>NW_027206399.1:0-360000 GCF_024711535.1 Dipodomys merriami | reverse complement strand
TTCCTTACTGGTTTCTTTAGCTTATTTCATACATGTCCACAGGGTCTTCAACTATCATTTATTTATGTGAAGAGCTTGCAAATATCTCTCTTCAGTCCAAACTCCTGGTATGCACCTCTGTTCCATATATTCAACTACCATAAATACTTGTGAAAGAGTAATCCTGTCTTTCTATTACTGTCTTTCTATTAATGTGTCAGTAAACTTTAGGAAAATAAAGGAATAACATCAATAAATATAACTGATTATTGTAATAGTAATGTTAAACATTACTACAATGCTGATTATTTTCTGAGCAATTTAATATAAAGCTCAAGGAAAGCAACGTTTTTGAGTGCTGATATTGGAGTTTAAACTCAAGACCTTACCTTCTCACTTATGCATTTTCCCTCAAGGGCGGTGTTTTACTCTTGAACCACAGATTCCCTTCCAAATTTATTTGGGGGATTATTTAGAGATAAGAAACTCATGGTCTTTCCTTCTTGGGCTGGATTTAAACCTGGATCTCAGTTCTCTGAGTAGATAGAATTACCAGTGTGTGCTAACAATGTCCAGTTTCAAGGAGAGGGCAAGTTTCTGATTTCAAGCTCCAGTAATAGCACAAAAACAAAAACAAAATTATGACATATAAATATACTGATAAACTAGGAATCCAAACAAACCAAATGTGGGTATCTAGATGGGCGAAAGACTTAATAGCATTATTATCACTATTACCTTTCCTAGCATTTTGAATAACCTGAAATTATGGATTAAAGTCATAGCTTAGTTGGTAAAGTACTAGCTAAAGAGCAACAACATCAAACACCAAGTACAAGTCTCAGTCTCAAACTTTAAATGAAATCTGAAATGATTTTTTCCTTAAATGAAAATTGACCATAGGAAACCCCTGATACCTAAATGTATGGTCAAAGAAGAAAATTGGAAAATGTTCAGGAAGACAGACTTTTAAATCTCAGTGATTACCATATGGACAGTAGATCAGACCATGTGTAACTTCATACTACATGCAGTGGGCTACGTTAAGGACTTAAAAATTGTACACATTTACACTCCTCAAAAAAAAAAAAACAAACACAACTTACCAGGACACTGGGGATTCACATATGTAATTCTAGCTCAGTGCTCTGTTACTTGAGCCACAAACTCCATTTTCAGCATTTTTGGTGTTTAGTTGGAGATAGGAGTCTCACAGGTTTTCCTCCCCTGGCTGGCTTTGAAACAAAATCCTCAGCTCTTTGCCCACTGAGTAGATAGGATTACAAGCTTGAACTGATACTCTTATTTTTCTATTCTATTCTTCTTTTGCTTTTCTATTTAAGAATCATTTCGTTAAGTGGCAAAAAAATCCTGCTTTTGAACACAGCAGAGAAAATCAATGAAAATAGAAGCTGTGTCTGAATAGATCAATAAATGGATATATATTTTAAAAGACGGATCAAAATACAAAATAACAAAACAGAGAAGAAACCAGTTGCCAATAACCAAAACAAATGAGTACTTTATCAGAAATCCTACCGTTATAAAATTTAAAAGTACAGTAATAAACAGCTTCAGATGATTTATTCAAAGATAAAACCTATCAAACCTACTTAAGGAAGAACGAAAAAAAATGGAATCTACACAAATTTTCTCAATTTACATTTAAATGCATTGCAATCTATAAAACTCTAGGTACTGATGAATTTATTATTGATTTTCCTAAAACTTTGAAGAGATCATTTTGATTCTACAAAAATATTTCCTTAGAAAGTGAGGAAATACTATTTGCCCTCTTAAAAGTTTCTCGTAAAAAATATCTGGCTGAATTTTGTCTGGAATTATACTCTATGTACTGAGCAGTTAAGGAGAATTGTTTCAGGACATTGAGTCTTCTAATCATTAAGTACTTGATCGTTCATTTACTTAGTCCTTATTTTTTTGTATAACATTTGAAAGGTTTTATAAAATCCATTAAAGATAAACTTCTGAATTGGAAAACCTTTTGGAGGGAATTTACTCAAAGCAGAATGATATATTTTAGGCATCTCAGTATTTAGAGCTGTGAGTATGAACTCCATGAACAGAATAACTTGTCTTTAAAGAAGTTTTTAATACATAGAGCATAACTAAGAAAAATTGTAGGTGATAGAGTAACTAAGGGAGGCCAGGACGTGGCCAACTGCCTCCATAGGAAGACAAAAGCTTGGGATGTACCCTGAGGGACAACTCTCCTGTCCTGTTCTGTCCTGTCGAGCTACTTGTCATGTATTGGGTACCTGCACAGGGAGGGCTGGAACTGCTCTCACAGCACCATGAACGTGGTTAGCTTGCTGCCATCCAAGGCCAGCAGCAGAAATCAGATGAAGTGGAGCAGGGATTGGATGGAGGGCGGCCCGTGCTTGATGGATGTTGCTTCTGTGCATACATGATGAAGACCACAGACCTGGTTTTGTTTTCCAATAGAGAAACTGCAGCACTGCCTGAGCCACAAGTATGTCCACTTGCCATGGAAGCTGTGGGCCGTGGAGTCCTCCACCAGCATGTTGGCACAGCCCTCACCGTCTGTGGAGTGTAGAAAGTAGTATCAAGATTCCCAGTAGTTCGGCTCTTTCCACAGGGTCAGGGCCCAAAATGGAAGGAGCTAAGGATGGCCCCATTTCCAGGAACCCCAACTGGAACACTTCAGGGCTCTGGAGAAGGGGTCCATCAACTGAACACCCTAGCCAGACACTCCATCCATTTCTGCCATCTACATCCATTTCAGGGACTCCAACACCAGCATGGACAGCTCTGCTGTGCTGTTTTGCTGGCCATGAGGGAAGAACAGCAGTATGCTCCTGAGCACATGAGCTCTTGGGCCTCAGAGGGCTTGCTCTGGGACATGTACCTGAAGAAGATGGTCCAGTACATTTGGTGTGCCCCATACTGGCCGCCTTTCTCCATGCAGCTTAACTTGCATGTGATTGTGGGCTTCATTGTGAGAGCCTTCCTGCTCCACCATCACTGCTGCCAATGTGGCCCTAGTAGTATAATCTTTAGAAAGACTAGGACAAAGCCTGAGAATATTAATGCAAGAAATTGGGGTACATCAAAAAGAGGGTGGGGAAAGGGTAGACGAATGAAGGGAGGAAGGGGCAGAATGTAGTCAAGCTCATTGGGAGAAAATGAGGGAACAGAAGATGTTGTATGAAAGGAAATGTTCTCATCTGACTTATGCAAATGAAATCCCTCTACACAACCTCTTTAAAATAACTATAATCAGCTGGGCACAGGCCACTCAGGCCTGTAATCTTAGCTACACAGGAAGCTGAGATCTGAGGGTCTCAGTTCAAAGCCAGCCCGGGCAGGAAACTCCATGTCACCCTTATCTCCAATAAACCACTAAAAAACAGGAAGTGGCGCTCTGGCTCAAGTGGTAGAGTGCTCATCTTGAGTGCAACAGCTGAGGGATAATGCCCAATCCCAGAGTTC
Organism: Dipodomys merriami; assembly: GCF_024711535.1. Lineage (NCBI taxonomy): Eukaryota > Metazoa > Chordata > Mammalia > Rodentia > Heteromyidae > Dipodomys > Dipodomys merriami. Next base: position 356,547 of record NW_027206399.1, on the reverse strand, counting down.
AAACCCCATGCCTGACAATAAATAAATAAATAAATGAATGAATAAATAAATAAATAAATAAATAAATAAATAAAACTAAATTTGCTAAAAAGGAATTCATTGCCTATACTGCAAAACTAAGAAATATAAGGGAATGGTGGGTCAGAGGGGGGTGTGATTATTGTAGGTGTGGCACAAATCAATATGCACTGTATTCATAAACTGCTTTTGTTATATGGCAACTCCTTTGTACAACTACTGAAAGATAATTGACAAATAAAAATAATAATTGAATAGATGTAAAATAAGATACAGGAGAAAGAAATGGTTGATAGATACTTCTGATATAGAACAGGGCTTCCTATTACATTGGGACCCTATAGAAGAACTCTACTGTTTTTGTAATATTTCAGAATAAGATGAGATTCATAAAGCATAGTTCATTATGATTTTTCAAAAATAATTTAAGTAGTTGTTAATAACCCAACAATACTAAATTCCTATATTATCTACATGAACAAATGTAATTTATTATCATGGTTTGAAAGAAAAATCTATGGAAACACTTTTATTTTTGGTAAGACATGAAGCTTGACCTCTGGGCCTGGGCACTACCCCTCAGCTCTTCAGCTCAAGGCAAGCACCTTACCACTTGAGCCACATAGCCATTTCTGGTTTTCTGGTGGTTATTTAGAAATAAGAGTCTCATGCACTTGCCTGCCCAGGCTGGCTTTGAAGCGCAATCTTCTGATCTCAGCACCTTGACTAGCTAGGATTACAGGTGAGGGCCACCGATGCCTGGCTAAAATTCTTAATTCCAATTAATAAGCAAAAACCCAGAACTTGAGGCTTTGCTTAAAAGGGGGAGTGCAGGTAGAAAGTGTAAAGCAAATACTAGCAGAGAGGCAAGCAGAGAAAGAGAGAGAAAGAGAGGGAAGGAGAGAAAAAGCGAGAGTAAGAGAGAGGGAGGGAGAGAGAGAGAAAAATGTAAAAACAAGAAGCAACCATGGGGGGAGACAGGAAAAAGAGTGTAATGAAAGTGAATATTATGAAAATAAGTAGTATGAAAATAGGAAAATATAATGGAGTCCATTATTTTGTACAATAATAAGACAATATATCTAAAAGAAATTATTTAGACAGTGATGAGGACATATTAGCTGGTGGGGAAGATATTATTTACATTCACTTAGGCCCCAAACACAATCTCTGAAGATGCTCCTGTTCTATCCGGGCCAATGAAGTGGCCACTGCCAGTTTTTGCAGCAAAAAAAGAAAAATGTCATTCTGAGAACCAATGAGAGATAATGGCCAGACATCTGTGGCTCAAGCTTGTAATCCTAATTACTCAGGAGCCTGAGATGTGAGGATCCAACTCAGGACAAGCAGGGAAGTCCCTGAGACACTAATCTCAAGTTAAACACTAAAAATAGGAAATGGAACTATGGTTCAAGTACAAAGGCTCCAGGACAGCACTCAGGCTCTGATTTCACCCTCAGGTCCAGAAAATACATACATATACACAGAGATACACAGACACACAGAAGCACAGACACACACACACACACACACACACACACACACACACACACACACACACACACAAACACAAAGTTAACTATGTATTAGAAAACTCAGTCATATGTCAACATTTAATGCTCACAAATGTTAACTCCCACTGATTTTCACATTCTCTTAAAAGGGACTATTTACTTGGCAGATGGTCCTGCATTTTATAAAAAAAAAATTATAGTCATACTTCTTTGGCAGTCACTATCACAAATTTGAATGGCAGGAGAGGGGAGGGAATGGGAAACTGTGTAGCCACTTTCCTTGTGCTCCACTGATACTCTTATGCTTCACTACTGGAAAGACATTAGCAGGAATGACATGTGTCTAAAATAATTTAAAACCATTGAAATGGCCACTGATCATGTATAGACTGATTAAGTACAAAGTGACATATAGAGTGAAAACCACAGGTTGCTCTATCAAGTGAAAAGCAACCTATATATGATATAATTGGTAACATTTGATGTATGTATTTTATACTTATGGACATAGAAGTTTGTACATGCATGGGAAAGGTTCTAGCAATATATATCTGACAATGGAATTCTTTTGGGAACGGAATATATGGTTGTGCAGATGGAGTGGGGAGAAAATCTTAACTCCTAGATTAGAATTATGACATTTATATACAACCAAATCTATTTCTCTCGAAATTAAAAAAGATGTACTAGCATATGAAATAAGAAAAATAGCACATAAATCTGTAGTAATTTTTTCTCACTTTTTGATTAGCACACATTCTTCCAAGGATTTGATTTGTATCTTTATGAGACTCATTTCCTCCATCACTCTCACACATCTACAGACTTTTCTCAAATCAATGTCAACATGCTTTGTTGGTCATTTTTTACATGCATTAAAAAACTACCTATTTTGAACATGTTTTCCCACCTTTGCCCTCTCTGTCCTTCTCACTTCCATTAAAACACACATATAATAGTTGTTTAGCATTCCTATATCTCATTTTAATTAAATTGCATAACTATAGTATTTAAGAAATTTCACCATAAAATTTTACAAACTTATATTGAGTATTTTTAATCATACTGATGGCCTGACTCTCCCTTTCCCCATCTAGCTTCCTTTTCAATATTCAACGGATTTCGGTGAGATTCCTTTGTCATCATTGCCATGCACAGATGCCAAATAACATTTATTTATCCTTCCCTAATCCTACTAATTCCCTCAAAAATTCCCAAACATATAGACATATTCTATAAATGTATTTATATATGATTCTCTGTGTGTTTACATGTTTATCTTTTAGATTGTGTATTTACATATTACAGAAAACATGTGACCTTTATCTTTTTTAACCTGGCTTACTTCACTCAGCATGATAGTCTCCATTTCTATTTCCCTGCATATAAAAACATTTCACTCATCTTAATGCATGGTGTGAAGTAGAAGGGAAAGGCCTGGCTGGGCATACACAATGGAAATCTGGTATCATGTAGTTAATATTTAATGCCAAGTGGCCAGAAAGATACTCGTTTTAGTGAAGATGGAAGGAAGTGAGAAACCAACGGAGCCTCCAGTATGTCCAAATGTGCCTAGAGACCTCTTCACCTGGACAAAGAAGCTGGGGTGATAAGGGAAGAAATAACCAAAAAGTTTGAGCAGGGAAAGGTGATAAGATAATTGGGAGCCACATGCCACAGCAAAGCCAGCTAACATGAAGAATGGAGCTGACACAAACTAGGCAAAGTTTAGGCCACTGGGGTCTTTGACAAAGCCATTGAAGGCTATCAGATAATTATTGATTGAATATAAGATAGTGATAGAATACAAATATAGAGAGTGTAAAATAATTATTGTATTTCAGTTTCCTTGGGTACTATTGTTATATACTTTGTTTACTAAGAAATTATCATAACATTGAAAAAAGAAGCTAAAATGGAAACTGGTAAGTCAACTGGCTGTGAAAATCAGGATTTCAAACATATGTTTGACTTCTAAAATCCCATACAAGTGTAACAGTCTTACAAGGGAACATGGGAAGCAGATTCTGCTTTTGTGTGTATAGAAAGCACTTCTTGAAGCCCACCAAGCTTGTCACACCAAAGACTGGGTTCTCAAAGCCCATGAGGAGATATTGTCACTAGAATCTTCTACATAGGAGGCTCAATGCAAATTGTTTATTTTTGTATTGATCTTTTGCTAACTGACCTTATAAAGGAAAAGTAAAGCCTAATTCTGTTACAAAGATAAAGATCTCCCAGCCAAGAGAAGCCAGGCTCATATTCTTTCTGGCTGCCTGGTGATTAGTCCATTGGTTGTACTTTTGTCCTTCTGATATAACACTTCTGTGAGGTGTTACCCTGCTTTGAGAAGGCAAATCCTTATTAGAGGCATGATTAACTTTTGAGGACAAGGATACATTGGTTAACCTTTTCTTCAGTGGTATTTTAAAGACACAATGAGAATATTATGGTTCAAGACCATTCAAGGAAATATTTTTTAACCAAGAAACCTATCTCAATCAGTATTTGCTAGATGTAGTGGCATACATCTGTCATTCCAGTATGTATGGGAGGCATAACTAGCAGGGCTACAGTCAACAGCCCAAGAAAACCTACAAGAACCTACTTAAAATTAAGTAATATTAAAAGGTCTGTCAGTTTCATGCTTCCCTAACAAGTGTAATTTCATATGTGGCAAATCTAGGTACACTCTTCCACAGTGAATTTATAGAATGACCCAGGCTCAGGTGTGTTCTGAATTTCCACATCTTACTTTCTCAGTAGCCCCACCCATTCCAGCACACACATGGGGCTGGGATGGGCAGCTTCCTCTGTTGCTGGTAGGGTTGATGCTTTATGCAAGCAATAAATTAGTAAACATACAAACTCCCAAAGAGTATTCTGTTTTCTTTTCCACTCTGCTTCCATCCATCCAGTTCTCTGCTGCTCTGCCTCTCCAAGGTTCATAAAATGCTTGTCCCTCCTCCTGGACATTCTCACATTTGATATACCTGGAAAATACCTGTTCTACTTCCACAACCCTCACAGGATTCTACCTGTATAAGTTCTTTCCTGCATCACTGTACTCCAAGCCCATGATAATAATTCATACTACTCTTTACCTTTGTCCTTCCCAACAGTCTTCTTGGCCTGCTCTGGAATGTTGTGTAATTAGGTACTATGCATACCACTACCCTTTTACATTCTTCAGTTACCTAGAGCAAGATATGCTTTCTAAAGATATCTTCCAATATAGAACAATACTTTGTAAACACTGGCCATGGTATCAAACTAAAGGCAGTTGAGTAGAAGTGTGTACTAATCACATAACATTCCTGCTATGAGTGATGCTACACATTTGTTATCCTACCATTCAAGAAGTTGATCCGGAACATCATGGGTTCAAGATCAGCCTGGGCTACAATAGGTCTCAAAAATAAAAGGACAATCCTGCTTTAGTAAAGGAATTATTTTGAGGAACAACACATTTAAATGAAAATCTAAAAGGACAAACAAGGTAACACATAGCACCCTATCAATGCTCCACAGTTTACTCACCACCCACCATGAGAGATTTCCACCAGCCAGGAATAAATCTTTCAGCACAGCACAAAACAGAAACCAAAACACCCCCAGAATAATTCTTGAAACCAATTTTCCCTTTAAAAAAGTTCTGAAAAACAGGATGAGGGCTGGGAAGGTGGCTCAGTGGTAGAGCGCTTGCCTTGCATGCCTGAGGCCCTGGGTTCGATTCCTCAGCACCACATAAGCAAAACGAAAAAAGCCGGAAGTGGCGCTGTGGCTCAGGTGGTAGAGCGCTAGCCTTGAGCTGAAGAGCTGAGGGACAGTGCCCAGGCCCAGAGTTCAGGCTCCACAACCGGACCCAAAAAAAAAAAAAAAAGAAAAAAGAAAAAGAAAAACAGGATGAACAACTTTTAGGCCCAGTACTAACAATAAAAAGGAGAAAATGAAATATATAAAATTTTAAAAATTACAATTAGTGTAGTGGCACACCCCTGTAAAATAGTTACTTGGAAACCAGAGTTCAGGATTGTATAGGGAACAATTATCAAGATCCCCGTCTCGGCTGAAAATGTAGCTTAGTGGTAGAATGATTGCCTAGGATGCATGAAGCCCTGGGTTTGATTCCTCAGTATCACACAAACAGAAAAAGAGTCTCAAGTGGTACAGCTCTAACCTTGAGCAAAAGAAACTAAGGGACAGTGCTCAACCCTGACTTCAAGCCCCACAGCTGGGAAAAAAGATCCCATTCTCAATCAATAAGTGCTTCCAGGTATGTATGAGAGGCATTCTAACACTGCGTTCTAACACAACCTAGGGAATGCATGATATTCATTCAAAAGTAACTGTTATAAACAGGGCTAGCTGTCTAACACTTGTCTAACAAGTGCAAGGAAATGAGTTTAATCTAGGTACACACGTGCTTGGGTACACACATAGAATCCTATACAAAGATATTCGGATAATTGAATAATAGCATATGCACAGCAGTGGGTGAGTGAGGAACTCCACACCTTCTAGTAGATATGTGGACTGATCATAAAAACAAAAATATGTATATTTTCTCTTGATGTGCATATTATAAAATTATATACATGCTCATATGTGTCTATAAGTTGAATACATTAAGCAGCTATATGACTCTGTATGTTACATAAGCACTGAATAAAGAAAGAAAAGGTCCAAGGTTACCTCAGAAAAATTGCTGAGATATGCCTCTGCTCTCAATATTTTTTCTGGTTAATTGGAGACAATCGTACAGACTTTTCTGCTTTAGGGAGCTTCAAACTACAATCTTCCAGGTCTCAATCTCCTAAGTAGCTAGAGTTACAGGCATGCCAGATTAGAGATAAAGCTCAAGTGGGGAGCATCAACCTTGAAAGAAAAAGTTAAGGAAGTGAATAAGGGCTTGAATTCAGGCGCTAGTACTAGGGTATGTGAGCACACATATGCATACACATACACACTCACAGATTAACAAGAATGAAACTCTGGTGAACCAGCTATATTTGTATACTTTAAATTACCTGTAGATTGTGGTTTAATAATCTAATAATACAGAAATGATTCCTCAAGCTTCCTCCTCTTTATCACATTAGGTGTCTTAATTAACTTATCAGGGTTTTTCCTTTTCTTTTTTCTCTTGTGTGTGTGTGTGTGTGTGTGTGTGTGTGTGTGTGTGTGTGTGTGTGTGTGTGTGTGTTATACACACACTCTGGTGTATGTATAACAATACTGAGACTTGAACTCAGTGAATTGGCATGATGCTATTGCTTCTTCTCTCAAAGCTGTTCCTCTACCCCTTGAGGCACAGAACCACTTCCATCTCTTTTGGGGAGAGAAGTGTCCCACGCATTTTCTAGGCCAAGTGGGGCTCAATCAGAGGTCTTTATATCTCAGCATCATGAGTATATTTTTTTCTTATGTGCTAAAATCATCGGGTAATAGTCATACTTAAAATTTAAAAAAAAAAACCCTCTGGGACAGCAGTCAGGGCTTGATTAATGCCCTAGGACCAACACAAAAAATAAATGCAGTTTCTTGTGATTATTTCAGTTTACTTATTGCTACCTCTAGGATTATCATCTATGTCAAGGGTATCTGGAATGTGACTCCCTCCATAGATAAGGGATCACTCTAATTCATTCAATCAATCAGTCAAAAGTAACTGTAAATCCTCCATATATTACCTGTGTAATATCAATTAAAATAGTTAGTAACCAATAAATTATAAAAAGGGTAGACAAAAAGTCCATTAACATCCAAGATTTAATTCATGCTATGACATTTTAGACCTCACTCAGGAGTTCTTTTAAAAACATATTTCTATCACTATTAGTATTCTATCCACTGTGAAACTGAGGAACTGAAACCATACACTACCTAACTTAAAGGCCTACACCAAGAAACAATTAGATAGCAGACATTGATACAAGGAAGCTGTACATTGCATATTCTCATCAGTCAATTAATACTAAAAACAATGGACACAGGCCAACCTGAGCTGAAGCTGAATATTTTGTCTCAAAAACAAAAAGTGAGGGCTGAGAATGTGTCTTAGTGGCAGAGTGCTTGCCTAGCAGCCAGGAAGCCCTGAGTTTGATTCCTCAGTAAGATATAAATAGCAAAAGCTAGAAGTGTTAGAGTGCTAGCCTTAAGCAAACAACGCTCAGAACAATGCCCAAAGCCTGAATTCAAGCCCTAGGATTGGATAAAAATGGTTAAGACAGGAAGCAGAGAGAAGAGGAATGGAATTTTTTGTCTGAGCCTACATTTTCCTAGCCTTCATGCACTTTCAACTTGTGATTTATGTTTTCATTCTATTCAGTAGTCAACTAACTAGCTTCAACTGCGTATCTGAATCTTGGGTTATTCAGAGCTAGGAATCTTAATTTTGGTGCTGGGGATTTTGCTAAATGGAAGAGCACTTGCTGGCAAGTGCCAGGCCCTGGGTTTTGTTCTCAGATTTGAAAAAAAAACTATTTAATCTTATTTAGTTTATGACTTACTTCACAGAAGAAATAAATGTATTCACTCATTCATGGATGCACATATTGATACATTTTCGGGCTCATTTGAGAAAATTTACTATGAAGAAGCATAACAGAAGTCACATACTGATGGTTCATGCTTGTAATCCAAGCCACTCAGGAGGCTGAGATTTGAGGATCATGGTTTGCAGCCAGTTGGTGCAAAACCATCTATAAGTCTCTTATTCCAACCAGTAAAAGACTAACCAGCAAAAAAACTATAGCAGTGTCTCAAGCAGTAGAATGTTAGCCAAGAGCTATAAAGCTACAGGGCAGCACCCAGTCACTGAGTTCATGTCCCAGCAGAACTGGCAGAAAAAAAAAATGAACTCAAATTCAAAACAGCTTTATTAGGTTCAAAATAGTTCATAATCATTGAGAATAATTTGCTATTTGGGGCCAAACAAAACAATCATTTTTCTACTAATGACACAGAATAAAACACTCCTTAATTAGTTCTAAATCATGTAGGATTTCACTATGTGGAACTGTACCTTTTCTAATGATAGCAGAAAACTGTATGTATTATATCCCAGGACTGTAAAACATATAAAATTAGATTTGTGCTCCATGGACAAAGTTTCATGATTCATAAAAGAGTATCTTCACAGTACTTAAGGTTTTTATATACTCTACACTGATCCTTTTTCCATACTGTATTATTATTGAGCACAACATAATTGTTAGTAAGCCTTGCCTTTACATTGGAAAATTCCCAATGCTGAACTTTCTAAACTTTCCTTTCTTTTATAAAGCAAATAAAACTATGATGGTATGTGAATATCATCAGTAGAAAAGTAAGTGAATGCCACCTCTACAATGCTCTGGACCTGCTGCAGTTCTGTGTTCTTTCAGGCATCCTTTCAGGCTGATTGATCTTCTCCTTAGTGCCCAGGTTAGGGTGCCCAGTAACTTCCCTCCAGTCTCCAAGGTTAGCTCGTGGTTGTTTCTTCATTGCAGAAAATAGATTTCTGTATTCTACAAAAAAATAAATGTGATTGGGTCAAGCCTCTACTGTCATAAAGATTTTATTGTACATTAGTCCATATTTCCTCAGAGAATTCCTTAAATATTCAATTAATGGGAGGAAGGGGCTTGGAGGGAGGGAGGGAAAAGAAGGCACTATACAAAAGGAAATGTATTCATTATCTGACTCATGTAATTTAATCCCTCTGTACATTCTCTTTATAATACCAATGTAGACATGGCCACATATTCACCTAACAAAACTAATATGTTACACATATTGAGAAGACAGTATACTCCCAAATAAAGTGTACTTAAATCATTTGCAAAGCCACTCCGGCCTCTTTGCCTCTGCCACTCCTGGTCCTTTTGTCCAAGATGGGGTGCCAAAGGCACTGCCTCCTGGGCTCCAAGACCGCTGCTATGAGGGTCTGTGGGCCACAGGTCAGCATCTCCAACACCAAATTTGCAAAATGGGGCGGGTCAGCGCAGCTTGTTATGGTCCACAATTCTGCTGCAGTGTGAAAAGGAGGAGGGCTGTACATGAGGCCTCTGGTTCCAAGCACCCTGCTAAGGCTAGAATCCTTGGAAAGCCATACAGCAGCAGGGGGCAGCCACCAGGCTGTGAACCTCCAAGCTGGCAGTGGAGACCAGACAGCAAGGCCTCAGGGACCTGGGCACCTTGGCTCATCGCACCACGCCTTGCCCAGTGCCTCGACCTTGCAGCTACTGCCTGAGGTCTGGTCTTTGGGCCCTGCCCAGCAGCTGGGAGTACCAGATGCTACTCAGCAGCCTGAGCCCCCCGCTGCCAGCTGAGCACCCAAGGACTGGATTCTCCACCAGGTCAAGCGCCTCAGGGAGACAGTCAGTGGCTGTACACATGCCGACCTCATCTGGATGGCCTGTGTGAATTTCTGGCTGCCTGCAGGATGAGCAACAGGCCTGGCAGAAAATCCCGGACTGCCAGCGGCTGCCCTAAGCCCCTTCACTCAAGGTGGAGCCCATGCACCTGCGCTTCAGGGACAATGGAGACGATGGCAGGCAAGGAGATGCAGCAGCAGCACCACTGCTACCTCCATGCAGCCGACAGAGCCCCCAGGGCTGCCCGTGACATCAACCCCCTGGGCTGTCTGCTCCTGAACTGAGGCTGCCCATACAAGCAGTGCTCACTTTCCTCTATGTATGCCCTGCCCCTGCCCAATCCCCAGGTGTCACTGCCTCCTCTGCCACCTTTGCCCTGGACACTCAGCTGCCATAAGGGCCCCTCATAGAGTTCATAGTGGTTGAGGACGCTTTTGCAGGACAGCCCCCAGGAAAGAGTGATAGGAGACTTGAGTCTGTGGAAAAAGGTATTCCGCACATATTTTGATAGAATATGAAATCAGATGAAAACAAAAATTATCAAATTTTAAAAAAGAAATTAACCAGGCATCAATGGCTCACAGCTTTTATCCAAGCTCCTCAGAAGACTGAGAGCTGAGGATCAAGAGTGGAAGCCAGCTTGGGTAGGAAAGTCCCTGAGATTCTTATCTCCAATTATCTACAAACAACAGCAGCAGCAGCAGCAGCAGCAGCAGCAGCAGCAGCAGCAGCAGCAGCAGCAGCAGCAGCAGCAGCAGCAAAACCCCACAAGTAAAGCTGTGGCTCAAAATGATAAAGTGTTAGCCCTGGGCATGAAGCTCCAGGACAATGCCCAGGCCCAGAATTCAAGCTTGATGATCCCCCTTCCCCAACAACAACTACAACAACAATAACAAAAATAAAAATTAAAAAAAATATTCCAGTGACATCCTCTAGACCAACTATATGTTAAACATCTTGCATAGTATCCACATGCTCACTAGGAGTGAGCTGTAATATTCTAGGACAGGGTCAACAAACATGTTTTGTAAAGAGTGGGCCATATGGTCTTCAATAATAACTACTCAACTTTGCCTTGCATCATGAGAACATACAAAAGTTGGATGAGGCTATGTTCAAATACAACTTTATTTATAAAACTGGGAGGGTCTCACGTTTGATTACAATATTCGGATTCTTGATTTTAGGTTACAAACACCAGTCCATAGCCAAGATCCAGAATATTCCAGTAGTTTGTTTCATTTATTTATATTAATTACAGAAGATGTAATAATGTAATTTTAAAAAAGAAAGCACTCAATTGCAATACAATATGTTATATTTGATCACCTGAACTGAAAAACTCATCTACTTACAATAGTCAATTGCTAGATTTTTCAGATTTACTAAAAGTAATTTGTAAAGATCTTAAGGTAAACAAAAAAATCTAGGAAACGTTACTCTGACATATTATGAAATATATCCCTAACTCGGTTCTACTTTTCAATAACTTAGAGCAAATTGGGGAATCCATCCAAAAGAGCGAAATTCTGAAGAAAGACTTGTCTTCTACACACTGCACTGCAGCTCCTGGATAAGAAACCAGGGATCACCAAATATCCACACTGCTTTTCACACTGTAATTCCCTCTCAACAGACTACCAGCACATAGAAGAATTTTCACCAGAACCTGAGTGCCTCACTTCTTCTGTGTATTTATATGCACTATTCTAAGGCTTGAAGTCAAAACCTTGGTTCTGTCCCAGAGCTTTTCACTGTAGGCTAGCCCTATACCTCTTCCAGCTTTCTTTGGCAGTGAATTGGAGATGAGAGTCTCACAGACTTTCCTGCCCAGGCTGACTTTGAACTGAGATCCTCAGATCTCAGCTTGCAATTAAAGGTATAATTAAAGGCATGAGCAACCAGTGCCCAATAAACTGCCCTACTTTTCTTGATTGTTTTTATTTTGTTTGAGATCAGGACTTGAATTAAATATTTGACACGTTTTCTCACTAGGTATCACTCTGCCACTTGAGCCATATATCCAGCAATCATTATTTTGAATAGCTGGAAATCATCAAATTTTCTTAATATGGTCTGTACAATTACTGTTGTTCTAAAACTCATCCTAATCAAAAAAGTCTTATTTATGGACCCTAGAGATCATCTGAACAAATTCTCATAATATTGCTTGTAATTGCTTATCACTTTAGGAACATGATTTTTTAAATTATTGTTTTACATAGCAGAGTTGTCATTAAACAAAGCAGTTTATGAATACAATATGCCTTGATCAATGCCACCACTTTCAACATTCTCATTAATCCCTCCCCTTCACAAACCTTCCCACACTCTTCTCAATTAATGGTAGGATATTTACTGGAATCCTCTCTACATTTTCCCCTTTTCCTCCTCTTCATTCTCCAACCTTTCCTCCCTTCACCCTACTTTTGACTACCTATGACCCTATGATCCAGCAACTCTACTCCTGGGGATTTACCCAAAAGATTACAAAGCTTTCAGCACAACCATGCTTAGTGAATCAGCCCAAATGCCCCTCAAGAGAGAAATTAATCAAGAAAATGATGAATATTGACCATTTGTAACTCTCATATCTCATTTTTTCTGCTGGTATCCCATTGACATTGTATAGTCTCTGTACTGCAGTGAGCAACACGTAGAAACTGAGGTAAAAGATTTTCAGTGTTATCTGTTAGCCATGGATTCCTTGATGTGAGTTCTCTGCTCACTCTCGTTGTCTGTTCATGCCTTTGAGTGCTAATAAAAATCACATGCATTTTTCTTCCTTTTCAATTCTTTCAAAGCCTAAAAAACTTTGTCTCTTTTGAGTAACTAATTTTAAAGAGAATATCACCATCTGCCACCTCTCCGTGGCCTTGAAATTAAATGTTCAAATGGGACAATGGCTTTTTGGTGGGAGAGGGGAATTTTGTATTCAGAGGGTTTTGTATTCAGAAGATCTGTGCTTGCTAGACAGGACTTAGGTAGTACAACAGCTAGCAGTCAACTCCTTTTGACATACTTCTAGACATTTTGTTTATTTGAGGTCTTGAGCTTTTTGCCCAGGGCTGATCCTAGATTGATTGAGACCTGGCTACCTATGCCTGCCACATAAGTAGCTAGGATTACACATGTGAACCATTATGGCCAGCTCATTTTTTTGAGATGGGTGTCTTAGCAGTTTTTTCTCTGGCCTGGCCTCAGACCATGATCCTGTTTTATTTCTGCTTCCCAATCAGGTGGTATTACTATACTTAATGCACTTGACACCTTCGTAACTAAAATTTCTTCTAAAATTCCAAGCAGGATGTAAGATTTTTCATACTCATTATATGTAACCATGAAGAATACTAAATAAGACATAATAAAGGGGTTATAATTTAGATTATTTTAGTCACAGTGATAAAAATATCTGAACACTTTTTAAAATTTTTTGGAAAGTAGTATCTTGTAGGACCAAATAATGCATCTAACTGTGTTCTCAAGCATCTTTTATTTAATAGGATTCCATCTACTTGGTGCCATTGGTGGTTCATCACTCCCAGGTGTTCTACAACCTCTATTCTCTCATAGAATTTGCTTTCAATATCATCTGTGAAGGTGTTCAGCTAAAGCAACAACTGGCTATCAAAGCCCACTGATTGCTATCCATTCGTTGTAGTGCATCTCCATTCAAAAACTCCTAAAACGCATGCCCAAGGAGCACAAACACCTACATCCTGAATGGAAAACTGTCCCATTGAGTGGATTTCCCCCTAGCAGATGCAATGCTTACAACATTAATCACTGTGAGCAGCATTTTTCTACCTTTTCCATGTCCCATAAGGATGCTGTTTGGAGTGGAGATTCTGGCCATTACACATTTGTGAAAAGGAGGACATATGTCAAACAGACTGAAAAGTTTGAGGGTGTACAAAAATAGATGGATGCTACAAGTCATTGGAACAAATATCAGGACCCCTCTCTGGCCAGGAGTTCCTCTGAGAGTCAGTTGGGAGAGCTTTGCAAGTTTCTAAACTACCCTGAGAGCTCATGGAAACAATATCCTGGGAAACAGAAATGATGTACTCCAGACAGACTCTTTATGCCCTTAAGGAGTGTCACAAATATACAGAGCTTCTCTGTTCCTTGGAGCACTGTCAAGACCCTAGGGAAACTTGGATAACTCCAACTTCTATACGAATGTGAAAACTGCACAAGGCCAACCTTCTTTTTTTGTGCTTAGTAATTGTACTCTTTTATCCAGGAAAGACCTGGCATTTCCTATGCAGACATCTGAGGGGAGCATAAACAAGTGTTAGGTGTTTTGTTACTAAAGCTTGCATAGATTTTTTTTGGGGGGTCCGGTCATGGGGCCTGAACTCTGGGCCTGGGCGCTGTCCCTCAGCTGTTCAGCTCAAGGCTAGCACTCTACTACTTGAGCCACAGTGCCACTTCTGGCTTTTATTTTTTGCTTATGTGGTGCTGAGGAATCGAACTCAGGGCCTCATGCATGCAAGGCAAGCGTTCTACCACTGAGCCACCTTCCCAGCCCTAGATAAGTTTTTTTAATGTGTTGATTCTGGGGTTTGAACTCAGGGCCTCAGCATTGAGTTTCTTTTTCTCCAAGGCTACTACTAAAATTGGAGCACAAATCTCTTGAAATTTCCTGCCAAACAAACTCCATAACTAAGATCTCAAAGACAGGTAGAAATGCAAGCATGAGTCACTTAAGTATTATATCATGTACTCAAGTTAGAATGTGACAGGGAATAACAAAAATATCTATTGATACTATTATCTTTGATGATGAAGCCATTCTCCTTCTCCTTTTCCTCAAAGCCTGAGAGGTCATTTAAAGTAATAACATGGCTCCTTTATCTTCAGCATTTCTAAGGGTAAGTACACTGCCCACAAACAACTAGGTTCATATTCAATTATATACACACAAAATGAAATATCATGGAAAAGCAACACATATCTATTTGCAAAAAGCTAAAATGACTTCTTCCTTGTTCTCTTACTCAAAAGATCATTTGCCATGAAATAGATTGTCCTTGAAAAAATCGTGTTAAGTATGTCAGGGTTAGAGAGACAAAGACATATGTCTTCTCTCTGTGGAAGTTAGATCTAAATTATAAACATTCATGAAAAAACATATTCAGGGTCCTAGGCATACATACAAGCTGAATAAATTCTGGTATACTCATGGAAGATTGAAAGAGTGTAACTCCTTTAAACAACTCAGAGTTTAACAAACTGAATACCAGGAGGCTGAAACATGTGTTCCATATGTGGAGAGTGGGAGGAGGTCAAGGGTTAGAGGATGGTGATTGGAGGGAGAGAAGGTGGGTAACCAAACACAGTCCTAATAGTCAATGTATATGCGTGAATATAAAACCAGGTAACTTGAGAACATAGAGATGGGGTTGGGAGATATGTGGGAGAAGGATGAATGCAATGACATTGATCAAGATGCATTGTATTCAAAAAGTGACATGCTGTCAGTAAAAGTCCTTTGTAAAAGCAATTAAATAAGAAAGTCATATAAAAAGTAAGTCACACCCCATGTCTACTGGCTCAATTTGCCTCCTCCAAGTGATCTGTGAAAAAAGCTCAGCTGCTTTCAGATAATTACCTCAAGTTTCTTCAGGAGGAATTTCATTTGCACTGCGGAACTCAGAGAGTGCTCAGGCCACATCTCTGTGATTTCACCTTCCAAGTCATTCATCCAGGTCATCATTTCTGTGACTCTCCACATGATGGAAATTTCTCCATCGGAAGCCACAACAACAGAATGATTTCCCCTTAATTTCTGCAGTTGACAAGTCAGGATATCACAAAAGAATTCTCATTTGATAAAAGGTCTTGCTACCATAATTATGCAGGTTACCCACAAACCCAACACAACATTTAACCTTAAAATACATGACCCGCCCTTCCCACACCCAGTAATGATATAAAACTTTTAATGTAGCACAGTACCAGATACTATGAGAAAAATGTAAATCTTATTTTGCCCTTAAGAAAGATCTCATTAGAGGTCAGTGAAGTAACTAAGACCTAGATTAAGTGGTGCCACAGAAAAATAGTGTCAATAAAAATTGTTGAATTGGAAAAAAATATTTTAGAATATTTGTGGGCTAACAATCAAATGCTGATTCAAATACCAAGATCTCCCTGTATCAGTTGAAGCACTGGTGGGCTTTGGAGAAAGCATCCCTAACATCAAACCCAGACCTTCCAACTACACAGGCTACAGCAGAAAGGGAGTCAGGGCAGAATCCTAGCCATAGCCTTCCTTTTCTTAGATTCTCTATAGCACATGCTCAGGCTAATTTGGCACCATGAATATGTGTTCTTGCACACTGTGTACACACATAAACACAAATCCTCCCACATAATTAGGATCTCATGAGAATTTAGATGGGAGCCCACTTATCTCAAATATGGACATGAGATAATGACCTATGAACTTGGTTAGACACTGACCAGGAAGATGGAAATCTGGAGGTGAAGCTGAAGAATCCCTTGAACAAGACCTCTTTGTAGCAGGTGAAGTGTATTTGAGGAGGGTGGCACAATCCCCAGATTCAAACCCATAACCAAGTCTATAGAGGCCAGGAAGGGACATGGGACAAACACCAAGCCCTAGCCGTCCTTCTCTTAGTCCCACTGTAACACATTATCAGGTAAATCTGGCAACAGGTAAATGAGAACCTGTGTGCGTGTGTGTGCGTGCATGCGTACGCATACACACACACACACACACACACACACACACACACACACACACACACAACTTCACGCATGATTCTGTACACTCTGGAGGATAGAGCACCCCTTACCTCAAAACAGGGGCTTCCTGAGGGTAGCACATCACTACAGTCAGTGTATGAAAAGTTTGGTGAAGGCAGTAGACTCAATGGCTCCAACCCCATCGCCACTCTCAGTTGACACACTGGACGCAAGCAATCCCCAGTTATGCCTGAGAAGAAAGCCCAGGTTGTCAAACAGCCCCCACCTTCCTTCTCAAGTGGACTCTTAAGCATACATTCATTCCTATCTGAAGCTACATGTGTACAACTGTGTAACCCTTCATCGTGCCTCAGCAACCACACCAGGGGAAGGGCCATCTTACCTCAAAATGGGGCCTCAAGGCACTTGGGCACATGTGTTCCAGCAAGATGGAGATCTGAAGAGGTCTTTGGACACTAGGTCCCTCCAGCAGTTGAGAGACCACTTGGGGGTGGGTGGCAGTGTTAATGGCTCCAGTACTACAACCACCAGTGAATGTGTGAGCCCTGCACTACAGGTTTTAGTAAGGTGGACTCTAATCCCCAGCCTTCCTTCTCTGGTGACTGCCACAGCCTATGTCCAGACCAACCTTGTACCACATGCATGTGCATGTGCGTGTGTATACTTAAGTGTGCATTTCATGGACATCCTTTCACCCACGCATGTTGAGAGAACAGAGGCTTGGAGAACAGGGTTGAGGGACTGAGGGCAGTGGGAGGAGAGTGGGCAAGGTGGCAGGGGAGCTGGGGAGGCTGTGGAAGGTGGGGGTGGGGAAATAGGAAGGACCGGGTAGAAGGGACAGGTCCACTAAACCCACTTAACTCAAAATAGGGTCTTCCCAGGATGGATCCCACAGGGAACCGGAGCTGAGGGATGAGGGAAGATACTCACCTAAATCTTTGTTTTCCAAGAATGATAAGTGCAGTACTGACATTAGACAAAAAAGCCTAAGCCAGGAGGTGAAGTGGGGAAGACTTACTCTAGGCCTTCCTTCTCTGGCAGCTCTCACAGACCTTGTTCAAGAAATTTGGCACCACTTCCAAGCATGCTATGGGAATGCCTTGTGCATGAGCAGATGTCCACACATGCCCGCATGCATGCATCTGTTCCCATGGGAAGATGAGTAGAACTGGGAGAAGGGAGGGGAAGAGGAGCTTGGATGAGGGATGGAGATGAAAGTTGGGATAAGGTGTGGTGCCAAAGTGGGAGGTAAGGTTGGGGTCAGAAGTGAGGGTGAGGGTTGGGCTGGAAGGGGACTGAGGAGTGGAGCTAGAAGTAGTAGTAAGTTTGAGGCCCGATGTGGGGTGAGAGTTGGATCTAAGAGTGAGGGTGAGGGATGAAGCCAGAAATGAATGTGAGGAATGGAAGCAGAAGTGTGGATGAGGTGTGGGACCTAAGTTGGATGTGTGAGTGGGACCAGAATTGGTGTTGAGGTTGGGGCTAGAAGTAGGATGAAGGGTGCATCAGAGCATGGTTGTGAGGGGTGAGGTTGGAAGTGTGGGTAGGTTGATAACAGAAGTAGGATGAAGGGTGGATCCGATATAGTGATGGATGAGGTCAGAAATGGGGGGTGAATAGTGGAGTCGTAAGTGGGGTGTGGGTGGATACAATACTGGGAATGAGGGGTGAAGCTGTAAGTGAGGGTTGGGGTTACAGTGGGGGTGAGGAAGTGAGGTGAGTGGTGGATCCAAGAGTGGGGTGAGGGTTGGAGCTGAAAGTAGGGGTAAGGATCTGGCCCAGAAAAGGCGGTGAGGATTTGGTCAGGTAGGGAGACAGGCCCACTTACCTGGAATCAGAGTCATCATGGGATGTGTCCAGCACCTGGGGCCACACAAGAGGAAGGTGGAGATCTGCCTCACTTGAAGCCCTAGAGTCCCTCTAGTACCACATCTCAGAAGCAGGAGGTAGCAGCAGCTTCCCCACCTCCAGCCCTACAACTGTCAGCAGATGCCAGGAGACCTAGGAACCTCAAACTACAGTACCCTCTGTCTATGGTGACTGTATTGCCAATGTGCAGGTCAGTTGGGCATCACGTACATGCATTCAGATGTACATGCACACACATTCCCCTCACCTACGCATGTTGGGGTGGCCTTGGGTCCAGAGGGACAGGGTGGGGCAGGATACAAGGTAGGCGGAGGGGGAAGGAACACGGTGGGTGTGGGCCAGGCTGTGAGGAGGGGAAGTCAACTGGAGGATAGTGGAGCCTAGCAAAAGGATATGGTTCCAAGAAGAGGTTTGGGCCCACTCAACTAGAAAGAGAGTTGTGTTGGGATGGCTTCCATAGTGTAAAGAAGGAGCCGTAGAGGACTTGGAGGGGACTTGATGGATGGTGGAGCTTACCTAGAATCTGGGTTGTCCAGGAACATTTCCCGGGAGAACCATTCTGGTGAGTGTATTGCCTATGTTCTGGCCAAGCATTCATCTCATATAAGCATGAGCACACATTCCCACATCCATGAATGTTAAGGTGACCTGGGAGGAGGACAGAAGGAGCAAACAGAGTGGTCCTGGGGTGAGGGAAGGAATGAGGATAGGAGTAGACAAAGCAATGTTGGATAGGTGTCTTTCCAATGTAGATGAGAGGGGTCAGAAAGAGGGGTTGGGCTCACTTCACTAGAAACAAGGGTGTATGAGGATGGCTGCAGCAGGGGGACAGCGGCAGAGTGATGGGTGGGGAAGAAGAGGATGACAGGTTGTCTCCATGGTGTTGCCTTTCTATGGTGCAGCACTGGTTGGGAATGGACATGATTAAAACTTTCATCACTTTTTAAAAAAAATAATCAATAGATTTTTAAGTTTCTAGTTTTAAATTTCCAATTTTCCATGCAGTTAGGAAGTTGAGATGATGCAAAGAAGTCTCAAAACTGTATGTCATTTAGTTTTGGTGTGTCTATGGGGGTGCCAGTCTGATGTTATTCTTCTCTAGGCTAGGACTCTAGCATTTGCTATAGTTTTACTTTCAGATCTTTTGATTATGCATAAGAGAAAAGAAATATCTCTCTTTCCTGCCTGGTCCAGTTTCAAACTACAATTCTCAGCTCTCAGGCTCTTGAATAGTCAGTATTACAGGCATTAACCACTGCCGCCCAGCTATGTTACCTACATTTAAATCATATGGTATGCTGAGTGTTATCCACTCATTAATTTGTGCACCAGTGCTGCCAAAAATAAATAGTAAAAAAACAAGATATTACTGAGATTTTCCTAAACCAAAAAAAATTAATGAGCCATAATATGCTCAATTTAAGTGATGAATTAAAAATTATGCAGCTGTTGAAAAGCAACATATATTTGGTCATTATGTGAAAAATGATTCAAATAGCCAGAGTAATCAAGATACAGAGAATAAGCAAGGTGCGTGGGGGGGGGGTTGGTTGTGGGGTTTGAATTCGGCCTGGGTGCTCTCCCCTAACACTTCTGCTTAAGGCTGGTGCTCTACCACTTGCGTCACAGCGTCACTTCTGATTTTTTAGTGGTTAATTGGAGATAAGAGTTTCACAATCTTTCCTTCTCAGGCTGGCTTTGTACCTCTATCCTCATATCTAAGCCTCCTGAGTAGCTAGAATTACAAGCATTATTTCCCAGTGCTGCCCTGTTGTGGGTTTTTTTTTTAATTTATTTTTTATTGTTAAAATACTGTACAGAGGGGTTATAATTACATGGGCAAGATAATGAGTACATTTCTTATCAAGCATTGCAGCCTCCTCCTTTGTTTCCCCTTCCCATCCCTTCCCACCTTCCTCCTGGCCCCCCCATCCTCCCCGCTCCCCCCCCACAACCAAAGTTGTAAAGTTCGTTTTCGACATAACAACTTGTATATCTCATTGTTGCAATGGGTCCACCTGTATCCCTATTTAAACGATTTATTTTCCCCTTCCCCTCCACAAATTATACCGACATCAAATACAGTGAAAGCAGGGGTTATACTATGGGAGAAGGACATACAAACAACAAAGAAATAATCTTATAAATGTGTTAAAAACAATCGCATGAAAGAAAAAAATAACATGTGAATACATACCTTAGGGTTCATTTCCCTAACATCACCTTATCTGAACTTTTCTGCTTGACTCAGACATATGCTAGATATTGCAAATACGGGAAACCATGGGATCTGTTTCTTTGGGCCTGGCTTACTTCACTTAATATATTTTTTTCCAAGTCTTTCCATTTCCTAACAAATGGAGCAATGTCATTCTTTCTGATGGAGGCATAGAATTCCATTGGGTATATATACCACATTTTCTTGGGAGGAGGATCACAAAATCCTGTTGTGTTTTTTTGAGCAGTGTAAATATGTACAATTTTTAAGTTTTTAATGTAGCCCACTTCATTTAGCATCAAGGTACAGATGCTCTGATCTACTGTCTACATGGTAATCACTGAATTTTTAAATTCTGACTTCCTGAACATTTTCAGGATTTCTCTTTTGAATCATACATTTAGGTATCAGATGATTCCTATGGTCATTTTTTCATTTAAGAAAAATCATTTCTGATTTTATTTAAAGTCTAAGACTGGAACTTGAACTTGGTAATTGATTCTGTTGCTCATTAACTAGTCCCTTACCACGTGAGCTATCCATTTAACCTCTAATTTCAGGTTTTTCAAAAAACCAGAAAAGATAATAGGAGCATTGTAACTTCAAGAGCAGCCTGAGCTACATGGCAAGTCCCTGCACACACACACACACACACACACACACACACACACACACACACACACACACACACACACACACACACACACACACACACACACAAAGAGCTGGTGAGTTTGGAGGAGGGGAAAGTGTTATTAATAGCAGTGATACCAGCATAAAAAATTTAGTGTGCGTGCGTGCGTGTGTGTGTGTGTGTGTGTGTGTGTGTGTGTGTGTGTGTGTGTGTGTGCTGATCCTAGGACTTGAAATCAGTGCCTGGGCACTATTCCTGCAGTTTATGCTCAAGTCTAGCCCTCTACCACTTGAAGCAAACCTCCCCCTCACCTTTTTGGAGGTCATAGGAGATGAATCTCATTTACTTTCTTCTCCAGGCTGACTTAGCACCTAGATCCTGAGGTCTCAGCCTCTTTTCTAAGTAGGATTAGAGAAGTGAGCCTGTAGTGGGTGTTGTATTACTATTAAGTAACATGGTAAACATCATGCCAGTTTATACTCTTTCAAGCAGAGGTTGAGTGTTTCACACAAACCTAAGACACAACCCACTCCATATCTGATGACATCCAGATCTCATAATACGATGAGATAAGTTTTGTTATGCTAACTTTACCTATGAAGAATTTGAGGTCCAGAGAGTTTAATTAAATTTGAGTCCCCAGTTTGTATATAGTGGAGCCTGTATTAAAGCTCAATTAGGTTTGTTTATTTCAGAAAACATTGAGCCAGCATGTATTCTAGTCAGCATGTGTTCTAGCAAGTGCTGCTCTTTGTAAGTACTATTTTCTGCCTGATAGATGAACTTTCTCCTGTATGTATGACTTATTCTTCACTCTTTAACTTTGCACCACTCTCATAAGCTAGGTAAAGTACAAGTGATGAGAAGAGCCATTTTGAACAGGAAACTGATAATGGGGTTTGAGCTTGGTATCACATACATATGATTTTCTTTCATTTGACTCAAGCCTCCAGTATTATATTTGTCTGATTTTCTTTTGTATTGTTATTATAAATGTGATTTATACAGAGATTGTAATCATATAATTCAGGTAATGGATATATTTCTTTTTTAATTTTTATTTATTTTTTATTGTGAAAATACTGTACAGAGGGGTGAAAATTACATGGGCAAGATAATGAGTACATTTTTTATCAAGCATTGTAGTCTCCTCCTTTGTTTCCCCTTCCCATCACTTTGCAGCCTCCCCCTACTCGCCCCTCCCAATCCTCTCCCCCCCACCAAAGTTGTAAAGTTCGTTTTGGACATGACAACTTGTATTTGCACTGTTGCAACGGGTCCACGTGTATCCTTATTTAAACGACTTGTTTTTCTCCTTCCTCTCCACAAATTATACCGATATCAAATACAGTGAAAGCAGGGTTTATATTGTAGGGGAGAGACATACAAAGCAACAAGGAAATAATTGTAAAATTGCATTAGAAACAAATGCATGAAATAAAAAAAAACATTTAAAATACATATTTTAGGGTTCATTTTCCTAACATCACCTTATCTGACCTGTTCAGCTTGACTCATATATATACTAGATATTGCAAATAAGGGAAATCATGGGACCTATGTTTCTTTGGGCTTGGCTTACTTCACTTAATTTAATTTTTTCCGAGTCATTCCATTTCCTAACAAATGGGGCAATGTCATTCTTTCTGATGGAGGCATAGAATTCCATTGTGTATATATAACACATTTTCTTGATCCATTCATCTATTGAGGGGCATCTGTGTTGGTTCCAGATCTTAGATATGGTAAATAATGCTGCAATAAACATTGTTGTGTTGGTAGCTTTAGTGTGGTCTTGTTTGTAAATATTTGGGTAAATGCCCAAAAGTGGGACTGCTGGGTCATAGGGGAGCAACATGTGGAGTATTTTGAGGATCTTCGATACTACTTTCCAAAGTGGTTGAACAAGTTTATACTCCCACCAACAATGCAGTAAGGTTCCCTTGTGTCAATATCCCCTCCAGCATCTGTTGTTATTAGAGTTATTGATTTTTGCAGTTCTAACTGGGGTGAGTTGGAATATCAATGTTGTTTTGATTTGCATTTCTTTTATAGCTAGGGAGGTTGAGCATTTCTTCATGTGTCTATTGGCCATCCTTTTTTCTTCTTCAGAGAAGTTTCTCTTTAAGTCATTAACCCACTTATTTATTGGGCAGTTGTTTCTTTGAGGATTTGTTGTTGGGGGATTTAATTTTTTGAGTTTCAAGTATATTTTAGATATGAGACCCCTGTCCGTTGTATGGCTAGTGAAGTTCTTCTCCCAATCTGTGGGCTTTCTATTGATCTTGCTAGCTATGTCCTTTGCCATGCAGAAGCTCTGAAACTTCATGCAATCCCATTTGTCCAACCTTTATTTGATTTGTTGTGCTTCCGGGTCTCTATTAAGAACATTTTGGCCTGTGCCAAGGAGACCTAGGATTTCTCCTATTCCATCCTGTAATGTTTTCAGAGTGTCTGCTTTGAATCCGAGGTTTTTGATCCATTTGGAGTTGAATCCGGTGCAGGGTGATATATAAGGATCTAGCTTTAGTTTTCTACAAGTAGTTAACCAATTTTTCCAGCACCATTTACTGAAGAGGCTGTCTTTCTTCAATTCTAATTTTTTAGCTCCCTTATCAAAGATTAGATAGCTATAGGTCTGTAGGTTCATTTCTGGGTTTTCAATTCTATTCCATTGGTCCTGAGGTCTGTTCTTGTGCCATTACCAAACTGTTTATTCCTTTGGCTTTATAGTAGAGTTTGAATTTTGGTATTGATATTCCTCCAGCAGTGTTCTTTCCGTTGAGGATTGTTTTTGTTTTCGGGGTCTTATTGTTCCGTATGAATTTTTGGATTGCCTCTTCTATTTCCTTGAGGAATGAGGTAGGAATTTTGGTAGGTATCTCCTTAAATTTGTAGATAACCTTGGGAAGTATTGCCATTTTCACGATGTTAATCTTTCCAATCCTGGAGCATGGGAGTTTTTCCCATTTTCTAAGTTCTGTTTTGATTTCATTTTTCAAGTTTTTCAACTTTTCATCATAGAGGTCGTTCACTTCCTTGGTTAAGTTAATTCCTAAGTATTTTATTTTTGCTGGGGCTATTACAAATGGAGTTGCTTTCCTAACTTCAGCCCCACTTTTCTCATTGTTGGCATACAGAAAAGCCATTGATTTTTGAGGGTTAATTTTATACCCTGCTACTTTGCCAAAGTTTTCAATCAGCTTGAGTAAATTGGGAGTGGAGTCTATGGGATTCTTTAAATACACGATCATGTCATCTGCAAAGTAGGAGAGTTTTGTTTTTTTTTTTCACTATTTGGATCACCTTTATGTCTGCATCTTGCCTTATTGCTGTAGCTAGGCATTCTAATACTAGGTGGGAAAGAAGTGGAGAGAATAGACATCCTTGTCTTGTTCCTGCCTTAACAGGAAATGGCTTTAGTTTTTCACCATTAAGTATAATGCTGGCTGTAGGTTTGTCATATACAGCCTTTATTGTATTGAGGCATGTTCCATGGTTTCCTAATTTTTCCAAATCCTTCATCATACAGGGGTGTTGGATCTTGTCGAACGCTTTTTCTGCATCTATTAAAATAACCATGTGGTTCTTATTCTTGCTCCTGTTGATGTGATGAATAATATTAATTGATTTGTGTATATTGAACCAGGTTTGCATCCCTGAAATGAATCCTGTTTGATCATGGTGTATGATTTTTGGATGAATTGTTGACGTCAATTGGCCAAAATTTTGTTGAGAAGTTTTGCATCAATATTCATCAAAGAAATGGGTCTATAGTTCTCTTTCTTTGATGAGTCCCTGCCTGGTTTTGGGATGAGGGTCATGATGGCTTCATAGAATGTGTTCGGTAGTGAACTTTCTCTTTTGATTACATTGAAGAGTTGGAGGAGTATTGGTGTGAGCTCAGCTTTGAAGGCCTTGTAGAATTCCGCTGTAAAACCCTCTATTTCTCTACTTTTCTTAGCTGGGAGATCTCTTATTGCTGTTTCTATTTCAATGCTTGATATGGACCTGTTAAGATGGTTTAACTCCTCTTATTTTAGTATTGGCATGTCAATATTTGCTAGGAAAAAGGCCATTTCTGCCAAGTTCTCAAAATTATTAGCATAAAGTTTTGAGAAGTATTCCCTTAAAATGTTCTGAATCTTGGTTTTTTCCGTGGTGATATTTCCATTCTCTTCTTTCAGTTTATTTATTTGGGTGTGTTCTCTTCTTTTTCTGATAAGATTTGCTAAGGGTCTGTCAATTTTGTTAATATTTTTGAAGAACCAACTATTTGTTTTGTTGATTCTTTGTATAGTTTTTTTTTGGATTCTAATTCATTTAATTCTGAGTTAATTTTAATTATTTCTTTCCGTCTACTGGATTGGGGTTTATTTTGCTACTCTCTTTCAAGAGGGTTCAGATGCCTCATTAAATTGTTGGTTTCAGATCTCTCCAATTTGTTGATGTAGGAACTCAGTGCTATAAACTTTCCTCTGAGTTCTGCCTTTGCTGTGTCTCAGAGGAGCTGGTAATTTGTGTGCTCGTTTTTGTTCTACATCATGAACATTTGAATTTCCTTTCTAATCTCTTCCTGACCCACTGGTGATTCAGCAGTGTGTTGTTCAGCCTCCATGTGTTACCAGTCTTTCTTTGGTGGCTTTTGGTGTTGAGTTCTAATTTTATTCCCTTGTGGTCTGAGAGAATGCAATGTAAAACTTCAATGTTTCTGAATTTGGACGTTTGCTTTGTGGCCTAAAATGTGGTCTATTTTAGAAAATCTTCCATGTGTTCCTGAGAAAAACGTGTATTCTGATGCTGCTGGGTTAAATATTTGATAGAATTCTGTTAAATCTAGTTGATTTATGCAGTTGTTTAGATCTGCAGTTTCTTTGTTGAGTTTTTGCGGAGTTGATCTATCTAGTGGGGAGAGTGGTGTGTTCAAATCCCCAACTATTAATGTCTTTAGATCTATGTGGGAGTTGAGGGAAAATAGTGTTTCTTGGATAAATTTGGGTGCTCCTTTGTTTGGCGAATAGATATTTAGAATTGTAATATCCTCCTGAAGGAGAGATCCCTTAATTAGTAAGTAGTGACCTACTTTATCTCTTCTCACAAATTTTAATTTGAAGTCTATTATATCTGATATTAGTATTGCAACTGCCGCGTATATTTAGGGCTGTTTGCTTGGTAGATTGTGTTCCAGCCTTTAACATTGAAAATGTGTTTGTTTTTACGGGCAAGATGTGACTCCTGAAGGCAGCAGATAGAAGGATCTTGCTTTTTAATCCCACTAGACAGTCTATGTCGCTCAATTGGAGAATTAAGTCCGTTAAGTTTGAGAGATAGGACTGAGATGTATTTGCCATGTTATCCACCTTTTTGGGGGCTGTGACAACTGTGTCTTTCCTATGGTTCTTGGATTCTCAGTTTGGCTGCAGTTTCTTGGCATTTATTGTGGTTTTGTTGGTTTTCTATGTGTAGGACATCTTTAAGAATCTTTTGTAGTGCTGGTTTGGTGGAGAAGTATTATTTCAATTTTTCTTTGCTATGGAAGGCTTTTATTTGGCCTTCAGTTATGAAGGAGAGTTTATCTGGGTACAGTATTCTTGGTTGATAGTTGTTTTTCTTTAGGGCATGGCATACATCACTCCAAGGTCTTCTTGCTTTGTCGCTGCTGAGAAATCTGAGGTGATTCTAATTGGTTTCCCTTTATAGGTGATTAATCCTTTATCCTTGACTGCTTTAAGGATCTTTCCTTGGTCTGAATTGATCCTGTGTGGATTATAATGTGAGGGTAGGATGTCCTTATCTGGTCAGGTCTATTTGGTGTTCTAAAAGCTTCTTGTATCTGAACAGGTCTATCTTTTTGCATTTTTGGGAAGTTATCTGCTAGGATCCTGTTAAACAAGTTTCCTAGACCATTAACTTCTGTTTCTCAGTGCTCCTCTACACCCATTATCCTTAGATTAGGCCTTCTGATCGTGTCTTCCAAGTGTTGGATAGATCTATCATATTTCCTGGACTTGACTTGGATGGTGTATGTTCTTTCCCTATAATATCTAAGCTATCTTCAATCCCTGAGATTTGATATTCTGCATGGTCTAACCTGCTGTCGAGACATTCTACTTTGTTTTTTATTTCTTTTCCTTCTAGTTGGTCAGCTTTAGTGGTTTCAAATTCTTTGTTGAAGCTTTGTTTTAGATCTTGTATGAACTTCTTTACTTCCTTAATTTGGTGTTCAGTGTTTATTCTCAAATCACTTAGTTGATTGGTTATGGTTTCCTTGGACTCCCATTCCTTCTGTTTGGTTCCATTCAGCATTCCCTTTGTGGTCTCCCTGACTTCCTTCAGCTTTTTATTAATGGATTCCATGAATGCCTTTAGTGATCTTTGAGTATTCTCATCTTGCTCTCTCAATTCCTGTATTACTCTTTGCTTACCTTCCTCATGTTCACACCATTCCTGTAGTTCTCTTTGAGTGTTCACAGCCTGCTCACACCATTCCTGCCTTTCTTTTTGAGTATTCTCAAACTGCTCACACAAATCCTGTATCAGTTTTTGAGTAGGTTCCTCACGCTCATGATATTCCTGTATAAACCTTTGGATTGCCTCCTCTCTCTCACTATCATGCTCATACAGAGTCCTTTTTTTGTTTTCAATCTTTTCATTTATCATGTTTGCCAGCAGTGTTTGTAGAGGTATTTGGGAACTCTAATCTGGATTATTCATTATTTATTCTGTCCCTGATTATCATGAGTGGGAGTTCAATACCCAGAGTTGCCATGTTTCTTGTGTTTCTCTGGCTTACTCTGCCCATTTGGGATGAAAATAACACCAGTTTTGTGCTAGAACACTATCTTAAGGCAAGCATCAACCAAAGTCTCTATTTGCACAGTCTATAGTCTGCAGATACAATGTAATTCAACAGATAAATCTATTCAACATCAAACAACTATATATTAATGGGCTACGAACTGCAAAGAAGAATTTGGTAAACCAGAAATTATTAGGTTTAGGGAGAGATGTGAGTAAAAAATAGGAATAAAGTGATGTGGCAAGGCACAGGGAGAGTTAACTTAACTAAGTCCTATACTCAAACAGGAAATAGGTTGGATAGTATGAAAGGAGAGAGAGAAAATAAAGAAGAAAGAGAAAGGAAAAAAAAGAGACCCGACAAAATAGAAAAGTAAAAATTAAAAATATGCAGGATTGAAAACAAACTATTCAGAGAAGAATGTGCATATAATGAGAGAAGAGGAGGTATATAAAGGAGATGTGAAAAACTTAAAAATAGAAATACGTAAAATATCATATAGGTTTAATGAGGTAGTACTGCTATTAAGGAATTTAAGCCTAAGAGGTTTTGAATTGAGTAATAAATTTGTGGATTAAATGTGTACACAATGGGGGATAAGGCCTAATCATCGACTATGGGTTTATCTGAGGATGCGCAGAACAACAATTAAGTCACATAAAAAAGAATGAAGGAGAAGAAAAGGTGAAAAGGATAAGAAAGAAAGAAAAAAGATCTGAAGTTTAGTAGAGCTAAACAAAAAAAAATTAAAGAAAAAAAAAGAAAGAAAGAAAAACGCACACACTCATATACCCCTAAAATAAAAATTATAAGAGGAAAAAAAGTTACTAGAAAAAAAATTTTTCAAAAAAGGTAAAAATTAAAAATTTTGAAAAAAGTTTTAGAAAAAAAATTTTTATAAAATGTACAAAAAAAAGAAAAAAGTTATTTGATTTTTTTTGGAGGGGTGGGAAAAATTCTGTATCTCCCTTGTGTCCATAACCAGCCTCTTGTTGGAGTCTCTGGTCTGCTTGTGGTGATTGATTTTCCTGTGGCTTGCTTGGTTTCTTAAGTCAGTTTGTTTGAGCAGGCAGAAAAATGCTCTGCTTTCTCCAATGTTTTGCCATCCTCCTCCCAGGTTAGTTCAATGGGAGGGAGATCTGCTTTGAGTATCACAAAAGATGGAGATGGGTTTTTCCTCACGTTTGTAGATCCTGTGATGAGGCTAGGTTCTGGGTAGAGTTGAGGCCTTTCAGCAAACAGTAGCTTTTCCTGGGGGCTGGTTTGTGAGAAACTCACAGAGCCCAGCCTGGAGCCACTCTCAGGGTTTATGTTACTGAATTTCAATTGATTGTCAAGGCTGCTAAAGGGAGGTGCAGCCTCTGGCTCTGATAACCCAGTGAAGAAATCCACTCCTGGGGCTGGTGCCCTTGCTGGGTGACTTTTCCCTGGGTGGAGCTGAGTCTGGCAGGTCAAGTTAGGTTCTTGTGACCTGCTAAATGACTCTAGTTTTCTTTCAAGGCCTGAGTTGGAGCTAGCAGCTCCACTGAGCTTTGTCAGTATCCAAGATGGAGATCTCCGGTACTGGGGGGGGGGTGGCCTTCCCTCCTCTGCTCCCTGAGAAGGAGTGAGGACTGTTAAGCTTCTACTCACTCTGAGTCTTGGTTCTTGTGTCATCTGTGGTCTGCGAACTGCAGGATGAAGATGCCTGCTCCTTGTCTGTTCTTTCTGTGTTGAGTAGAATTTGCTCGCCCACCATGTGTGGCTCCTTCGTCCCGGACTCTGTTTTGCAGGTATGGCGGCTACAGCCACCACTGCCACCGCTGCTGCCACAGCGGCAGCTGCTGGCAAGTGCTCAGATCTGTCTCCTTGCCTGAATTTTCCCTCTCTGGCCTAACTCTCTGTACTGTGATGGTACACTTGGTGTGATTCTCTGGCTTAGGACTGTTCACTGGAACTCTAAAACTGCTTTCTATGCGAGAGCTTGTTTAGCCTCCAGCTTTTCCTCCACCAACTTCCCAGAACTCTGAATATATTTCTTTTTGGAAGTGTCACCATTTCCCTTGCTCTCTGTTTTTCTCACTCACTGGTTTAGTTTTTATTATCATTATTATTAATATTATTATTATGGTGATGTAGAGGGGTTAGTTACATTCGTGTGGTTATGACTACATTTCTTTTGTCTTTGTGGCTTGAACCTCAGGCCTGGGAACTGTCTCTGAGCTCTTTTACTGAAGAATGGCACTCACATTGAGTGACAGCTGTACTTCCACAAGTACATTTCTTTTTGAACAATGTCACCCTTCCCTTCATCTTTTCCAGTGTTCTCCTCCATCCCTACCAATAAGTTCCATAGTTCATTTTGAACATAATATCAACTGAGTACCACTACGCATACGTTCATCCTTTGTCCCTCATTTATAGGTCCCCTTTACCTTTCCAAAGAGATAAATGAAAAAAAATTACAAAAATGAAAGAAAGTAAAGAAAAAAATCATCTTGATTCTGTTCCTGGTCACTGGTTATTTTTGAAGAATTTTCTCTCTCTCTCTCTCTCTCTCTCTCTCTCTCTCTCTCTCTCTCTCTCTCTCTCTCTGTGTGTGTGTGTGTGTGTGTGTGTAAGTTTGTATGTGTCAATACTGGAGCTTGAACCTAAGAAGCTGACTAGCTTTTTTACTCAAAGCTAACAGTCTATGACTTGAACCAAATTTGCACTTCTGGATTTTTGAATAGTTAATTGGAGATAAAGTTTTCACATATTTTCCTAGTTGGCCTTACTTCAATCCTCTTTCCACAAATTTCAGCCTTCTAAATAGCTAGAGATACAGGTGTAAGCCACTGGTGGTGCTTGGCCTACCTTCTTTATGTTAAGTAGATGAAATTTAAAAGAAAGTTGCAACAGTAGTTCAAATGAAATTAACTTTCCCAGCTTCATTAAGTTTTAATACTTTGTCACACTTAATGTGTACAGAACAACATTTTTTTGTAGATGTTCCTGCAATTTGGTTTTCATCTTGGTTTTTCCTCATGATGAACTTGATTTTATAGCTTTTACATACGAAATATTGATAGGAATATGTCCTGAGTGCATTAATGATATCTTGTTGGCTTTCATAGGAAATGGTGCAAGCTAAAACTTGTCATGATAAATTTGTGTGCCACACCCTGATGATATACCCACATTCTTACCCAGAAGACAGTAGTGCCTGTTACAAATCATTTAGATGTGACAAAACCTTGACTCAGGCCTTTTCTACCACCTCCCTCTATGTCCTTCTCTTAGCAATCCTGAGTCTCCAGTGACCATGACAGAGCCCTGATGGACCTTCTCAGTACACACAGCCAAGGTCACCAGTCAGGCATGGCACTCACATCGGGATGCGAGACCGGTGTTTGCTTTCTATGATTGCATGAAACAGGAACTGTTAGGTCCCTAAGCTGTCCACAGTCCTACGGGTTCCTCATTGAGCATTTGAACATAAGAATTAAGGAGATATCAAATTCAGTCTTCTTTCTGCCAGTTATGCACGTTTTTCTTCTGCTGCTGTCATCTTCTGTTGAAATAAATGATCTGGGCTCTAGAAGCCATTTTGCTTATTCTAGACCCTTAGGGTAAGTCTGGGCTTTATACTTAGACAAAAAGATATGTAGTGATAAGAAACTTAACATTTTTTCTATTCTATTATTACCCAAATATGTTTGCAAATTCTACCAATAATGCTTATTATTAAGAGACATTTATTTAACAGTCACTTTCTCAAATTCCTAACTTCCTCAATGAGCTAAGAGAAGCCACAGAAACTCTCAGGGGCAATTCAGTTCGACCTCTTATTCAGGAAGTAGTGCCAGTGTGCTAGACCTCCAAATTGAACAAAGAATACTGCTTATATCTCAGATTACCCACCCAAACTATACCAAAGAAATCTAAGGACAAGAGATTAGTCTGACTTGGGAACGAACAACACAGATTAAAAAAAAAGATGAGTTCTAAGTTAACAGAAACAAAAAGAAATTTTTGTTTATTCATATAAAAAAGATACTTGGGTAAATTTGGGTGCTGCATTGTGTGGTGAATATTTTGAATTGTAATATCTTCCTGAAGGAGAGATCATTTTATTAGTATGTATTGACCTTCTTTAACTCTCCTACATAATTTTAATTTAAAATCTATTTCATCAGATATTAAGACTCCAAGTCCTACATTTTTATGTGGGCATCTTGTATATACATTTTTTTCAAATTTGGGGAGGGGAAGGGAAATAACAAAATGATGAGCAAAGGATATAGGTTGACCCACTGTAACAATTAAATGTACTCAACACTATGTTGAAAACGAACTTTACATCTTCAGGGGTGGTGGGAGAGGAGTTGGGAAGTGTGGAAGGAAGGTGGCAGGAGAAAAACAAAGGAGGAGGTAATAGCACTTGATGGGAAATGTACTCATTACATTACTGAAGTAACTGTAATCCCTCTGTACAGTATTTTTACAATAAAAATATATACAAATAAAAAGTTACATTTCTCTTTATCACTTAATTGTGGTTATATGTATTTGGTACTAGCTTCTTGAAAGTCCTAAAGAACTCTTTCACATGAACTCATCTTGATAATTTTTTGTTGCTGTTGTTGTTGTTTTTTGTTGTTGTTTTTTATTGTGAAAATACCATACAGATGGGTTACAATTACATGGGCATGGTAATCAGTACATTTCTTTTTTTTTTTCTTTTTTTTTTTCAATCGTGGGCCTTGAACTCTGGGCTTTGACCCTATCCCTCAGATCTTCAGCTCAAGGCAAGCTCTCTACTGCTTGAGCCACAACACCACTTCCGGTTTCCTGGTGACTTTTTGGAGATAAGAGTCTCACGGACTTCCTCAGTTCACAGCCTCCTGAGTAACTAGGATTACAGACTTGTGCTACTGGCACCCGGCATGAGTACATTTCTTATCAAGCAATGTTTCTTCCTCCTTTGTTTCCCCTTTCCATCCCTTCCCATCACCACCGCGACCCCCCCCCCGGCCAAAATTGTAAAGTTCATTTTTCAACATAATGTCTTTTACATCTCATTGTTGCAATGGGTCCTGTATCCCTATTTAAACAATGTGTTTTTTCTTTCCCCTCCAAAAATTATACCAACATCAAACACAGTGAAAACAGGGGTTGTACCATGGGGGAGGGACATACAAAGCAACAAAGAAATCATCTTGGAAAAAATGATATTAAGTGAAGTAAGACAGGCCCAAAGAAACATAGGTCCCAGGGTTTCCCTTATTTGCAATAACTAGTATATGTCTGAGACAAGCAGAAACGGTCAGATAAGTTGATATTAGGTGAAATGAAGTCCAAGCTTGAGTTTTTTTAAATACATTTTCATTTGAAAAAATCTGTAGAGAGGGGTTTCAGTTACATGAGTGAGGTAATGTGTACATATACTCTCAGGAACTGTTACCTCATCCTTTGTTTTTCCCCTACCATCCTTTCCCTCTCCACCTCCCCAAATACTCTCTCCTTTCCCTCCACAAGTTGTAAAGTTCCTTTTCAACATAGTGTCTTGTACATCTCATTGTTACAATGGGTCAACCTCATATCCCTATTCAAACATTTTTTTTCCTTTCCCCTCCCCCAAATAGAAAAATGTATATACAAGATGCAGGGCACGAGAATCAAACCCAGTGAAAACATGTATTATTCCGTGGGGGAGGAACATACCAAAGGAAAAAAAAATCACATAATACATTATAAATACATTTAAAAAACTGTAGCAAGCAACAAAAAATACGTGTTCTTGTATATTAACCCCTCTGTACAGCATCTTTACAATAAAACAATTTTAAAAAATATAAAAATTAAAAAATATATGAAAACTCTAGCTAAATAACTAGTGTATGTTTAAGACAAGCAGAAAAATTCAAAAGCTATGTACATATGACCATATAAGATGACAGTAATTCATTGATTTTCTCCCTCTATGCCTTCCCTCCTCCCACTCCAGCCCCCATCCTTGCCCGCCGCCACAAACTTATTAAGTTCATTTCCAATATAGTGTCTTGTGAGTATCATTGCTGTAATATGACATCTTTTGTACTTCTTTCAGCATTTTGTTATTTCCCTTCTGTTCCCCAAATCAGACAAATACATGTACAAGATGGAGAGTACCAGATTCAAAGACAGAAATTGCAGGGATACAGCCAATGGAAAAAGAAAAAGGAAATAATAAAAGAAGAAAGAACTAGCTGTAGTACATTGGCTACATCAAGATTGACAAATAAAGAACTACTGTTTCAAAGTGTTGGCATTCATTTAATTTAGCATCATTTTATGTGGTCATATGTTCATACTTCTTGGGCTATTATGATCCTCTGTTAGGACTAACTTAGGCTAACACTAATCATTGCAAATGAGAGAAATCACAGAGCCTAGGTTTCTTTGGGCCTGGCTTACTTCACTTAATATGATTTTTTTCCAAGACTTTCCATTTCCTTACAAAAGGGACAATGCCATTCTTTCTGATAGAAGCATAAAATTCCATTGTGTAAATAGACCATATTTTCTCTATCATTCATCTATTTTTTTTGGGGGGGGTCCGGTCATGGGGCCTGAACTCTGGGCCTGGGTGCTGTCCCTCAGCTCTTCAGCTCAAGGCTAGCACTCTACCACTTGAGCCACAGAGCCACTTCAAGCTTTTTTCTTTTTGCTTATGTGGTGCTGAGGAATCACACCCAGGGCCTCATGCATGCAAGGCAAACGCCCTACCACTGAGCCACCTTTCCAGCTCTCATTCATCTGTTGAGGGGCATGTGAGTTGGTTCCCTATCTTAGCTTTGGTAAACAATTCTGCTACGAACATAGTTGTGCTCGTAGCATTAGTGTGGCCTAGTTTGAGATCATTGGGATAAATACTGAGGAGTGGGATTATTGCATCTTAGGGGAGTTCTATATTTAGTCTTTTTAGGAACCTCCATACAGTCTTCCAGAATGGTTGAAACAGCTTACATTCCCACCAACAGTATAGTAGTGTTCCCATCTAGCCACAACTCTGTCAGCATCTGTTATTATTATTATTCTCTGGATAATGGTCATTCTAACTGAGATGAGGTGGAATCTAAAGGTGGTTTTGGTTTTGATTTGCGTTTCTTTTTTAAAAAATACGCTTTTTATTGTAAAAATATTGTACAGGGAGTAACAGTTACATGATTAAGGTCATGAGCACATTTCCTATTGAGCATTGTTGCCTCCTTTGTTTTTGTCCTACCATCCCTTCCTTCCTCACTTCCCATACTACTCCCCTCCTCCCCCTTGCCAAAGTTGTAAAGTTCGTTATCACCATCTCATTTTTACAATGGGTCAATTGGTATCCCTATTTAAACATTTTATTTTTTCCCTTCCCTTCCTCAAATTACAAAAATGTATATACAAGACACAGGGCACTGAAATAAAACACAATGAAAACAGGGGTTAAACAGTGGGGAAGGAAGTCATCAAAGAAAAAAAAATCACATAGTACATTATAAATACGTTAAAACCATAGCAAGAAAAAATAAACCACTTGTGTCCCTGTCTTTGGCTTCATTTCGTTTAATATCATCTTTTATTGTCATATGTACATAGCTTTTGAACTTTTCTACTTGCCCTAGACTTATACTAGTTATTACAAATTAAGAAAACCATGGGACCTATGTTTCTTTGTCTTACTTCACTTAATTAATTTTTTCCATGTCTTTCCATTTCCTAACAAAGGGATGGTGTCATTTCTGACAGGAATTGCCAGTGCACACTGAGAATAAACAAAGATTAATACAGGAATTTCATGAGCATGAGGAAACTAATAAAACATTAATGCAGGAATTGCATGAGTGGGATGGGAATAGACAAAGATCAATTGAAATTCATAGAATCCATAAACAGACAGGAAAAGGAATCTAGGGAGGCCACAAAGGAAATGCTGCATGAAACTCAACAGAAGGAAAGGGAGTCCAATGAAATCATAGTTAATCAAGTAAGGGATTTGAGAATGAACTCTGAAAGCCAAATTAAGGAAGTAAAGAAGTTTGTACAAGATCTAAAACAAAACTCCAACAAAGAATTTGAAGCCACCAAAGCCGACCAATTAGAAGGATAAGAAATAAAAAAGTAAACAAAGTAGAAAGTCTTGACAATAGGTTAGAGCATACAGAAGATAGAACCCTGGGATTGAAGACAGCCTAGATATTATAGAGAAAGAACAGACAACTTTTCAAGACAAATCCAAGAAATGTGATAGATTTATTCAACATTTAGAAGACACCATCAGAAAGCTTATTCTGTTGATTTGCATTTCTTTTATGACCAGCAATGTTGAACATTTCTTCAACTGTCTATTGGCCATTCTTATTTCTTCTCTAGAGACGTCTCTTGTTTTTACAAATTTCATTCTGTTTTTCTCTGAGGAGCTGGAGAGAATTCTTGTGAATTTCTCTCATTTATTTAATTTTTCTGTGTTTATTAGTAGTGCTTAGCCACTTGACTTCAAGCTCTCATTGCCTATCCCCACAACACTGGCATTCTACCACTTGAGGCTTTTAGTTGTTATTTGGAGAAAGAATCTGCTTGGCTTTTCTGCCCCAGATGGCTTTGAATATTGAGGGATCAACAGATCTCAACTTCCTGAGTATCTAGTATTGTAGGCATGAAATGAAACTTAGAAGTTGTGATCCTTAAATGGAGAAAATTTGCCTAATTGCAAAATTATTTGTTTTTTATTTTATTTTTGGAAAAAAGTGTCTCTCACACTTTCCCTTAGGCTGGCTTCAAACTAAATCTCCCTGGCTTCATTTTCTGCATGTTGTGATTACAAGCGTGCACCATAATATCTTGCACAAAACAAGTTTTTGAATAACAAACTAGTAAGTAAGAGACCTTCACATTCTCAAAAATAAAAATGAAATGTTACACCAAGACTTCCGAGTAGGAGTTCTCACCTGTAAACCTAGCCACTCAGGATGCTGTGATCTGAGTATTGGGGTTCAGAGCAAGACTAGGCAGAAAAATCTGAGAGACCCTTTTCTTCCAATTAGCTAGCAGAAGTCTGGGACTAGAGCTGTGGCTGAAGTGGTAGAGCACTGTCCATAAAGCAAAGAGATAAGGGTCAGCACCAAAGCCCTTTGTTCAATCCCCCAATGCTAGCAACAAAAACAAAGAGAAAGGCAAAGCAAGGAAAATGATATTTTTTTTCTAGGAAGTCAAATGCAAGAGGATTCCTTTGAGTAATTAGACCTCCAATTATCTTTCTTTTTATTAGCAAATATTAATTATATAAATTATAAAAATATTAATTATTATATATCCACACATGGATACAATGTATCATAGTCATATCCTCCTCCATCACCTACCCAGTCTTATTTCCAGTTAACCACTAAACAGCTAGAAACAAGAGAGGTAGCACAAGTGGAAGAGTCCTAGCCCTGAGCAATAAACATAAGGGACATTACCAGGTCCTGAGTTGAAACCCTAGTACAAGGACGCCCCACAACAAAAATAAAACAAGCTATAGCATATAATTGTCTACAGGAAATAGTAATATCTGTCATTAAGCTCCCACACATTATAAATAACATGAGGAAACAAATTTTCAAAGCTTTTTGAATAGCATTTTATTCTCTGAGAATAACAGAGTAACAAGACATTGGTCTTGTCTGTTCTGTCGCATGATATTGGATACAAGTACAGGATATTCTCCAGAAAGAGTCTCTGCACAACTTCTAACGAAACAGAGGCTGCCTTCTTTTTTAAGGGTGAAGGAAATACTTTGTATCTGGTTTTTGATGCCTGTGAATCTATGGGAATTCATCAACATATTAAAATTACATATAATTTATAGCATTATATCATATAATAATAAAGGTCAATTAAGGTACTTTAAAACTAAGCAAAGAATAAGTTTAATTTCTAACAAATCAACAACAAACAAGGAAAAAGGAAAAGAAAATGAAACATATCTTAAGCAGCAGGCTGGTGGCTGGAACCTAAAACCCCTGTTTTTAAGGTGAGAACAGAAGGACATTGCTTACAAGGCAGCAGGAGCAGCCAAGTTTTGGGGAAATAATATGAAGATCACCAACATAAATTTTAGTAGAATTCAAATGCTGCTGGCTCATCGCTATAATTCAAGCAAGTCTGTAGGATGAGATCTGAGGACCACCTTTTGAGGTCAGTCCTGGCAGGAAAGTGCATGAGGTTCTAAGACTACAATAAAGCCACAAATGCAAAAAGTAAAGATGTGGGCAAAAGAGACCATGGACAGAACTCTAGTCTGGACTTTAAGCTCTCAGAATAGACAAAAACAAAAACGAACGAAGAAAAAAACAACAGAAAAATGGGTGGGAATAGAACTGATGAGGTCCTAGGTTACTAAATCCAGTAATGTAAAAATGTAGCCTAATCCAAACAAAAAAGAATAAATTTATTACACACTGGTATATAGAAATTTATTTAGTGAGAATACAGAAGGAATGTCAAATGTAAAAAATGCCATAAAGGTATCTTTCTTTCTCTTTCTTCTTGCTAGACGGGGACTCGAACTCAAGACCTGACACTTTGGTTCATTGGCTATCTGTCTACCAACAGGACCACACCTCCATCACCACATTCTAATGGTATCAGACTCTCATGCTTCTCTCTAGCAGCACTTGTGTCCTTTCGTGTGCCTATTGGTTTTGCATGTGACTTTCCAAGGACTGCTCCAGCTATAGCCTCTTGAAGAGGGAGAGGTAAATAAGGGCCCACTGCAAAATCTCGTCTAAACTGAGTGGGGTTCTTCTTACCTGTGATCTTGCTATAGAGGAAGTGAGGTGTGTGGGTGATGGTAGGAAGGCAGCTCAGATGGGGAAAAGAATCAACTGGGCTCTGCACTTACCACCCTCAGCCCTCAGTTTGCAGGGCCACAGCTGTCTGGAGGTTGGCCTCAGGAGGCCCCACTTTTCCCTGCTCTGTGCATTCTCATGGAGCTCCCCATGAGAGCATGAGTTCCAAAGATTGCAGTGACCATGCTACAGCCCCTCAGATTTCATTCTGCAACTGTAGCCACTACTGAAGCTTCCCCTGCACCTACTGCTGCCTCCTTTTTGGCCACTTGCCCTCATTCCTCGCCTGTCAGTGCCAATAAGGGCCTCCATGATCACCCCTCCACCCATGCACCAAATGTCCTCTGGACTTCCAGTGACTCCTGGTAGTCAGTAGGACCACATGTCCATTAGAATGACATAAAGATAAATGTTACACAGAAACATGAAGAACTACTATGATGGATTGACCTTCATGGCCTCTGATAATGGAAGCTTTATCCCCATAAGTTTTGCATCACTATGAATTTTTTATTTTCCCACAGAACCCAATATATTTTCCTTCTGCTTCCTTTATTGGGTTTTGTCTTACTATTTCCAAAGAATTATGCTATCACAGACTGGTGCCATGTCTCTGGTGAGAAGAACCAAGAGGTAAAGGATATGGGACCTAGATAATCCCTCCTTACCAGAAGAGTCCACCGCAGGTCAGAAATGCAAATCTTAGGAGAGTGGGCACAGCGGCTGCCTCCCTCTCTAAAGTATGGCTCACATCTGGAGAGGATTTCAGAACACCTCTAAAACCTTGCCATTAGTTGCCTAAAGGCAGCTATTACCGAACAGTATATTGAATTAGCTCCACCACCAAAGAAACAACCACATCTAGTACATTGAGCTCACAAGGATAGCATGGAGTTCCAGTGAAAATGATCTTTAAAATGAAGAAATGACACTGTCTAAAATACCAAGAAAGAATGGGAATGACACTGGAATAGGCAGAAATACTTTGTGTGCAAAAGAGGGGGACAAAAGAGATGAATTACAGTTGATTGGGAAATGGGCAGTGACAGAGAAGAAGCTAGTAAAGACAATGAATGTGAAGATGGAGAGTGTGTCATGGAAATCACAGATGGTGCTTCTTGTGCAAGTAGTTAGTCTTTGGCAAGTGATGATAGGAAACCTCAGCTTCCTAAGGCAAGACCTGGCTTTATTGCCTATCTGCACTGAAAGGGAAGAATCTCCTGCCTCAGTTTCCTAAGTTGTGGTATCACTGTCATGCACTACCACATTCCTCTTTGAAACATTATCTTTCATGATAATTATTGATTTTCCACCTTTGACTTTGATAGTCTTGCATCTACATTTCTTTTTTTATGGAGGGGAGGGGGGGGTCTGGTCATGGGGTCTGAACTCTGGGCCTGAGCGTTGTCCCTCAGTTTTCAGTTCAAGGCTAGCACTCTACCACTTGAGCCACAGCACCACTTCCGGCTTCTTTTCTGCTTATGTGGTGCTGAGGAATCGAACCCAGGGCCTCATGAATGAGAGGCAAGCACTCTACCACTGAGGCTACTTCCTAGCCTCCATCTATGTTTCTTGACCTTGGTATAAACATGTCTCTCTTTGGATATAAGGAAAGGAACATAATTCCAACAACTTCCCATACTGAAACACCTACCTTGGGTACTGTTAACTCACTTTGCTCATCTGGCTTCTGTGGAGACTGTCAATTTGCTCTGCTCCTTAAGAGGCCTGCCAGATTCTCAGCTGTGTACTAGAGGAACACGGAGGTGGAGGGTTTAAGATGGAAATGTGAATGAAGAAATTTACTTCACTGAAACTTCTGTTATTTGCCATATTTTTGCTTGTCATGTTTACCTTGCTCAGAGTTTACATTATTTTAATAGTATGATGAAGTAATAACATTTATTTTCCTCAGCATTTAAGTTTAGTTCTTCGTTTTCTTTGAGACAAAGTTCTAAGAAAAAAACAACTAACCTCATGTGCATTTCCACAAATGGATGTTTTCCTTTTCATATTCCCTTGTAAGACAATAATTCTTGGTTTTTGGAAAGTTAGGAAATAGAAATAGACTAAAACTTTAAACAAAATTCATTTATTTGTGATGTCAGTAGGCTTTGGATTTTTAGTCACTAAAATGTGTGTGATTGTGTTCAGTCTGGTCCACTCCAGTGAGAGCATCCTTCTTTACTAAGTTATTAACAAGTGAATGGATTGCCTGACAAAATTTGGAGATTTTGTTTTTGTTTTCTTGGCAGACCATTAAAACTTTCTTTAGAGAAAATAAAAATCACACTATCTTATCTTCATAGAGTCCACTATGCTTCAGGTAATTCATCTGTAACCTTTAGCACACAATCCAGTATACTTGCTTCTGGATTTATTGGAGCATTCTAGCTGCCACAAACAAGGGAAAATATGCAGCCAGTGTTCTCTGGGTCTGGATTACTTCCCTTAATGTAATGTTTTCCCAGTCTTTCCATGTTGTTACAAACTGTAGTCTATCGTGCTCTGTGATGGATGAGTGGGATATCTGTGTTTGTGTGTGCATGTGTGTGCAGATCTAAACTTATACATATATACTACATTTAAGTGTTATCTGGGTATTGGAAAGTGAGAGACATGAGCCTTATCAACAGTCTTGAGTCTTGTTACCCTTGTGCATGGCCTGAGGTGACAACAGCTGATAGGCTATGAGGCATAGAAAGAGGATGTTTCTCTCACCATCAACTTTAAGGTAGATATTGAGCTCAGCTTTCTCTAACCACGGGTCTTCTATTGTAGTAATCCAGCTAAAGATTCAAAGAAACTATTTTATTTTATTTTATTTTTATAGTCCTGCATCTCTAATTCTCACCAGGGCACTGTCCCTGACCTACATTTTGCTTAAGGCTAGCACTCTACCACTTGAGCCAAAGTGCCACTGCTGGCTTTTTCTGGGATTAACTAGACATAAGAATCTGCCTGTGTTGGCCTTGAACTGCAATCCATAGATTTCAACTCCTGAGTACCTAGGTTCACAGGCATGAGACACCAGTGCACAGCTAGAAACTAAATAATGGGAGTATCCATTATATACCTCCACCTATCTTTGGAAAGATTTTCTAGCATGTTCTGACCAGACCAATGTTAACTACTAATCACTAAGAAAATAATTCTTGACACACTCATTACTACAAAAGAAATCATTGAGCTAATCTCCATAATATGACGCAACATTGTATAACTCTTACATATAATACTCCCAATTTATCTCATTCTTGGATCTTCAAACCAACTTCTAATAAATATGAACATTTGTATGTGTAAAAGCGAGTGCATGATTTTGACCTGTGACTTAAGAAAATAGAACCTTGGGTTGGGAATGTGGCTTAGTGATAGAGTGCTTGCTTAGTATGCATGAAGCCTTGAATTTGATTCCTCAGTACCACAAAAAAGCCAGAAATGGTGCTGTGCCTCAAGTGGTAGAGCACTAGCCTTGAGCAAAAGAAGCTCAGGAGCAGTGCCCATGATCTAAGGTCAAGCCCTTGGACTGGCAAAAACAAACAGGACTAGAATAAAATGGGAACTCTTAATCTTGTATGCACTTCTGAACTTTATAACTTGTAAAATATAATTTTAGCAAATTAGATTTGTTTAAAAATTGAAAACCTATATTACATGCTATCTAATATATGTGTTTTAAAATATAATTGATACCAATGAACCCATATTCTTTGAATAACATACTAATCAAACTTATATGCACCTTTAAAGAAGCAAATTTAAAACTTGGAAATTATTTGAAGAACTGAGACTTGGAGGATTTTCTACATTCTCAATATACCTTATTATGAACAGGAACACAATGTAGAAAGCAAAATTAGTGGTTCTCTGAAAGGAAGATTAGTAATATTTACCATTGAAAAAATAATTCAGGTAAACACAAATAGCACCCCAATTGAGTGCTCTTAGGGGCTAAAAAAGGTACCTCATTCCCTGGATTGTGAACAAGCATTCTGAAATGTATAGCGACAGATAAATACTATTATTAATGATTACCATTTGGTTTATTCATCTATAGGAAATCTCATTCCGTCTAGTTCTTTATATTGAACAAACATTCAAATTACTAAACTATACACAATGTTTCAAAGTTTACATTTTATGAAAATGAAGTGAAACAATATTGGTGCCCAATGAATGTGAGATGATGAGTTTTAAAGGGTTTCATATATCTTAAGACATTTGACTTACATGAATGGTCTGGGAGTATTTAAGATAAATGGATAAGTAGATTACATACATACACACACATACATACATACACACATATGCATGTATATTTCAACAAGTACAATAAAAATCTTTAAAAACAAATCACGCCACTGGTAGCTGCAGATCAAACAATTACACATAAAGAATTCTTTTTTAAAACACTGAAAATGGCTCATCAGAATACTTGATAAAATTCATATTAGAGGCCCATTTCTTCCAATTCTATTACTGATGTGTCACTTCAATATGTGAATCCATTTATTGAAAGCATTTGTCCCTTCTTTTTGAATTTAATTCTAGGAGTCTCTACGTTCCTTGTTCTTGGTGAATAGCATCTTTTTTTATGTTAAAGGTCAGGACAATGGTTGGGGGGGTCTTTGTAGTTATCTGATATGGTAAAGATAGAGCCATCAACTACATCATCTCAAAACTGTTGAAAGTCACAGTGGCTGTGATCCTGGGAAGCACAGGTCTATCTAAGTTTACAGGAAAGCCTGGAGAAATCTTCATTTGAACACATTCTCTAAGCTCGATAAAGGGCTTGAAGGGAGCTATCACTTCTGTAACATTCAATAATTCACTACCTAAGGGAAATTCGTGACTGATGGCAATTGTGACTTCAAATATCTTCTTATTTTCTTTGAATACCAGTTCTCTTCCTGGATGAGGAGCTTGTCCACTTCCAGCAGATCTATGCTCCTACTTTGTAATAGTGCTCTGAGGGACTGTTTTGGAATGGGGTCAAAATTCTGTTCCATTGAGCACTGTCTCAGCCCCATAGGCTGAGGA
The DNA here is from genome assembly GCF_024711535.1 of Dipodomys merriami. NCBI lineage: Eukaryota > Metazoa > Chordata > Mammalia > Rodentia > Heteromyidae > Dipodomys > Dipodomys merriami. Next base: position 312,540 of record NW_027206399.1, on the reverse strand, counting down.
GAGTGGGAGGAGGTGGGGATGGCAGGGAGATGACTCCTTCTTCTAATACAGGCAAGGCTGCTCTGAAAAGAAGTCAGAGGATCCCTCTACAGATTAAATGTCCACAATTAGCCAAGCAGGAAGTACCTCAGCAGCGCTGAGTGAAGGAGTGATTCTAGCGGGAGCCATGACCCTGGGTCTTGGTCTGGCGCAGCCAGACCAAGTAGCTGCAGCTACTCCAGCTATTTCTCATGAAGCTCCAGTGTAGCCCAGCAGCTGCATGTCTGCTTCCAGCAGTGCCCCAGCTCCCCAGTCCTTCTTTGCTAAGGCACCAGAGCAGACCATGCACCGCTACAAATACAACATGCAGGAGATCATACCCTTGAAGCCCAGTATTCCCCAGACAAAGCCCCTATTCCCTGGGCTACAGCCCCAGCTTCAGCTCCAACTCCACCGGATAAGAAGGGACCTGATGCTCCCCCTATAACTCAGGTCAGATTTGTCACTTCACTAGCCCAGGAGGGGCTGTAAGAAAAGATCCCATATTGGGGAAGGCAGCAGATGAGACAGTTCATCTGCAGCCCAGTTCTGGCTCCAAAATTTTTGTGGATTTGGGGGTCTGTTGAAAAAGGTGGCCTGTAATTTTCTGGCTAGAAAGTTCATTCCTTCTCCATTCATAAAGTGTTTGGTGATTCCCAACTTGCCACTGATTACTGGGTATAGACTGGCAATCTAGGGATGCCCTTGCTGGTGGTTCAAGGCAGAGGCTTTCAGGGAAAAAGGACAAAGCTGCTCTTCCTGTTATGCCTGGCCCTTGTCCCTGCTTGACCCCCTTCTACCCTGAGAGAATCCCACACCGTGTTTGTTGCTATGAATGGGTCTGTTAACCAGGTCCTTTACCTTGTGTTTACTCTGAAATTGGAGAGAAGTTGAGCCAAAGCTGCCCCTATCAAAGCTTGCCCCCACCCCATTTTGCCTGCCATTCATGGTATTGCAGGTTTGCCTTGGCAATATGTATATTGCCCTCTCTCTCTCTCTCTCTCTCTCTCTCTCTCTCTCTCTCTCTCTCTCTCTCTCTCTCTCTCTCTCTCTCTCTCTCTCTCTCTCTTGCTCACTCACTCTGCATCTCTCCATTTCTCTTTTGCCTTTATTTTATTTACACTACTATGTATATACTATATCTGTATAGTATAGATATAGTATATACTTGTATATAGTATATATAGTATATGCTATATATATATATACTATATATATGCTATATATATACTATATACATAGCAGTGTACATATACTATTATAAATTTTGTGTTTTGTAACTTTGTAGCATTTTAAGTAAGGTTGTGTTTATGCTTTGCTGGGTACAATAAAGATATTCTATTGAATAAACCTAGCATTAGAATGCAAAGAATACATGTCTTCTGTTACATTTTTCCTTTATTCATGCTTTCCCTGATTTTTTGAAAAATATCCTCCTCACTGAAATATTCTTTTGTTCCTTGATTATAAAATGAGTCCATTCTCCAGATAGAAGTCTACCGATAATTTTCCTATTCTTTCTGTTTTTATCTTCTTGAAAAAGCCCTCCAATTTGGGCACATGTGAAAGAAATGAAGTTGATTGATAAAGTTGCAGAATATCACTGTTCATTAAAATGTTAACCTCTTATAAATACGTTAGAAACAATAACAAGAAAGTAAAAAAAAATACTTGTGTCCCTATCTTGGGATTTATTTTGCTTAACATCATCTTATCTGGTTGTATGTACATAGCTTTTGACCTTTTTTGGTTGTCCCAGATATATACTAGTCATTGCAAATAAGGGAAACAGTGGACCCTATGTTTCTTTGTGGCTGGTTTACTTCCCTTAGTATAAATTTTTCCAAGCCTTTCTGTACCATGTGATTTTTTTCTTTGTCTGTTCCTCCTCCATGGTATAACCCATGTATTCACTGTTTTTCTTGTCGATACTCTGCATCTTGTATATATAGTTCTATAATTTGGGAAGGGAAAATGCTTAAATAGGCATATAGGTTGATCCATTGTAACAATGAGATGTACAAGACACTATGTTGAAAACTGAACTTTACCATTTATGGGGGGTGTGGGGAATTGTAGTTGTGGAGGTGGGAGGGGAGGGATGGTAGGGGAAAAACAAAGGAGGAGGCAACAATGCTTGATAGGAAATATACTCATTACCTTGCTCATGTAACTGTAACCCCTCTGTACAGAATTTTTACAATAAAAAGCATATTTTAAGAAGTCAACCTTTTCTGTTTCAATTGTCTATCAATAAAAATGATTCAGAGGCTGTTGCTTCCCCATTGAAGATGAAGCTCAAATGCTTTCATTGGCACTTCATGTTAGTCAAGTATGTGAGAGTTATTTCAAACCTGACATTGAAATCTTGTGTATTTTACATTCATCAGAATGCAGAATTAGGAAAAAGAAGCATTCAACTTTGAAAATAACAGAGAAGTTCTAGATAAAAGTCACTGAGAAATTGCAAGATTTTCAATAACAGAGGTAGTACCACATCTGGTTTTTACTAGGGATAAGTGTCATGGATTCTTTTGCCCTGGCTGGGTGCAAAAATTAATCCTCACGGGGCTGGGATGTAGCTCAGTGGCAAAGCGCTAGCCTAGCAAGTGCAACGTCCTGAGTTTGATCCCCAGAACCAAAAAAGAAAAGACAAAAAAATACAGTTAAAAAAAAACCAAACAAAAAATTAATCCTCACATCTCATCTTCCTAAGTAATCTTTACCACTCAGAGTGAGAATCGAGTTTAGAGTTTGTTTTCAAGACTAGTGCTCTACCGGTTGAGCCACAGTTCCATTTCTGGCTTTTTATTAGAGATGTGTCATGGATTTTTCGCACAGGATGGCTGCAAACCTTAATCCTCAAATCTTAGCCTCCTATGTAGTCCTTACTACTCAGGGTCAGATAGAGTTTGTGTCTGACCATTTGGTTCAAGACTAGTGCTCTACCACTTGAGCCACACTTCCACTCCTGGCTTTTTTCCCTGGTTAATTAGCGAGAAAAATCTCATGAAATTTAATACCTGGGTGGTATTTTACCTCGATTCTAAAATCTTAGCCTCCTGAGTAGCTAGTGTGAGCCACCACTGCCTGGTTCTACACTTGGTCCCTAGCTTCAGGCCCCTGCTCTTCACTCCCTTGATATTATTGGTGGTGTCCTCGTTTCAGATTTCAATTGAGCTTAGTGTCCTGCGTCATTCAGTCTCTGGTTCCAGGAATCTATAGCAAGGCTGTTATGACATCTAGACTAACCATAAGGCAATAACCCTGGGATAAACAGCGTGGTGTCCAAGCCTGCGGCTTCTTACATCTGTCACTGGGCGAATGATCCCAGGACTCATTTAATGCCACTGCCTTCTTGGAGGCCTCCTAGCTTCCTTACGATCTGACTGCAGGCATGTCATGACCTGGGGTGCAGGGCACTAAGGTTTCTCCTTCATTCCGCTGCCATAAATGGGACTTTCAGAAGTCACTTCTCCCTTTTGAATCTTCATTTCACAGAAATTGTGCTTAAAACCCTGCATTCTGATGCTTCCTTCTTCTGGATCTTTGCCTATCTAGCAAGTTTGCCAGATGTTCATGCCAACAATTGTACTGATTCAACACCCAGTGACATGGGGGCCCTCTCTACTCCTCCACTTATGCCAGGCTCAAAGGTCTTTCGTACCTAGCATGCATCTTGATTCCTAGAAACCCAGGGCTATGATTTCCCTGAAGAGCCATGGGCTTAAAAACTTTGATGGAGTTAGGCACCAGTAGATCACATGTATAATCTTAGCTACTAAGGAGGCTTTGTTGTAAGAATCAAGGTTCAATTCAGGTTGAACAAGTCAATAACACTCCTCTTACAATACCACTGCATTCCAAGACGTGACCCCCCCAAAGATTCAAACCAACTAGAGATGTTCTCATTGTGTGTGGGGACTAGCCTTTCTATGAGCGTATTCCTGAGGGCTCCTCTTGATCCAGGAGCCTTGGAAGGTGCAAAAGCTTCCTCCAGCAGCAGGCTTATTTCCTGTCTATGACCAGCATAGGCCACATCCTCTAGCAAGCAGAACCTCCTTGTCCAAGTTGGGAGAGCTGCTGTCCCCATGATATCTGCTGGGGAGATGATAGGCAGCTTCATGTGCCTGTGGGTGAGTGGAACCATGGATTCTGCTAGTCCATCCAGCAAGGCTTCATCCAGAAGTCTATCTAGTGCCCAGCCAGCAGAGCCTGGTATCTCCTTGGGTTCCAGCATCCCTACTCTGCAATGTTAGGGAACCCACAGAGCCCACTGTGATGTCTTCGCACTCCAGTTTCAACATTCCATTGCCAGCCACCAGCCTGTCCTTTAACTGTGGGCCTTGGCAGTTTTACCCTCAACAGCATGGGACATTTCCAGATAGCAAGCAAGTCTAGATCTTCATTTGGAACCCTGAAGACTACTAATATAGGCTCATCGCCTGCCCCCTGACAACCTGGACAGCCTGGCCCTCCCAGCTCCATTTTCCAGCATGTGCTTAGGGGCCTTCGGAGATCGGCTTCTGCTCCCTACAACTACACATGTCTCCTGGAAAGAGCCCTTGAACCTGTTGCGCCCCAGAGGTCAGGCCACAGTGAGGTCTCTCTGCCCCCAGCCTGGCTCCTAGCACAACCACAATCAGGGCAGCACTCCCGGGCTCCACTGCAGACCTCTGACTTGGGTCAAAAAAGTTCCTGTGCTTGTGCAGTCCACAGTCAGCAGTCGGTAGTCCTGGAACAGGGGCATCTACTAAGGCCACTCCAGAAGAACTTTTGCACCAAGCAGGTTGATTTTGGAGCAGCTCCTCTTCCAATTGCAGGCCTGGTGTCCATTGAAGCAGAACATGACACTGCAAAAGATCACAGTGCACAATAGAAGAACCTGACAAGCAATGGTCCTGTGCTCAGAAACCTGACAGAGACAGTAAATCAGAGAGAGAGTAAGGCTAGATTGTACCTGCTTCAATATCCTTGCCAAGAAATGTTTATTTTCACCAAGATATAAAGAGGAAACTTCTAACTCTATCTCTGACAAAGTATCTTGTACGAATCTAGACTTCCATAAACAATCACAAAAGTAGAAGCTATGTGAAAAATAAATATATTTATGTAAATATATATATAATACAAATATGTAGGAATATATATTTATATTAGCGTATTCACATATACAATGTGAATATGTATATAATGTATGTATGTATAATGTATAATGTATATTTATGTGTATATATCTATATATATAATGTACAGGAGAGAAAAACTGCATAGTATTTGGAGGAATAATTACCAAAATCTTCCCAATTTTCATTAAAAGCATGAACCCTTATATGCAGGAATCTAGCAGCTCAACAAAAAATTAGCATAATCCCATAGATCCACACTAAAACACATTCTAATTAAATACTCAAAGACAGCAGTCCTCCCAAAGCACAGAGACACAACTCCTCACACACAAGTGATCTTCAATGATATTATGACCAATTTTTCATTAGAAAAAAGAGTATTAGGCAGCAAGGGCAACAAATTCAAAGTGCTAAAAGAAAAGGACATATCTAACACCAGCCTTTCTTTTATAACATTCCCCCCACCCCAGAGATAGGGGCCGAACTCAGGGCCTTGTACTCACCAGGCAGGCACTCTTCCATTGAGCAAAATCCCCAACCTTACAACTACCCTTTCTAAAACAAAACAAAACAAAAAATATATTTCTTCTAAAAGTGAGAGATGCTAAATACTGAAGGCTCAGGCCTATAATCCTAACTACTCTGGAAGCTGAATTGTGAGGATTGTGGCTCAGAACCAGCCTGGACCTTGTCCCTTCAGGAGTAAATTGTGGGAGACAGGTGTCCTTAAGAAGGATGGAGGACTTTGTGCTGTGTCATTCCTGGAACAAGTCATAGGATAAGGTGGCCATCAAGAATGGAGGCTATTGGCTAGTGTCTCCACAGAAGCAATTTATATAATGCAGGAGTGCTCTCATAGGTCAGAGGACATTGACCACTGTCTTAGTGGTTTTAAAAATTCCATGAAAATAACCATAGCAACCTCAAGTCCTCCTGGAATCTCTAGCAACAGTCTTGGAGGCCTAAGAGCTACAGTGTCAATGGTGGCAGGCTGTAATTGGTCCACTTTTTCTCTGACCTCACTTGGTCTGAATCTGATTTGTCCATTTCCCCCATGATGTCACTATGCACAGTTGTGATTGCTCCATTGTGATAGGTCATGTAGGGTATATAGGAAGCCACTGTGCCCCAACATTTGTCAGTTAACAGTGCTGGGAGCTCTCGCTTGGTAAGCTGCTGGATTAACTCAAAGCTAGATTGATGATCTGTTTGGTTGCAGGTTTTGTTGGTTGGATTTTGGTATTTCTTTTTTACTTTTTGCCGGGTTTCCCATTATTTTATTGAGTTAATTTTTCGGAGACTTGCTACCTGCTTTCATAGCAGGAGGATCGCAGAATACAAAGAATCATCCCCGAGCTGCTTGACGAGGAGATCATCAAACAATACCAGACAAAAGAACTCCTTGACCAAGTTACCTGAGTGAAACTGTCCCATCACCACTTCACAGACACCGAGATGGCAGTTTAAAATACGTCATATGGGAGAGTCCTCCAGGCATTGAATAGAGAATAAGATGGACATTTTTAAGGCTGGATGGCCCAGACACATCATCAAGTTGTACCTGGTGATGGAGAAAAAAGAGTATGTATATCTCATCATGGAATTGGCCACTAGGGGCTACCTTCTGAAGTCTATCTGAAAATCCCACCACTTATATAAAGTTGAAGCCAGGAGATTCTTCAAACAAATTGTACTAATTACAGCAGAACACAATCGCACATTGAGATCTTAAGCCCAACAATATCCTTTTGGACAGCAAAGGCAATATCAAGGTTAGTTATTTTGGTCTAATCATCTGGTTCTCCCCGGGGCAGCTGCTGACAAATTTATGTGGTGTTGTGCTATTCCATACACCTGAAATGTTCCTGCAAGAAAGAAATGATGGCTGGAACTGGCTTCACACCTGTAATCCTACCTACTCAGGAGGCTGAGATCTGAGGATCATGGTTCATTGCCAGCCCGGTCAGAAAAGTCTGTGATATTCATCTCCAATTATCCACTAGAAAACTGGGAGTGGCACAGTGGCTCAATTGGTAGAGTTCTAGCCTTGAGTTGAATTGCTCAAGGACACTGTTCAAGCCCCACAATTGGAAAAAGAAAATATGCCTACAAGGTGGAAATCTGGAGCTTAGGTGTCTTTTTATATTTTGTTATAACAGGAAGATTTCCCTTTGAGGGGAGGATGTTATCCAGGTAGAGTCACTAGTTCTGAGGGCCAAATATGTTGGTCCATATAAACTGTCTGTTTGAGGACAAAATGTAAACTGCCAACTGGTAATTGAGGACCTGAGGGAGAGACAAATATTGAACAAATAATGGAGCACCCATAGCTTAAACAAGTTGCATAATATTCCCTGTGTTCTGATGAGCCAAGACTCAACAAGCTGGAACCCACCATTCTTAAAGTAAAGTGTGACATGAGGTACTACCATATGAGATCCAGGGATCTATACAGGACAGAACATTCAATTATGCCATGGGCATGTACCTTTTAATTAAAGAAAACTTAGGCTGTCCAAGTAAAAAGAGTACCTTCAACAGTGCCACCGTGCCCAACTCTTGCAGATCTTTCCAACTTACCTCTCCCTATAGAAGGAGAGCCAGTTTACTTACCTGGCTTAACCATTACATCTTGTCATCTGAGTTTCAATTGCTTTATAATGTCAAGCAGTCACCTCTGAAGAGAGGCTTAGGTACCACTCTGCCTGCCATTCCCTTCTGTTTCTTGCAGAAGAACCCCAGTCCTAGCACAGTTCCAGGCCAGGATTCTGTGTTGTTTCCCTTGCCTGGTCTTTCTTTTTAAGCAGCAGTGAAAGATTCCTCTCTGGGGAGCCACAATTTGAGATCATAAACTGTCTACTAAGAAGCAGGGTTGGAGGAGGGCGGTTAGCAGAATATTCCCTTCCTTCTGGGTAGCCTCATAATTAGACTAAATATAATTTAAGGCGGAGATTTGGCAGGATGGGTGTGGCTAGCGAATAGCTACCACTCTTCTCAGAATATGCTGCAGTATTCAGGCCCAGGAGCAGAGCAATTCTCGAGAAAGTGGTGGAGAGTATTATAAGACATCAAAGATAATAGCAGTTGAGAGCACAGGGACCTGTTATTGGGATGTGAAAGATTGCAAGAAGTATACTCAAAAACGAATTATAGGAGGGATAATCCCTATACAGCCAAGGCTGCATAGAGAGATCATGTCTCAATCCAAAGGCTGGCTACTGAAGCCAGAGGAACTAATGTTTGCAAGCAATTACAAGTAGGAGATAGTGTTCTACCACTTGAACAACAATGCCACTTCCAGTTTTCTGGTGGTTAAATGGGGATGAGTTTCAGGGACTTTTCTATCTGGACTGGCTTTGACCTACGGTCTTCAGATCTCAGCCTCCCAAGAAGCTAACATTAACAACCTAGGATTACACTCAGGAACAATGCCCAGACCCTAATTTCAAGGCCAAAGACCATACAACAAATAATAAAAAAAGAAAGTAAAAGGGGACAGTGGGTGGAGAGATTCACCATTCATCAGATGCATGTCAGGTGTGAATGATCCAAAATGTAGGCTAGGAGCAGACAGGGAACCTACCCAAGACACAACTGATCATTTATTTGTGGAAGCCAAGTGAAAAGTCAATAAACCAATATATGAAACAACTATATAAAGATAAATTGTGCAGGTGAGAGTGCCAGAAAGAGTCCTTGTGAGTCAAGTGCTGGTGGCTAACACCTGTAATCTTAACTACTCAGGAAGCTAAGATCTGACGATCATGTTTCAAAGTCAGTCTCAACAAAAAATGTCTCTGAAATTCTTATCTCCCATGAACTAGCAATAAAGCATAATTGGGAACTGTGGCTCAAATGGTAGAATACTATATTTAAGATTTTAAAAAGATAAGCAACAGTGACCAGGTCCTGATTTCAAACCCGTTCAAACCCCAGAATCCACATACATAGAGAAAAGGTTTCTGTGAAGAGGTAGCACTGAAGCCAAGACCTGTAGATTGAGAGGGAGCCAGCTTTGGGGGCATGTGACAGAGGCAATAGCTAGGGTGAAAGTCTCAGGGCTGGAATAAACCCCATATCAGGAGGAAGTGGTGTGTGGCTGGTTCTGAGTGAGAAAGAGAATGAGGTGAGGTACATCTGAAAAATGAGGGCCAGGTGGGCACTGGTGGTTCACACCTGTAATGTAAGCTACTCAGGAGGCTGAGGATTGAGGATTGTGGTTCAAAGGTAGCCTGACCAGGAAAGTCCATGAGAATCTTATCTCAATAACCAACTCTGAAAAAGCTGGAAGTGGTACTGTGGTTCAAGTGGTAGAGCACTAGCCTTGGGCTCAGGCTCTGAGTTCAAGCCCCAGTCCTCATACTTCAGCTTTCTGAATAGCTAGGATTACATGTGTGAGCCACCACAGACAGGCAACCCTTTATTATATATTATCTAACTTAATGGTTGTGACTTTCCCATTAGGAGGGCTCACTCTGAGCTCATCCTATTCTGGTTCACTTTCAGTCGATGGCCAGGTCAGTTTCCCCTCTGGAACTAACTTGTCTGTGGGAGGAGGATAAAGCCCCTGAAGCGCCTTCCCTTGTTGGGTGCATCCTATATTGTAAGAGTGATGAAAGAGGTCCAAGATTAAAGCTGGGCTCCTAAGGTGGAGTTCCTATTGTGGGCAACCTGGGCTGGTGTGCAGCTTTGAACAAGTGACTCTGGGAAGATATGAAAAATAACCACACTTAAATCCAATTTTTTTCAAAATCCTCTTGAGAGCTAGAAGAGGAGAGGGGAAGGGAAGATATATTCTGAATAGTTTCCTTCCTGTTGTGACATTGATTGATACATTTTGCTCAAGCAGGAATTACTTCTTATCCTGGGAAGGTCCTCAGTTTACCTTCCCGTGGTTGAGAGTTGTATGAGATAAAATCCTCAGCTGTCAGCTCTATTAGGGCTACTTGACCCAGAGAAGAGGGCGACCCTTTTTGCAAACTGCTCTGCTCAGAAGGAGGTCCAATTTTCTGATTTTCAATAATGGGGACTAGGTGCTGCTAGAGAAAAGGATGTTATAAAATAGAGTGAGTTTGGAGCTCACACCCTTCAGAGGGAGGCCCAAACTGAGACCTGCTCTGAGAGAAAATCAAGGAACTGAGAGGAAGTTAATATTTTAGGTCATATGGCCAGAGAAGGCCTTTCTGTGGCAGAACTTCTGATCTAGCTGCTGAAAAGATGAACGAATTAAACAAAGTTTATTTTCCTTTTGTGTGTGTGTACAAGTACTGGGGCTTGAACTCAGGGTCCCATACACTTGCTTAGCTTTTTCCTGCAAGGCAGATGCTCTACCACTTTAGCTAAACTTCTACTTTGAAGTTTTTTGCTAGTGTATTGGAGATAGGAGTCTGTCAGAATTGGCTTTCCAGACTGGGTTTGAACATGGATCCTTAGATCTCAGCCTCCTGATAAGCTAGGATCAAAGACAGGAACTATTAAGCATTCAGGTTCACACAAAGGTGTAGAAGAAGTTTCCAGAGAAGAGAAGAACAAATTTGCAAAGGCCTTGCCTGATTTGTCAACTTGTTGGATATTGTTTATTGATTTATTTTTGAACATGGGGCTTGAACACTGGGCCGGGGCACTTTCTTTCAGCTATTCAGCTCAAGTCTAGCACTCTACCACTAGAGCCACAGAACCACTTTGGATTTTCTGGTGGATAATTTGAGATAAGAGTTTCACAGTCTTTCCTGCTCAACCTGGCAATCCTCAGATCTCAGCTTCCTGAGTAGCTAGGATTACAGGCATGAGCCACCAGTACCTGGCTGGATATTTATTTATATAGGAATACAGCAATATCCTTGTAAATAGGATGAAAAATATTTAAGTTGGTCACTCCATATGAGCCTCACTGGCTTTAAGTTTTCTCTTTGATAGTTAATATGAAGGAAAGCCACAGGGGGATTCACCTCAGTTTATTATAAAAGGATGTCTCTGGCGTGTTTTTACAACAGTGTGCACAATGTAAAAGATAATAATGTTATTCATGACATTATACACAGTAGTAGAAAGGTAGAAAACCAAATGTCTCTTGATGGGTAAACAAAATGTGGTATAACCAGCCAAGGGAATATTATTCAATCTTAAAAAGGAATGACATTCTGACCATGCTACAACAAGAATGAATCTTTAAAATACTGTGAAATAAACCATATTAAAAATAAAAACTATATTTATGATTCTACATATATAAGGAACCAAAACATAGTCAAATTTGCTGGCTACCAGTGGCCCACACTTATAAAACTAGCTACTTATAGGGCTGAGAACTGAGGATGGAGGCTTGAAGCCAGACTAGAAAGAAATGTTGCTGAAACTCTTATCTCCAAAAAGTGAGATACAGTAGAGGTGAGACTCAACAATAGAACTGTGGAGCACATGGGCAGCAAAGATGGCGTTGGGAGGGGGTTGAGTGAGCAGAGCCCAATTTACTATAGAGCACATGGGCAGCCAAGATGGCGCTGGGAGAGAGTAGAGTGGGCAGAGCCCAATTGATCTTCCTATCAGTGCCTAACCAGCCCATGAAGGCTCAGGTGCATGATAGGGTGTGACCTTGACAGTGATTGGTTCCTCTTCCTCCCTTGCCATGCCACCCGCCCTTTTTGTATTTAATAAGGGCTGCTCTCTGTTAATAAATGAGTTTTCTACCTGCTGGATTTGGCTCCCTGCTGCGTCTGATTGTCTCCTGGGCTGGGGAACAGGCGAGCGCCACACTTACCTTTCCTCAGACCCCATCCATCTTTCGTGGGACGGACGAAGACCCAACATAGAACATCAGCCTTGAACAAATAAGTTTAACATAGAGGGGCTGGGAAAGTGGCTCAGTGGTAGAGAGCTCGCCTTGCATGCCTGAGGCCCTGGGTTCGATTGCTCAGCACCACATAAGCAAAAAGAAAAAAGCCATTGAAGGGTAAACAAAGGAGGAGGCTGCAATGCTTGGTAAGAAATGTATGCATTATCCTGCCCATGTAATTGTAACCCCTCTGTAAGTATGTTCTCAAATAAAATAAAATATTAAAAAAAAAAAAAAAAAGAAAAAAGCCGGAAGTGGCGCTATGGCTCAAGTGGTAGAGTGCTAGCCTTGAACTGAAGAGCTGAGGGACAGCTCCCAGGCCCAGAGTTCAGGCCCCACGACCGGACCTCCGCCCCAAAAAAATGTTTAACATCGAATGGAGAATAGAGAATGAATGATGTGGCCAGTGCAGGTAAGAAAGAGCAGGCTTTCTGTGTGCAAAGGACTTCTTGGTCAACAGCACTGTGACAGAACACACAAAGACAGTACTAGGCTGAGAAGTAAGGACAAGGAAGACAGGAGAGTTGATTACCCGTTTTTTTGTTGTTGTTGTTGTATTTGTTTTTCCCAGTACTGGCACCTGGACTCAGGGCCTGGGTGCTGTTCCTGAGCCTCTTTATGCTTTGGGCTAGTGCTCTATCACTTGAGTCACAGAACTTCTTCTTTTTCTGAGTAGTTTATTGGAGATAAAAGTGTCATGTCATGGGCCTTCTTGTAAGGCTGGCTTCAAATGGAGATTAGTCTTCAGATTTTAGCCACTTGTGTTGTATTCCAATTTAAATTGTAGTATTCCAATTTCCCAGGAAGATATGACAGCACTCAGGCAATTTGGCTGGAAGTTCTTTATTTAGCCATATTCCATCTGTCCTCAGCTCACAGAGCTAGAGAACAGCCCTGTTTGTTGTTCAGGGGGGATTTTTATAGGAAGTGCTTTCACATAGGTGATGTTTACCAAAGCAAGCAAGCAAGGTTACAGAAGCAAATCATAGCCTTGAGTCAAACATGCCTTGGGACATTGGACCTTTGCCCTGATGTTGAAGAAGGGGAATCCTTTTCCCAGAGAGAATGCATGTCAGCATGCACCCTCACACCACACAGAAGCTCAAATGGGGACACACGAGTCAATGCTTCTGACAGTACGCTGAAATTTTCTGAACAGGAATGATGTTTATTACAACTTCCTGAGTAATAAAGAACTCAGTACAGCTGGTGATAAGCATCATAATTGTTAGTGGCATTCAGCAAAATTTGTGATAAACTGCAAAGCTGCCAGTCTGGGAAGCTTGAGGGAGAGAGAGAAGTTTACTTTTAGCAAAAATGTTTCTGAATTTACATTTTTGTTCCCATGGATATCCTTCTTTACCAAGGGAAAGGGGCTCAGGAGAGAAAATTAGCTACCGCAGGAAGGATTGAGGCTAGAATAAACTTTCTTCCAGTGAATAGCAAATCAGATATCACACTGAGTACCTAGGATTACAAGTTTGAGCCAAAACTGCCTATTTTGATTAATTCTTGTGTGTCATCCCCAGGAATGTGGATTCAAGCCAAGGTGACCCAAGCCTTCAAAGTTTTGTTACAGATATTGACTCAAGCTATGATGTCAGAAATACTGACCTTACTGTTCAGCCTGGAACCAAAAGAAACGGGAGGTGAGAGTTATCTATGTTTGTGGCTTGTAAATCACCAGGATTAGTGGCAGGCTGGAAAGAAGAGAATCAAGAGGGCACATGTGGAACATGGCAGACAGGAAGGCATCAGGGAAGAAGCAGTTTCGGGATGAGCAGTGGATCAGGAGGACCAGATTCTCTGTGGTGCAGAAAGTCTTTCTTCAGAGCCCTCACCACATTAGCCTGTCTTGGGTCACTCCATGTTTGTTTGGTGTTTCAGCCCTCAGTCATTTGAACTCTTAGGGCTTGGGGCTTCCTGTACATCCTCCTGGAGCCTGGCACAGGGTCTAGCCCACATTGGTGCTGGCTGATGGTTGCCTAATGGGGCTGGATAGAGACAAACACTAAACTGGAGGTTTCTGGAAGGGATCGGCGTGCACTTAGTGTCCAGAGGACATGCATGGGACTGTACCTTCATGAGGAAGAGGCCAGAGGACAGTCTCATGTTGCCTCCCTAACACTTTGGTAGAAATGGCAGACAGATGTCACAGGCAGCAGGCAATGCTCTCTGGTTTATATATGTGCATGCACACCCAACATCTGTGGCCCATTAGTGGAACAGTACACACTGATCACAGCATGGACCCCATTTCATGGCTGCGGACACTGAAATCCTGGGGTCTTGGTGTCCTCAGGCCTTGGCCAACAGCAGTGGGGAGTCTGAGACCTTGGAGGCAGGGCAATGGCAGGGCTCCAGCAGTATCTGCAAAGCCTGAGAAGCTCGACTCCTCAAGGATAGCTCACAGACGCAGAGGAGGCTGTGAAGAGGGATAGATCCCTGGGGTACACTTGAACCACCAAAACGCACCCTGCTCACTAGCACCAAGCACGTACGGCTTATAGCCCAACAATCCAATTCTTGCTCTTTCTCACCTCACTTGGCAAGGGGGGGAGCCATGGAGGAGCAAGATGCACCATTTCAGTTGAGGAGGGATATATCTGATATCAGACCCACATATCACACCTAGATAGACTGGAACTCTCCAGAAGGCCAAGGTAACAGATATATTCGTTGTCTAACAAGTGTGGAAGTGGGAATCTTGACTGTGAGGACTCCATAGTCCCCAACTTGTGGGTTGGTGGCTGCGACTCCCCCCTGAGGTGGTGACTAAGTGGTAGCATCTGGGTTGCTAGCCTGTAAACAGAAGAAGTGAAGGTGGGCTGTGGAGTGGCCTGGTGCCTGGGCCACACTCTTTTGCTGAGTTGTTACTGTTGCCACCATGTGGATGTGCCTAGGCTTGGAGCAAGGTTACAGGGCCGGTGGGGCTGACTGGCTGTGCAGAAGCAGAAGGTGTCACTTCTGCAGGCAGTGACTCTATTACTGGCAGCCCTATGCTTCCTGCTCAACGTGGGGCTGGGGCTCTGCACCATAATCGGCAGCCTGATGGCACCCCGAGGGGTTAGGAGGCAGATAACTGAGTGCCTCAGTATGGTGCTGAGAGAATGCTGCTCCCCAGTCTCCCACCCCTGTCTGGGTTTACTTCAAACCTGCAGCTTCTCCTTTCTCCTCCTCTGTGACCTCAGTGGCAGCACCAGAACAGTCTGTGCTTCTTCCTACTTTTCTCCCAGGTGGGGTAAATTGAGGCTGCGAGGATAGGGATTTGTCCACTCAGTAGAGTCAGAAATAGAACCCAGGGCCCTTGGTGCCCCAGTATGGAAGTCTTATTTCTACTTACCATACTTTACAATCAGTTCTTTCTATTGCCCTCTCCTGTCCCCTGACCTCCTCCAGCATTCTCTTTCTGGAGTGTACCCTGTCTGCACATGTCTGTATCCTGTAGGACTGATGCCCTCATCATCTTTGTTCCCCTCCCTAACTTCCACCTGCATATCCTGTGTCTCTACTCAGGTCAGTCCTTTTCCCATTTAACCACTTGCACAGGGACGCTAGGCCTCCCCACTAATTCTCCCTATTCACTCTTCCCCATCCTATCTGTATTTTAGGTATTGTTGATTGGGGAGTGAGTGCAAAGACCCTCTTGGAGCTGTAGGCCCCTTGGAGGGAGTGAAATGTGAATTTCTGGTTCTTGAGGAATTTGCCACCTTTGACTCTCCAGTAGTCCAGATGTGTTCCTGTGGAGGGATTTCCCAGAATGTCCCCAAGAGCAGTTCCCTGAGGGTGGAATGCCACATGCCTTCCTTCTCTGCCAGGAACTGATGGGACATGGTATTTTTTGGTATTCCAAACTGTGATCATATTTGATTCTGCCTCTTTGAAACTTATGTACCTGCACATCTGTACGTGCATTTGGACTAAAATAGCAATTTTTCTTCCTGTGTGTGTGTGTGTGTGTGTGTGTGTGTGTGTGTGTGTTTTCAGATCTTCAGTCTTAAACTCAGGGCCTGGGTTCTGTCTCTTAGTTTTTATCACTCATGACCAGTGCTCTACCACCTGATCCACATCTCTACTTCTGGCATTTTGGTGATTCATTGGAGATAAGAGTCTTACAGACTTTCCTACAAGGGATCCTTTATTTGTTTGTTTGTTTTTGGTCGGTCATGGGACTTGAACTCTGAGCTTGGGCGCTGTCCCTGAGGTCTTCAGTTCAAAGACAGCACTTTACTGCTTGAGCCACAGTGCCATTTCTGGTTTTCTAGTGATTTATTCGAGATAAGAGTCTCATGGAGGGCTTGGAAAGTGGCTCAGTGGTAGAGGGCTTGCCTTGCATGCAAGAGGCCCTGGATTCTATTCCTCAGTACCACATAAGCAAAAAGAAAAAAGCCAGAAGTGGCAATGTGGCTCAAGTGGTAGAGAGATAGCCTTGAGCTGAAGAGATAAGGAACAGTGCTCAGACCCAGAGTTCAGGCCCCAGGACCAGACCCAACAACAACAATAACAAAAGAGTCTCATGGACTTTCCTGCCTGGTCTGGCTTTGAACTGTGGTCCTTAGATCTCCCACTTGAGTAGTTAGGATTACAGGCGTGAGCCACTGGTGATTTGGCTCCTTCCATTTTTTGTTTTTCAAGTTTTTCATTATTAATTAATCGTAAGAGACTCAGATTTGCCTGCCCAGGCTGGCTTTTAAACGCAATCCTCGCATTGCAAACCTCATGATTGGATTATAACTGTGAGCCACCAGTACCACTCTGGGATTTGTCATTTTTGACAAATGCCAAATGTGTCTATTGAGATGGTCTGAGCATTGAACATTGCACTGCACCCAAGGCAAATTTCAGGAGAATGACAAAGATGTAGAGACCGTTTGGTGCCTCACACACACCATTACATAATGTAAGTTAATGACTTTCTTCCCAGAAATGCATAACTCTTATCTTTATACAATGTAAGGTGCTTAAGTGCTTCTTCATATTTATCTAAAATAGTATATACATTGAAAGGAACTCCACCATATGTAAACAAAATATTTTTTGTTAGTGATGGGGATTGAACTCTGGCACTGTCCTTCAGCTCTTTAAGCTCAAGGTGAATGCTCCACCACTTGTGCCACAGCACCATTTCTATCTTTGTCTGTTCATGTGGTGTTGAGGAATCAAACCCAGGGCTTCATGCATGAGAAGCAAATACTCTATCACTGAGCCATCTTCCTAGGTCACTAAACAAAAGACATTTATGTGTCAGCTGGGCACTGTTGGCTGACACTTGTAATACTAGCTACTCAGGAGGCTAAGAGGTGGGGATTGCGGTTCAAAGCCAGCCTGAGCAGGTAAATGGAGCTGTGACTCAAGTGGTAAAGCACTAGTGTAGGGAGCCGAGGCGAGACTCAGCCCACTCCCTTGCAGCTTTGAGGTAACCACCCCAGACGGTGCTTGGCGGGACGCCTGGGCTGTGCGCGTGCACGAGCCAGGTAGAGTCCCCAGCCAATCCCATGACACCTGGTGACGGTGAAAGGCAGGCGACCAACAATAGAAAGACCCGCATTCCGATTCTCCTATATAAGCGGCTGTGTTTCGGGTGCACGCTCTCTTGTGCCCAAGCTCTCCTACAACTAAAAGGCTCTCCAATAAAGCGTGATCTGAGAAGACCCCTGGTGTGGTGGTCGTTTTACCTCGCTGGTCGAGTAGACGGTCGCTACAACTGGTGCCGAAACCCGGGAACGAACCTGGGACGGGACCCGCGCGAGAGGCCGAATTGGAGCCAGAACTCAACACGCGGAGAGGAGACGTCGGTAAAAATCCCCCGGTATGCTGTTCACTGTAGATTTAGATATTTATTGGTTGCTTGCATTGCTTCTTCCCTTGTGGCTTGTCTTTTTGATGGTGCGCACTTGCCTCGAGGAGGGAGGGTTTGATTTAATCCAGGAAGGACGCAAAGTACTAACGCAGCATCAGGATAGTCTATCAGAGTCAGCATACAGTAAGGGGGAGGAAAATAGGCCTAAAAGAAAAAGGGAAAAAAGACAAAAGGATCCTAAAGAATTAAAGCAAGAGGGGCTGCAGCCCTCACAAAAGGAGAAGGGTTTCAGAGAGGAGCGGGTCTCAAGGAGACCCCCGTGCCCTTCTTTAAAAGCAAACCGGTTCTCAGCCCTACATGTGGAAGGGCAGGACCAAGAATATAGTAATCTTGTGAGTGACTCAGAGGAAGAAATGTTAGAGGAGGAGGGAGAGCAGCTCGATCCAGCTGATAGTGAAGAGTTAGAAGAGGCTGCGGCGGAGCACGAGGCAGACAGATATGGAGGGTGGCGCCCCCTAGGGGTGGGAGTACCGCAGCAGCCAGGGAGAGGAAACGGAGCTGCCCCTCACCCGTCGGCCCCCCCGCCGTGCCCGCCGGCAGGGAAGAGTCACTTTATAAAAGAAAAAACCTGGTCGCGATTAGCAGCCGCTTTCCCAGGCTTTGAGAATCCCATTACTGCTGAAAGAAATTTTGAGCCGGTTTCCTACTCCCAGTTAAAAGATTTAGTTGAGGCAGTCAGGACTTATGGAGTGACGGCCAATTATACCACTGCCTTGCTTCGAAGGCTAACTATTAATGCTATGACACCTATGGATTGGTTTGAAGTGGCCCGTACTTGCCTTAATCACGGGCAGTTCCTTGATTTTCGGTCAATTGTACAAGACAAGGCTCAAGCCCAATACAGACAAAATGTCCGTGACGGGCACCCAGACTGGACCGTAGACATGATTCTCGGGCAGGGAATCTACTCGGTAGACCAGACAGGATATCCCTTTGAAGTATACCGCCAGGTAAACGAGGTTTTTTACAGGTCCTGGCGAGCCCTCCCAAACAAGGGAGAGGTGGCTGGCAATCTAACAAAAATCATGCAGGCCCCTAATGAGCCATTTTCTGATTTTGTTGCCCGTATGCTAGAGACAGCCGAGCGGGTATTAGGAAATCTGGAAACAGCCATGCCATTTGTACAACAAATCATTTTTGAACAAAGCACCAAGGAATGTCAGAGGGCAATTACCCCAGTAAGAACCCAAAGCCTAGAAGCTTGGTTAAAAGCCTGCAGAGAAGTAGGTGGCCCCCTGACCAATGCGGGGCTGGCAGCTGCTGTCTTGTCGGCTGCCGGGGCCGCAAAAGATAGTAAAGGAAAAGGGTGTTTCCAGTGTGGTCAGTTGGGACATTTTAGACAGCAATGCCCACAAAATGGTGGTCCTGTACAAAATATACCCAGGCCGCCAAGGACTCCAGGAGTGTGTCCTCGTTGTAAAAAGGGAAAGCATTGGGTCAACGAATGCAGGTCAGTTAGAGACATCAATGGACATTTTATCCCCCAAATTACTAACACTAATTCGGAACAGGAGCCAAAAAACGGAGAGAAGGGCCCTCGTCCCAAGGGCCCGAAAGTTTATGGGGCATTTCAGACTCTGGCTCCCAGACAGCACCCGCAACAACTCCCCAGCCAAGAAGAGCAACCTCAGGCTCCGCAGGGTTGGACCACTGTGCCACCTCCGGACGGGTATTAACACAGCAGATGGGAGTCCAGATTGTGGAGACAGACATGACAGGACCCCTAGATGAAGGCACTGTAGGAATAGTTTTAGGACGCTCCTCCTCCACAATGAGAGGATTAATAATTTTCCCAGGAGTGATTGACCCTGACTATACGGCGACTATCAAGGTCCTCTGTCATGTCCCCCATGGAGTGGTGTCCATTTCTCCCGGGGATAGAATTGCACAGCTTCTGCTTCTCTTCATGGCAATTTCCCTGCTAAGGAGATAGAGAGAGGAGATAAAGGGCTAGGCTCCACTGGAGTCGACCTTACATGCCTGTCCATAACTTTAGACCAAAGACCCATGCTAACTCTCCAAGTGGAAGGGAGAAGATTTGAGGGATTGGTGGATACAAGGGCAGATCGAAGCATCATCCAAAGAGGGGAGTGGCCAAAGCAATGGCCAACTCAGAAATCCTCCCAGACCTTACAAGGGCTGGGCTATGCCGATGCCCCACAGTTAAGTGCAAAAGAATTGACTTGGAGAACAGACGAAGGCCAGGTTGGAAAAATGCAGCCATTTGTGGTAGACGTCCCTGTCAATCTTTGGGGAAGAGATGTGCAGCAACAGCTAAAGCTAACTTTAACTAATGATTATTCTGAGGCCAGTCAGAATATGATGAAACAGCAAGGATTTGTGCCAGCCTTGGGGCTTGGTTGGCGTCTCCAAGGACGCAAGGAGCTGATAGAGCCACTTCCTAAACAGGACAGGAAGGGTTTGGGTTTTTCTTAGGGGCCTCTGAAAACAAAGCTTCCACTGAAGGTGCGGTACCCATACCTTGGTTAACGCAAAAGGCGGTGTGGGTTCCTCAGTGGCCCCTCTCTGGAGAAAAATTGGAAGCGGCTCAAACTCTTGTCCAGGAACAGCTGCAGCTGGGGCATGTTGAGCCTTCAGTGTCATCTTGGAATACCCCAATTTTTGTGATCAAAAAGGCCTCCGGAAAATGGAGATTATTACATGACCTTAGAGCAGTAAATGCCCAGATGCAAATTATGGGACCCATCCAAAGGGGACTTCCACTGCTCTCTGCTTTACCTAGAGAGTGGCCTATTTTGGCTTTAGACATTAAGGATTGCTTTTTTTCCATACCTCTTTATGAAAAGGATAGGGAGCGCTTTGCCTTTACTTTGCCCTCGGTTAATCATGAAACCCCAGATGCTCGCTATCAGTGGAAAGTTCTCCCCCAAGGGATGGCTAATACCCCAACAATTTGTCAATTGTTCGTGGGGGCTGCATTAACCCCTGTTAGGGAAAAATTTCCAAAAGTACAGATTGTCCATTATATGGATGATATCTTGTTGGCTGCTCCCTCGGTAGAGACTCTTCATAAGGTGTTTGGGCAGGTAACGGAGACCTTAGCTAATAAAGGATTAATTATTGCCCCTGAGAAGGTTCAGCAGACTAGTGTTGTTCAATTTCTGGGAACCATTGTTTCTCCTACTGAGATTAAACCACAAAAACTTTCCATTCGAACTGGTCATCTTAAAACACTTAATGATTTTCAGCAATTGGCAGGAGATATTAATTGGATAAGGGGGTTTCTTAATCTCCCTCGGTCAGAGTTGTTACCTTTATTTGCTATTTTGGAGGGCGACCCTGAAGTCACCTCCTCTAGATCCCTGACACCTTTAGCACTAAATTCCCTACAAATGGTTGAGGCAGCTTTGTCTAGGGCTCAACTTTCACGGGTTGATTTGAAATTACCTATTGATTTATGTATATTAAAAACAAAAAATTATCCCACGGGGGTTCTTTGGCAAAATGGCCCCTTATTGTGGCTCCACGGCAATTCTGTGGGAGCAAAAACTGTTCAATATTTTCCTGAATTAGTGGCTAAGCAGGCAATTTTGGGTATAAAGTATTGTTTAATGCACTTTGCAAAAATTCCAGATAAATTAATTATTCCATACACCCGTGAGCAAGTTGAAATTTTAGCAGCCACAATGGATATGTGGGCAATTCTTGTTTGCTCATTTCCAAATGTAATTGATAATCATTATCCTAAGCATCCTCTGCTTGCCATAGTTAACAAAAATTTAGTGTATTTTCCTGTTGTCACTTCAAAGGAGCCCTTGGCTGATGCTCTAACCATCTTTACGGATGGATCAAAATCTGGACAAGGTGCCTTTTTTGTTCAAGGACACAAACAGCCGGTACTCTTTATTTTTCGGCCGAATGTCCCACAGGCTGTTGAATGTTTAATTGTGCTTGAAGTTTTTAAAAGATTTGATCAACCTTTTAACTTATTTTCTGATTCATTATATGTTGTAAATGCCGTTGCTTCTCTTGAAGTTGCTGCTTCAGTTAAGCAGGCCAGTACAATTTCTAATGTTTTGTTACAGATTCAATCCCTTATCTTAAACAGAAAACATACTTTTTATATTGGACATATTCGTGTCCACTCTATGTTGCCGGGCCCGATGGCAAAGTGTAATGATTTGGTGGACCAGGCAACTCGGGCTATGGCTCTGGTTGCTGCTGATCCTGTAGAATTGGCAAAAGACTTTCATAGATTGTATCATGTACCTGCTAATACCCTTAGGAAAAGATATAATTTGTCCAGGCATGTGGCAAGAGATATTGTTAAAGCCTGTAAATCTTGTGTTACCTTTCTTCATCCTCCCCATGTGGGGGTAAACCCCAGGGGGTTGAGACCAAACGCCCTATGGCAAATGGATGTTACTCATCTGACGGAATTTGGTAAGTTGAAATATTTACATGTGTCTGTGGACACCTTTTCTGGTGTCATTCATGCCACACCTCTGGCAGGAGAAAAGGTGTCTCACGTCAGAATACACTGCTTAGAAGCTTGGGCAGCTTGGGGAAAGCCCCTTAGACTCAAGACGGATAATGGCCCTGCTTATACTTCCCATGGTTTTCGCGCCTTTTGTGCACAAATGCAGGTTGCCCACACCACCGGATTGCCCTACAATCCTCAAGGACAAGGTATAGTGGAAAGAGCTAATAGAAGCATAAAAGAAATGCTTCAAAAACAAAAAGGGGGAGTTGCTGAGTCCGCGTCCCCCAGGGAAAGACTTTCTCTTGCGCTCTTTACCCTTAATTTTTTAATTCTAAATGACAACGATCAGTCTGCCGCAGATTGGCATATGACAAGAGACTCCATGGATACTAAAGACATGGTTATGTGGAAGGATGTTATTAATAATAAATGGTATGGACCGGATCCGGTAATAACGAGATCCAGGGGAGCTGTTTGTGTTTTTCCACAGAGTCAAGAAGTACCTCACTGGGTGCCAATGAGACTGACCAGGCCGGTGGAGACTGCAACAGAACCCCCTCTTGAAGATGCAGCTGATCTTCCTGCTGTTAGCAACAGTGCTAATAGCAATCCCTGTGATAGCTAAACCAATGATGCTGTGGGCTGTTACAATTTACTGACTGGATTGCCTCTGCGGTGTCCTTTTTCAAAGAGCGGGTGGGAGTCAGAATGTTTTTAGCCTGCTGCTTGGGAGGATGCGTGGTCTGCCTATGGTTGGTCTGTCGCCTTCGAGCCCAAACCAGAAGGGACAAGGTTGTTATCTTGCAAGCATTAGCCGCTTTGGAGTGTGGATCCTCACCCCAGATTTGGCTGTCGGCCCTGAGAGGCAGTTAAGCCTTACCATTCTGCATAGCCTTAGCACCCCGAGGGATCAGGGGATCCCATTGCACCGGGACAGGTATGCAATTTGCAATTTGGGACAGGGTGCAAGGCAAGTGCACTGCACTTGAGGAGATGGTTCTCATCTCCTCAAGAAGAGCATGCTGGGTTGCAAGTGGGTTGATGCCCAAGATCCCACCTCTGCAAAAAAGGCATCGGACGGGCCTGGTCATCACTGGGGAAGGCGCCCCTCAGGCGAAGACCAGTGCAAGGTCCTCTCATTAATGTCTTAGACAGAGGCCCAACCTCTACTCTTACCTGTTGCCATAAAACAAAGAAGGGGGAACTGTAGGGAGCCGAGGCGAGACTCCGCCCACTCCCTTGCAGCTTTGAGGTAACCACCCCAGACGGTGCTTGGCGGGACGCCTGGGCTGTGCGCGTGCACGAGCCAGGTAGAGTCCCCAGCCAATCCCATGACACCTGGTGACAGTGAAAGGCAGGCGACCAACAATAGAAAGACCCGCGTTCCGATTCTCCTATATAAGCGGCTGTGTTTCGGGTGCACGCTCTCTTGCGCCCAAGCTCTCCTACAACTAAAAGGCTCTCCAATAAAGCGTGATCTGAGAAGACTCCTGGTGTGGTGGTCGTTTTTCCTCGCTGGTCGAGTAGACGGTCGCTACACACTAGCCTTGAGTAAAAATAGCAAAGGGACAGGGCCCAGCCCCTGAATTCAAGTCCTACTCTGCACTACCAGTTTAAAACTTTTTTTAATGATAAAGCAAGTCATCATCCATGGGTCTAAAACACTTGTGAGCAGTTGCTGACATACATGTCTGCCAACCTACAATATCGGCACATGCAACATGATAGACTTATACATTTCTGTTCATTTCAAGGCTAGGTACAATCACATGATTACAATATATGTAGAAGCTGCAATCAGTTTGAAGTCTACGTTCATTTTCTTTGTCAGTGCTCTTGTAAGTGTGTCTGAGCAGTGTCCCTCACAGGAAGAAAAGAAGCTCCTAATGACTCACCTTAATCTCATGTTGTGAGTAGAAATAAGACCGGGCTGTATGTCAATGCAACATTGCTTGGCTGTTTTTGACTCATCCTGGTTCCTTGAAGGCAGAGCCCCATCTTTTGATTCCATGTTAGGGATCTCAGGGGAGGTCACCATCAAATAGGAACTGAAGAATATCACCAGCTCCCCTTCATTAAAACCTCATTATAGTTGAAGCCAGTGGTTCACATGTGTAATCCTAACTACTCAGGAGGCTAGCAATATATGGTTGTGGTTCAATGCCAGCACTGGGTAGAAAAGTCCATGACACTTTTATCTCCAATTAAACATCAAAAAAACTTGAAGTGGACCAGTGTCCCAAGTGGTAGAGTGCTAGCCTTGAGCAAAAAAGCTCAGGGACAGCCCTAGGAATGGCACACACACACACACACACACACACACACACACACACACAAACAAACAAATACACACACATACACACACACTCAAACACACATACGCCCCTTTTTGTTAGCTCATCTAATGCTCCCAACAACCATATAAGTCAGGTATGCTTATTTCCATATTACAGAGGAGGAAAATTCCTGGTGTGTCAGTGGACTCAGACCTCAAATCCATGCCCCTGTCCCAGTACTTTTTTTGGGAATAAACCTGTGGACCAAGAGACAAACAGGTTACAGGCATTCTGTGGTGTGTGTGTGTGTGTGTGTGTGTGTGTGTGTGTGTGTGTGCAACAATCCTAGGGTTTGAACTTCGAGTCTGGGTTCTGTCCCTTAGCTTTTATTCTCAAGGTTGGCACACTGTACCACTTGAGCCAAAGCTCCACTTCTTGGTCTTTAGTTCTTCATTGGAGATGACTCTCACAGACTTTTCTGCCCAGGCTGACTTTGAATCATGCATGGTTCTCAGATCTCAGCCTCCTCAGTAACTAGGAGTCTAGATGTAACTATTGGCATCAGGCATAGATTCTTCACCCTTCTGGGTAAATCTGTCTTACCTGGTTTCCTCAGTGTGAATTGGTTTTAATAATGTTTGACCCTAGGCCAGTTGAGACTTGTATGTCCTTATTACAGAGTCTGGCTGGTGCTTCATTACAGCACTAACTACTCTGCCTGTGATGAAAGTTTTTGAAAAGTAAAAGTAAGCCAGGTGATGGTGACTCACACCTTTAATTCTAGCTGGTGAAGAGGCTGAGATCTGAGGATTGCTATTCAAAGCCAGCCTGGGAAGGAAAGACTGTAAGAATCTGGAAGTGGGGCTGTGGCCCAAGTGGTAGAATTTTAGCGTTGAATGAAGAGCTCAGAAACAGTGCCCAAGCCCTCTTTTCAGACCATAGGACAAACACAAAATGAAAGAAAGAGAAAGAAAGAAAGGGAGTAGGGGCAGGAGGAGAAGGAAAGAGGGAGAGAAGAATTATGGCATTAGTGGCTCAGATATGTAAAAGCAAACCAGTAGTGGAACTGTGTCGCAAAGTGGTAGAGAGTTAGCTTTGAGCGAAAAAGCTCAGACACAGGCCCTGTGATCAAGTCCAAAGAAGACAAAAAAGAGAGGGAGGGGATAGAAGGAGAAAGGGAAGGAAGGAATGATCTAGTTCAAGAGTTGAGTGAAATAGAAACTTCTGGGTATCCGGGAACCTACAGACAACCAGGAGGCATAGTTTTTTAACCACACATCCTTGGCTGGTGCTGACAGTCAGATTCCCCCTACAGAGTCCATGCTGTGCTTGAGTTCAGGCCTATTGAATCCTCCCTGGGCCTTGGGACTGAAGATCTAGCCTTAGCTTCATTTATAAAGACTAGGAACCTGAGGACACCAAGGACCTCTCATGGCAAGAAGAGTAAGACATGGGTATCCATTCCTTGAAATCAGATCCTTTCAGTGACATGCCTACTCTGATCCTTCTATCCTATCATCTAAAAAATACCTACATCACCAGCACTCCAGGAAAAGAAAGGGAGCCCCCTCAATGGCTATAGGGTGGGTCTCTCTATCCCATTTGACAGTCCTGGTCCAGCACAGATTCTGCCAGCCCTCTCCTTCTCTCTCCCTCCCTCTCTCTATTGTTTTGGGGAGTCTTCAATGACCAGAGTATAGAATGGGCTGCTATCTCCCCATTGGCACCAACAGTATTTAGCCATTTTCCTCAAAATCACAGCCAGAGCACGAGTGATTAAAGTCAAATTCAAATCTGCCAGCAAGTCATAACATATAGGGCTAGGACATTTATCAAGGCTGGGGGCCTCTAGTGACCTCAAAGAAAGCCAGTGAGATGGGGCAGGGAAGAGGCTGCAGTGGGACTTCTCTTCTCTGCCCTGCACCTTATAAGGCTTCTCAAATCAAGGTCAGGCCAAATAATAATGACAAATAATAAATATTGATTACTAACAACTCCTGTATTGAGACATGAAGGTTTCATTTATTTTATTTTTACCCCATCAAATGTCCATACCCACCCCATGGAGTATTTATTATTATTGATGTTCTTTCTTAAACTTCATTCACATATCAGAAAATGGTATTCAGAGAGATTAAGCCACTGACTAGAGCCACACAGCTCAAAATGCAAATAGTAAACATAAGAATACTGTCTGAGGCAGGTGCTGGTATCTCATGCTTGTAATCTTAGGTACTCAGGAGGCTGAGGTCTGAGGATCATGGTTTACAGCCATGATCTCCGATTAACCACTAAAATGCCTGCAATGGAGCTGTAGCCCAAGTTATAGAGTGTTAGTTTTGAGTGAAATATCTAAGGGACAGTGCCCAGATCTTGAGTTCAAGCTCTGGTACTGGCACCAAAAAATAAAAACAAAAAAAAGGCTCATAACCTTCACCCAAGACTATCTCCCACACACCAACAAAAACCTGGACCTGAAGGTGTGTGTGGCTCAAGAGGTAAGTACTAGTCTCAAGCAGAATAAGCTAAGGGAGTGTCTAAACCCTGAGTTCAAGCCTCCCCACTATAAACTTGTGTGTATATGTATATGTGTGTATATCTATATACACATATATAAAATGTGTCCACACATATGTACACATGCATGTATGTATACACATATGTGTATGTGTTGATTGGGGGATATCAGGCCTGATATCTCAAGCAAGAGAAAATTTTTGCATCATTCAGCCTGTAGATGGAGACTCAGAATTTCTATACTGCAGTTAAGTGAGGATACTCAAATTTTGAAATTCATCAAATCATTGGACAAAGCCCATTCTATTTAGGAAGGGTAATCATCTTTTTTTGATTTGTTTTGTTATGTTTTTGTTTTTTGCCAGTTCTGGGGCTTGACCTCAGGTCCTGCGCACTGTCAGTGAGCTGCTTTTGCTCAAGGACAGTGCTCTACCACTTGAGCCACAGAGTAACTTCTAGGTTTTGTTCATGCGGTATTGAGGAATCAAACCCAGAGATTCATGCATGCTAGGCTAGCACTCTAACACTAAGCCACATTCCCAGGCCATAATAAATCTTCTTTACTCCAAGTTTAAAATTATTTAAATTTATCTATTGAAATTTACCCATGTGATTAAAATGGTAATCACATCCAAAAATTTTTTAATTTCTTTCCTTTTTTATTGCGAAAATACTGTACAGAGGGGTTACAATTACTTGGGCTAGGTAATGAATACATTTCTTATCAAACATTGTTGCCTCTTCCTTTGTTTCCCCTTACCATCCCTTCCCATCTCCCACCCACCCACCCTTAATCCCCCCTCCCTCCAAAGATGTAAAGTTTGTTTTTCTCCATAACGACTTTTATATCTCATTGTTGCAATGGGTCCACCTGTATCCCTATTTAAACAATTTGTTTTTTATTTGTTAGGAAATGGAAAGACTTGGAAAAAATTATATTAAGTGAAGTAAGCCAGACCCAAAGAAACATAGGTCCCAAGGGTTCCCTTATATGCAACAAATAGTATATGTCTGACATAAGCAGAAACAGTCAGATAAATTGATGTTAGGCGAAATGAACCCGAAGATAAAGATTCAAATGTTTTTTCTTCCTTGCGATTATTTCTAACAGCTTTATAAGATGATTACTTTGTTGCTTTGTATGTCCCTTCCCCACAGTATAACCCCTGCTTCCAAAAGTCTTTTCACAGCAACATTTACATTGATGTTTGACTAAAACATGAGGCACTACATGCTAGCAGAATTAATGTGTTAAAATTCACCATCTCTAGCCGTGAGTTGTTCGCTCATGGCTGTAATTCTAGCTATTCAGGAAGCTTAGAGCTGAGGACTGAAGCTTTATGAGACTCATCTCCAATTAACTATCTCAAAAAACTGATGTGGAATTATGGTACCAGTGGCAGAGTGCTAGCCTTAAGCAAAAAAACCCACGGATGGTGCCCAGGACCTAGTACAAGCAATAAAATTGTGTGTGCATGAGCATGAACACACAAACACACACACACATGCACACATATAAGCACATGCACATACACACCATTACTACCACTATCATTAGAATATCATGACTCTAGTCACAGGAGATCTGCCACAGTCAAATTGTGAGACAGGAAGTAGAATGGTGGGTTTCCTGAGACTGTGGAAAGGGATGGATGGAAGGTGCTCTTTAATAAGTGCTTAATTTCAGGTTGGATTCTGAGAAAGTTCTAGAAGTTGGTATCAGAGAGGGTGCATGAAAATTTGAATGTACTTAAAGCCACTGAAGTGTACAATTGTAACTGGTTGAGATGACACATTTTATGCTATGGTTATTTTCCCAGGATGAGAGAATAGATAACAATACAGCCAGGGAGGGCCTGGACAAGAAAAGATAGCAGGAGGCGAGGGCCCTTATAGTGTTCACTCCTTCAGTTTCCCACCAACAAATATCTGCTGTTGAGCCACTTGTGCTGGGCTTATGACAGGTTGGAGCAAAGGCAGTGGGTGGCTACCTGTAATTGGCCCTCTATCATTTGAGCCACATCTGTACTTCTGGCTCTTTTTAAGTTAATTGGAGATAAAACTCTCAGATTTAGCTGCCTGGGCTGGATTTGAACTTCAATCATCAGATTTAAAGCTTATTATACTATCTTAAAGAAATGATTGGAACTTGCTCTTTTGTTGTTGTTGGTTTTGGTTGTCAGGCTTGCACTTGGGTCCCAGGCTCTGTACCTGAGTTCTTCTATTTAAGGTAGCATTCTACCAGTTTTCATTACTTCACTACTTTTAGTTTTCTGGTGATTAATTGGAAATAAAGTATCACAGACTATACTGATCAGACTGGCCATGAACCTTGATCCTCTGATCTCAATCTCTTTAGTAGTTAGGATTTCAGGTGTGAGCCAATTACACCTTGCTGGGAACCTGCTCCTTTATGAAGGAAGGCATTCTGATTATCTCCATTTTCCAGATATAGAAACAGAGGCAAACAAATTAAAATGACTTGTCTATGATGTCACACGTTAGTAAATGCTGGAGCTGGGTCTTTTATCCTGGTCTTTCCAATGGCAAATCTCACCCTCAAATAATACTCCATTAGTGTGTTGCCTTTGTTATCCCCTACCCTCACATTCCTGTAGCAAGGAATCAAAAACAAGGTGTGATTAAGTACAGGCTCTGTCTAATGAAGAGAGTGCCTGGGTTTGAGTCTCATCTTCACTACTGAAGTTGGATTGAGAGGTTTGTTGGGCCGGGATTAAAGGTTTGTGTTTTTGGCCCTGGCAAATCATTGGTTTTGTTCCAGTAGCCTGGTCTGTAAGACTAAGATAATGATTACCTATCTCATAGGTTTATTACCAAGTTCACAAAGAAAAAGGTGGGTTGGTGCCTAGCATATACTCAGCAACCCATTGATGTCAGCTGTTTATTTCATTGAGTAAAGATGGCAGCCAATGGCTGGGTGTCCAGCTCAATAGTAAAGCCTATACTTATTTAGCATGGTGTGGAGGAGGAAGTTTGGGAGGGGACAGGAGGAAGAATCAAGAAGAAGGAAGAAGAAATGGTAGAATGTGGCCAGGCACCAGCAGCTCAAGCCTGTAATCCTAGCTACTTAGAAGGCTAAGATCTGTGGATGGTGGTTCAACCCAGCCTGGGCAGAGAAGTCTCTGAGACTCTCAAGTCTAATAAAGTACTCAAAAAAAAGCTGGAAATGGCATTGGTGCTCAAGGGGTAGAATACTACCCTTGATTGAGCACAATTTGGCTCAGGGACAGTGCTCAACCAATGAGTTCCAGTTCCAGGTATGGCTAAATCAATCAGTCAATCAATAAAACAAGGAGTAAAAGTGGAAGATTCGGTTGTGTGTTAGCCATGTATTTTTTTTCTTGCTATGACAAAATATTTGACAGAAATATCCTAGGAAGTTATTTTTCTCAGTGTCACAGGCATTAATGGAAGAGAAGAACATGGAGGACATGGAGCATGGGGAGGGGTAAGAGAGGGAAAGGGAGTGCTTCGATGGGAAGATTCCCTTTTCTCTTCATTAACTCCGTATGGAAAGCCAGCATACCGGCTGGTGCCACCCATGTGCAGGAGGGATATCTGCTTCGGTTAATCTGTTATGGAAACCCACCAAACACACCCAGAGTTATGCTTTAATTATTAGCTGGGCGCATCTAAACCAAATCAAATCAATCCCATTGAAGCTCATCCTCAAGATTAACCATCACAGATATCAATTTCATTTGCCTCCAAATTTACATTCCTTGTTATCTCTCAACTCACCACTCATTTATCATTCTTGTTTTTTTTCACATTTAGGCCAGTGTGTGTGTGTGTGTGTGTGTGTGTGTGTGTGTGTGTGTGTGTGTGTGTGTGTGTGTGTGTGTGTGTGTGTGTGTGTGTGTGTGTGTGTGTGTCCTACTTAATGGTGAAACCACATATACTTTTCTCCTAAAATCAGCAACAAGGGTACCATATCTACTGTCACCACTTGTAAGTTGCAGGAACTAGATTTGCAAGGAAAATCAATTTGACAATAGAAATGTCAATATCTGTGTTGATAGGAAGGAGTGTAATTATCTTTTTTGCAGATAATATTATCTTTTTTTGTTCCATCCTGAGCCTAGAACTCAGCGATTGTGTTTTGTCCCTGAGCTTTTTACTCAAAGCTAGAGTTCTACCCCTTGAACTGCAACTCCACCTCTGGTTTTTTAATGGTTAATTGGAAATAAGAATGTCAAGAGTCTCACATACTTCTTTGTCCAGTCTAGCTTCCAACTGCAATCCTCAGAAATCAGCCTCCTGAGTAGCGAGGATTAGAGGCAGCAGCCACTGGCTCCCAAATCTCATATTATTTTTTATTTAGAAAATTACAAGACCCAGCAATCCCACTTTTGGGCAGTTACCCAAATGTTTACAAACAAAACCACACTAAAGCTACCAGCACAACTATGTTTATTGCAGCATTATTTACCATAGCTAAGATCTAGAACCAACCCAGATGCCCCTCAGTAGATGAAAGGATCAAGAAAATGTGGTATATATACACAATGGAATTCTATGCCTCCATCAGAAAGAATGACATTGCCCCATTTGTTAGGAAATGGAAAAACTTGGAAAAAAATTACATTAAGTGAAGTAAGCCAGGCACAAAGAAACACAGGTCCCATGGTTTCCCTTATTTGCAATATCTAGTATATGTATGAGTCAAGCGGAAAAAGTCAGATAATGTGATGTTAGGAAAATGAATCCTTAGGTATTTTAATCTTTTTTTTTTCTTTCATGCATGTGTTTCTAACGCATTTATAAGTTTATTTCTTTGTTGTTTGTATGTCCCTCCACCACAGTATAACCCCTGCTTTCAATATATTTGATGTCAGTATAATTTATGGAGGAGATGGGGAAAAACAGTCATTTAAGGATTCAGGTGGACCTGTTGCAACAATGAGAAGTACAAATTGTCATGTCAAAAAGGAGCTTTACAATGATGGTGGGGGGAAGCGGGGGGAGGGAAGGATTGGAGGGAGGGAGGAGGCTGGGAAGGGAGGTGAAGGGTAAACAAAGGAGGAGTCTGCAATGCTTGGTAAGAAATGTATGCATTATCTTGCCCATGTAATTGTAACCCCTCTGTACAGTATATTCACAAATAAAATAAAATTAAAGAAAGAAAGAAATGAACCTACAGACAAATAACCAAGTAGTCTTCGATAAGGGAGCTAAAATAATAGAATGGAAGAAAGACAGTCTGTTCAGTAAATGGTATTGGCAAAATTGGTAAACTACTTGTAGAAAACTAAAGCTATATCCTTATATATCACCCTGTACTAGAATCAACTCCAAATGGATCAAAGACCTCGGAGTCAAAGCAGACACTCTGAAAACATTACAGGATGGAAAAGGAGAAACCATAGGTCTCCTTGGCTCAGGCCGAAATTTTCTTTTTTTTTTTTTTAATTTAATTTTATTTTATTTGTGAACATACTCTACAGAGGGGTTACAATTACATGGGCAGGATAATGCATACATTTCTTACCAAGCATTGCAGCCTCCCCCTTTGTTTACCCTTCACCTCCCTTCCCAGCCTCCCCCCTCCCCCCCACGCAATCATACCCCCTCCCCCACACACACCGACATTGTAAACCTGGTTTTGACATGACATTTTGTACTCATTGTTGCAACAGGTCCACCTGAATCCTTAAACGACTTGTATGTCCCCATCTCCTCCACATGTTATACTGACATCAAATATAGTGAAAGCGGGGGTTACACTGTGGGGGAGGGACATACAAAGCAACAAAGAAATAATCTTATAAATGCGATAGAAACACATGCATGAAAGAAACGAAAACATTAAAATACGTATTTAAGGGTTCATTTTCCTAACATCACATTATCTGACCTTTTCTGCTTGACTCATACCTATACTAGATATTGCAAATAAGGGAAACCATGGGACCTATGTTGCTTTGGGCCTGGCTTACTTCACTTAATATAATTTTTTCCAAACCTTTCCATTTCCTAACAAATGGGGAAATGTCATTCTTTCTGATGGAGGCATAGAATTCCATTGTGTATATATACCACATTTTCTTGATCCATTCATCTACTGAGGGGCATCTGGGTTGGTTCCATATCTTAGCTATGGTAAATAATGCTGCAATAAACATAGTTGTGCTGGTAGCTTTAGTGTGGTCTTGTTTGTATACATTTGGGTAAATGCCCAAAAGTGGGATTGCTGGATCATAGGGGATATCTATGTGAAGTCTTTTGAGGAACCTCCATACTGCTTTCCAAAGTGGTTGAACAAGTTTACATTCCCACCAACAATGAAGTAAGGTTCCTTTCTGTCCACATCCCCTCCAGCATCTGTTGTTGTTAGAGTTCTTGATTTTTGCTGTTCTAACTGGAGTGAGGTGATATCTCAATGTTGTTTTGATTTGCATTTCTTTTATGGCTAGGGATGTTGAACATTTCTTCATGTGTCTATTGGCCATCCTTCTTTCTTCTTCAGAGAAGCTTCTCTTTAAGTCTTTCGCCCACTTATTTATTGGGCAGTTGTTTCTTTGAGGATTTGTTGTTGGGGGGTTTAATTTTTTGAGTTCCAAGTATATTTTAGATATGAGACCCTTGTCCGTTGTATGGCTAGTAAAGATCTTCTCCCAATCGGTGGGCTTTCTATTGATCTTGCTAGCTATGTCATTTGCCCTGCAGAAGCTCTGCAACCTTATGCAATCCCATTTGTCCAACCTTTCTTTGATTTGTTGTGCTTCCGGGTCTCTATTCAGAAAATTTCGGCCTGAGCCAAGGACACCTAGGGTTTCTCCTATTCCATCCTGTAATGTTTTCAGAGTGTCTGCTTTGAGTTCAAGGTCTTTGATCCATTTGGAGTTGATTCTGGTGCAGGGTGATATATAAGGATCTAGCTTTAGTTTTCTACATGTAGTTAACCAATTTTGCCAGCACCATTTACTGAAGAGGCTGTCTTTCTTCCATTCTATTGTTTTAGCATCCTTATCGAAGATTAGATGGCTATAGGTCTGTAGGTTCATTTCTGGGTTTTCAATTCTATTCCATTGGTCCTGAGGTCTGTTCTTATGCCAATACCAAGCTGTTTTGATTACTATGGCTTTATAGTAGAGTTTGAAATTTGGTATTGATATTCCTCCAGCAGTGTTCTTTCCGTTGAGGAGCGTTTTTGCTATTCGGGGTCTTTTATTGTTCCATATGAATTTTTGGATTGCCTCTTCTATTTCCTTGAAGAATGAGGGTGGAATTTTGATAGGTATCACGTTGAATTTGTAGATAGCCTTGGGAAGTTTTGCCATTTTCACGATGTTGATCTTGCCAATCCAGGAGCATGGGAGGTTTTGTCATTTTTTAAGTTCTGTGTTGATTTCCTTTTTCAAGATTTTAAATTTTCATCGTAGAGGTCCTTCACTTCTTTGGTTAAGTTAATTCCTAGGTATTTTATTTTTTGTGGTGCTATTACAAATGGAGTTGCTTTCCTAATTTCAGCCACACTTTTCTCATTGTTGGCATACAGAAAAGCCATTGATTTTTGGGGGTTAATTTTATAACCTGCTACTTTGCCAAAGTTTTGAATCAGCTTGAGTAATTTGGGAGTGGAGTCTATGGGATTCTTTAAATACAAGATCATGTCATCTGCAAAGAGGGAGAGTTTTATTTCTTCTTTCCCTATTTGGATCCCCTTTATGTCTGCATCTTGTCTTATTGCTGTAGCTAGGCATTCTAATACTAGATTGAAGAGAAGTGGAGAGAGTGGGCATCCTTGTCTTGTTCCTGAGTTAAGAGGAAATGGCTTTAGTTTTTCACCACTGAGTATAATGCTGGATGTAGGTTTGTCATATACAGCCTTTATTGTATTGAGGAATGTTCCATGGATTCCTAATTTTTCCAAAACCTTCATCATAAAGGGGTGTTGGATCTTGTCGAATGCTTTTTCTGCATCAATTGAGATAACCATGTGGTTCTTCTAATTGCTCCTTTTGATGTGATGAATAATATTAGTTGATTTGCCTATATTGAACAGCTTTGCATCCCTGAAATGAATCCTGTTTGATCATGGTGTATGATTTTTTGGATGAATTGTTGAAGTCGATTTGCCAAAATTTTGTTGAGAAGTTTTGCATCAATGTTCATCAAAGAAATGGGTCTATAGTTCTCTTTCTTTGATGAGTCCCTGCCTGGTTTTGGGATGAGGGTTATGATGGCTTCTTAGAATGTGTTCGGTAGTCAGCTTTCTCTTTCAATTTCATTGAAGAGTTGGAGGAGTATTGGTGTGAGCTCTGCTTTGAAGGCCTTGTAAAATTCCGCTGTAAAACCATCTGGTCCTGGACTTTTCTTAGCTGGGAGGTCTCTTATTGCTGTTTCTATTTCGATGCTTGATATGGGCCTGTTAAGCTGGTTTAACTCATCTTGGTTTAGTTTTGGCATGTCAATATTTGCTAGGAAAAGGTCCATTTCTGTCAAGTTCTCAAACTTATTAGCATAAAGTTTTGAGAAGTATCCCCTAATAATGTTCTGAATCTTGGTTGTTTCCGTGGTGATGTTTCCATTCCCATCTCTGAGTTTATTAATTTGGGTGTGTTCTCTCCTTTTTCTGATAAGGTTTGCTAAGGGTCTGTCAATTTTGTTAAGTTTTTCGAAGAACCAACTCTTTGTTTTGTTGATACTTTCTATAACTTTTGTGGATTCTAATTCATTTAATTCTGATTTAATTTTGATTATTTCTTTCCGTCTACTGTATTGGGATTTATCATGCTGCTCTTTTTCAAGGAGGTTTAGATGTGTCATTAAATTGTTAGTTTCAGATCTCTCCAATTTGTTGATGTAAGAGCTCAGAGCTATAAACTTGCCTCTGAGTACTGCCTTTGCTGTGTCCCAGAGGAGCTGGTAATTTGTGTGTTCATTTTTGTTGAATAGCATGAACATTTGAATTTCCTTTCTAATCTCTTCCATGACCCACGCATGATTCAGCAGTGTGTTGTTCAGCCTCCATGTGATACCGGACTTTCTTTGGTGGCTTTTGGTGTTGAGTTCTAATTTTATTCCCTTGTGGTCAGAGAGAATGCAAGGTATAATTTCAATGTTTCTGAATTTAGACAAGTTTGCTTTGTGGCCTAAAATGTGGTCTATTTTAGAAAACGTTCCATGTGCTGCTGAGAAGAACGTGTATTCTGAGGCTGCTGGGTGAAATGTTCGGTAAATGTCTGTTAAGTCTAGTTGATCTATGAAGCTGTTTAGATCTGCGGTTTCTCTGTTGAGTTTTTGCCCAGTTGATCTATCTAGTGGGGAGAGTGGTGTGTTAAAATTCCCAACAATTAATGCCTTTGGATCTATATGGGATTTGAGGGAAAGTAGAGTTTCTTTGATAAATTTGGGTGCTCCTTTGTTTGTCGAATAGATATTTAGAATTGTAATATCCTCCTGAAGGACAGATCCTTTAATTAGTATGTAGCGACCTTCTGTATTTCTTCTCACAAATTTTAATTTGAAGTCTATTTTATCTGATATTAGGATTGCAACTCCCGCCTGTTTATGAGGGCCGTTTGCTTGGTAGATTTTGTTCCAGGCTTTAACATTGAAAATGTGTTTGTTTTTATGGGCAAGATTTCACTCCTGCAGGCAGCAGATAGAAGGGTCTTGTTTTTTAATCCAACTAGAGAGTCTATGTCGCTTAATTGGAGAGTTCAGTCCGTTAACGTTAAGAGATAGGACTGAGAGGTATTTGGGAGTTCCTGCCATGTTATCTACCTTCTTGGGGGCTGCGAAAACTGGGTTCTTCCTAAGGTTCTTGGATTCTCAGTTTGGGTGCAGTTTCTTGGCCTTTGTTGCGGTCTTGTTGGTTTTCTATGTGTAGGACATCTTTAAGAATCTTTTGTAGGGCTGGTTTGGTGGAGATGAATTGTTTCAATTTTTCTTTGCTATGGAAGGTTTTTATTTGGCCTTCAGTTATGAAGGAGAGTTTAGCTGGGTACAGTATTCTTGGTTGATAGTTGTTTGTTTTTAGGGCATGGCATACGTCATTCCAGGCTCTTCTTGCTTTGATTGTCTCTGCTGAGAAATCTGAGGTAATTCTAATTGGTTTCCCTTTATAGGTGATTAACCTTTTCTCCCTGACAGCTTTAAGGATCTTTTCCTTGGTCTGGGTTGATCCTGTGTGGATTATAATGTGATGGTGGGATGTCCTATTCTTGTCTGGTCTATTTGGGGTTCTAAAAGCTTCTTGTATCTGAATAGGCCTATCTTTTTGTATGTTTGGGAAGTTCTCTGCTAGGATCGTGTTAAACAAATTTCCTAGACCATTAACTTCTATTTCTAGGTGCTCCTCTACACCCATTGTCCTTCGACTGGGCCTTCTGATGGTGTCTTCCAGGTGTTGGATAGACCTCTCATATTTCTTGGACTTTTCTTGGATGGTTGTATGTTCTTTCTCTATAATATCTAGGCTGTCTTCAATCCCTGAGATTCGATCTTCTGCATGGTCTAACCTGCTGTCAAGACTCTCTACTTTGTTTTTTATCTCTTTTCCTTCTAATTGGTCAGCTTTGATGGCTTCAAGTTCTTTGTTGAAGCTTTGTTTTAGGTCTTGTATGAATTTCTTTACTTCCTTAATTTGGTGTTCAGTGTTTGTTCTCAAATCACTTAGTTGATTGGTTATGGTTTCTTTGGACTCCCATTCCTTCTGTTGGGTTCCATTCAGCATTCCTTTTGTGGTCTCCCTGACTTCATCTTTGTGTATTCTCTACCTGGTCTCTCAATTCCTGAATTACTCTTTGATTAGCTTCCTCCCGTCTGTGGGATTCCTGCAGTTCTCTTTCTTCCCGTTCGTGGGATTCCTGTAGTTCTCTTTGAGTGTTCTCAGCCTGCTCACGCCATTCCTCCCTTTCTCTTTGAGTATTCTCAAGTTGTTCACGCAAATCCTGTAACAGTTTTGGAGTAGCTTCCTCACGCTTATGATATTCCTCTATAAACTTCTGGGATGCCTCCTCTCTCTCCCTATCACGCTCAGACAGAGTCCTTTGTACATTGTCAAACTTCTCATTTATCATGTTTGCTAGTAGTGATTGTAGAGCTATTTGGGAACTCTCCTCTGGATTATTCTTTATCTGTTCTAATCCCTGATTATCATGATTGGGAATTGAGATGCCCGAATTTGCCATTTTTCTTGCGTTTTTCCGGCTTACTCTGCCCATTTGAGATGAAGATAGCACCAGTTTTGTGCTAGAACACTATCTGAAGGCAACCATCAACCAAAGTTTGCATTTGTACAGTCAATAGTCTACAGATACAATCTAGTTCAACAGATACATCTATTCAACATCAAACAACTATATGTTAAAGGACTTCGAACCGCAGTAAAAAATTTGGAAAACCAGAAATTATTAGGATTAGGGAGAGATGTGGGTAAAAAATAGGAATAGATTGGTGTGGGGAGGCACAGGGAGAGTTAACTATGTCCTAATTACAATGCAGGAAATGGGTTGGGTAGGATGCAAGTAGAGAGAGAGAGAAAAAGAAGAGACGGAAAGGGGAATGAAAATAGACCAGAAAAAAAAATAGAAACGTAAAAGTTAATGTTATTATAGAGATTAAAAGACCGTCTATTTAGAGAGGAATGTGAATATGTTTAGAGAAAGGGAGGGACATAGAGGAGATGTGAAAAACTTTAAAGATGGGAAGGGGAGAAGAAAAGATCAGAAGTTCAGTAGAGCTAGACAAAAAACAAAAAGACAATTAAGAAAGAAAGAAGACAAGAAAAGAAAGGAAAACGCTCATTCACATATTCCTAAAATAAAAATTATAAGAGGAGAGAAAAAAACGTTACTGGAAAACAATTATTTTTTCAGAAGAGGCAAAAATTAAAGATTAATAAAAGTTTTAGAAGAGAAAAAAATTTATGTATATATACATATAAGGTAACAAAAAACAAAAAACAAACAAAAAAGAAAAGAAGAAGAAGAAAAAAAAAGAAAAAAAAGTCTTTTGATTTTTTTTGGGGGGGAGGGGTGGGAAGAATCCTGTATCTCCCTTTTGTCTGTAACCAGTCTATTGTTGGAGTCTCTGGTCAGGTTGAGGTCCTGTGGCTTGATTGGTTTCTTAAGTCGGTTGGTTGGAAGAGGCAGAAAAATGCTCTGCTTTACCCAAGATTTTGAGATCCCCCTCCCAGGTTAGTTTTCTGGGAGGGTGATCTGCTTTGAGAATCACAAAAGACGGGGATGCGGTGATGAGGCTAGGTTCTGAGTAGAGGTGAGGCCTTTCAACAAACAATAGCTTTTCCCTGGGGCTATTTTGTGATAAAGCTCACAGCGCCCAGCCTGGAGCCATTCTCAGGGTTTCTGTTTTTCAATTGAGTGTGGTGGCTGCTAGAGGGAGGGGCAGCCTCTGGCTCTGGTTACCCAGTGAGGCAAGCCACTCCAATGGCTGGCGCCTGAGCTGGGTGACTTTTCCCTGGATGGAGCTGAGTCTGGCAGGTCACTTCACCGTTAAGTTCTTGTGACCTGCTAAATGACTCGTTTTGTTCCAAGGCCTGAGATGGAGCTAGCAGCTCCTCCAAGCTTTGTCGGTATCCAAGATGGAGATCACCGGTGCTGGGGGGGAGGGGTGGCCTTCCCTCCTCTGCTCCCTGAGAAGGAGTGAGGACGTCCGGCTTGTACTCACGCCGAGTCTTGGATCCTGGGTCGTCTCTGGTCTGCAAACTGCAGGGTGAAGATGTTCGCTCCTTGTCGGTTCTTGTGGTGTTGAGTAGAATCTGCTCGTCCGCTGCGTCTGGCTCCTTCGTCCCGGACTCTCTGTGTCTCAGGTGTGACCCCGCGGTGGTGGTCACCGTCACGACCCTGCAGGCGCTCAGATGTGTCTCCTTGGCTTCCCCTCTCTTGACTAACTCTCTGTCCTGTGATGGCACACTTGGTGTGATTCTCTGGCTTAGGACTGTTCACTGGAACTCTCAAACTGCTTTCTATGCGAATGCTTGTTCAGATTCCAGCTTCTCCTCCGCCATCTTCCCGGAACCACATCCGAAATTTTCTTAATTGAGTCCCGGAAACAACAAATCAAAGAAAGGTTGGACAAATGGGATTGCATGAAGTTGCAGAGCTTCTGCATAGCAAAGGACATAGCTAGCAAGATCAATAGAAAGCCCACAGATAGGGAGAAGATCTTCACTAGCCATACAACGGACAAGGGTCTCATATATAAAATATACTTGCAACTAAAAAAATTAAATCCCCCAACAACAAATCATCAAAGAAACAGCTGCCCAGTAAATAAGTGGGCTAAAGACTTGAAGAGAAACTTCTCTGAAGAAGAAAGAAGGATGACCAATAGACACATGAAGAAATGCTCACCCTCCTTAGCTGTAAAAGAAATGGAAAACAAAACAACATTGAGATACCACCTCACCCCAGTTAGAATAGCTATAAACAAGAACTCTTTAAGTCTTTAGACCTCTTATTTATTGGGGAGTTGTTTCTTTGAGGATTTCCTATTGGGGAATTTAATATTATGAGTTCCAAATACATTTTAGATATGAGACCCTAGTCCGTTTTATGGCTAGTGAAGATTTTCTACGTGGGCTTTCTATTGATCTTCTAGCTATGTCATTTGCCATGCAGAAACTCTGCAACTTCAAGCAATCCCATTTGTCCAACCTTTCTTTGATTTGTCGTGTTTCCGTGTCTTTATTAAGAAAATTTCAGCCTGTGCCAACAAGACCTAGGGTTTCTCCTATTCCATCCTGTAATGTTCTCAGAGTGTCTGCTTTGACTCTGAGGTCTTTGATCCATTTTGGAGTTGATTTTGGTGCAGGGTGCTATATAAGTATCTAGCTTTAGTTTTCTACAAGTAATTAACCAATTTTGCCAGAACCATTTACTGAACAGTCTGTCTTTCTTCCATTCTATTTTTTTGAGCTCCCTTATCGAAGATTAGATGGCTATATGTCTGTAGGTTCATTTCTGGGTTTTCAATTCTATTCCATTGGTCCCGAGGTCTGTTCTTGTGCCAGTACCAAGCTATTTTGGTTTCTATGGCTTTATAGTAGAGTTTGAAATTTGGTATTGATATTCCTCCAGCAGTGTTCTTTCCGTTGAGGAGCATTTTTGCTATTCGGGGTCTTTTATTGTTCCATATGAATTTTTGGATTGTCTCTTCTATTTCCTTGAAGAATGAGTTTGGAATTTTGATAGGTATCGCATTGAATTTGTAGATAGCCTTGGGAAGTATTTCCATTTTCACGATGTTGATCTTTCTAATCCAGGAGCATAGGAGTTTTTGCCATTTTCTTAGTTCAGGTTTGATATCCTTTTTCAAGCTTTTAAAGTTTTCATCATAGAGGTCCTTCACTTCTTTAGTTAAGTTAATTACTAGGTATTTCATTTTTTGTGGGGCTATTACAAATGGAGGTGCTTTCCTAATTTCAGCCCCACTTTTCTCATTGTTGGCATACAGAAAAGCCATTGATTTTTGGAGGTCAATTTTACACTCTGCTACTTTGCCAAATTTTGAATCAGCTTGAGTAATTTGGGAGTGGAGTCTATGGGATTTTTTAAATACAAGATCATGTCATCTGCAAAGAGGGAGAGTTTTACTTCTTCTTTCTCTATTTGGATACCCTTTATGTTTACAGCTTGTCTTATTGTTGTAGCTAGACATTCTAATACTTCATTGAAGAGAAGTGGAGAGAGTGGACATCCTTGTTTTGTTCCAGAGTTAAGAGGAAATGGCTTTAGTTTTGATGGCTTCCAATTCTTTGTTGGAGCTTTTTTTAGATCTTGTATAATTTTTTTACTTCTTTACTTTGGTGTTCCGTGTTTATTCTCAAATCACTTAGTTGATTGTTTATGGTTTCCTTGGACTTTTATTCCTTCTGTGTGGTTCTATTAACCATTCTTTTTGTGGTCTCCCTGAATTTTTTCAGTTGTCTGCTTATGTATTACATGAATTCCTCTATCCATCTTTGTCTATTCTCATCCCACTCTCACAATTCCTGTATTACTCTTTGATTAGCTTCCTCATGTTCAAGGAATTCCTATAGTTCTTTTTGACTGTTCTCAGCCTGCTCACGCAATCCTTATCTATCACTTTGACTGTTCTCAGCCTGCTTACACAATTCATTTATTTCTCTTTGAGTGTTCTCAACCTGCTCATGCAATTCCTGAATCACTCATTGAGTAGCTTCCTCACACTTAAGAGATTGCTGTTTTGATCTTTGGTTTGCATCCTCTCTCTCCCTATCAGGCTCACACTCAGTCTTTGAAGGTTTTCGATCTTTACATTCACCATCTTTACCAGTATTGTTTGTACAGCTTTTTGGGAACTCTCCTCTGGATTATTCATTATTTGTTCTGTCACCTGATTACCATGAGTGGGAGTGGAGATACCCGGATTTGCCATTTTTCCGGATTTTTCTGCCCATTTTGTATGAAAGTAACACCAATTTTGTGCTTGAAAACTATTTTAAGGCAAGCATTAACCAGAGTCCTATAGTTGCACAGTGAAAAGGCTGCAGATACAATCTAGTTTAACAGATAAAATCTATTCAACATCAAACAACTATGGGCTAAGAGCAGCAAGGAAAATTTGGCAAACCAGAAATTATTATGTTTAGGGAGAAATATGGTGAAAATTAGGATTAAATGGATCGGGAAATGCCAAAGAGAGTGAAATTAACCAAGTCCAAATCTCAAAGAGGGAAATATGCTGGACAGAATGATAGGAGAGAGAAAAAAAAGAGACGAGAAAAAATGGAAAAACAAAAAATTAATTTAAAAATTGAAACTTGAAGATTATCTAATTTTAAAGGTGAAATTGAGAGAATGAGGATAGGATGAGAGGAGGAGTGGGATTAAAAGGACACTTGAAATACTAAAAAATAAAAATTCTTTTTTTAATTTTTTTTTATTGTGAAAATACTGTACAGAGGGGTTACAATTACATGGGCAAGGTAATGAGTACATTTCTTATCAAGCATTGTAGCCTCCTCCTTTGTTTCCCATTCCCATCCCTTCCCATCCTCCTCCCACCCCCCCACCCAAACCTTCCACCCACCAAAATTCTAAAGTTCCTTTTTCCACATAATGACTTGTACATCTCATTCTTAAAAAATTATATAGGCATAAAGATATAATACTGCTACTAAGGAATTTAAGCCTGAGAGTATTTGAATTGAGTAATAAATTTCTGTATTAAGTGTGTACAGTATGGTAGATAAGGTGTAATAATTGACGACGGATATATCTGAGGATGAGCAGAACAGCAATTAAGTCGCGCACAAAAAGACAAAATAGAAGAAAAATGAAGAAAATGAGAAAGAAAAAAAAGGACTGAAAGGTCAGTAGAGACAAAAACAGCACACATACATATACACCTAAATAAAAATTTTCAGAGGAAAAATAAAAGATTAATAGAAAACAATTTTTAAAAAATAGGTAAAAAATAGTTCTTTGATTTGTTTTTTTATCAGGGGAGGTGGAGGGGAAGATCCTGTTTCTCACTTTTGTCTGTATCAACTCTCTTGGTTGAGTCTCTGGTCTGCTATGGTGTTTGGTTTTCACGTGCTTTGATTGGTTTCTTAAGTCAGTTTGTCTGAGCAGGCAGAAAAATGCTCTGCTTTACCTAGGATTTTGTAATCCTCCTCCCAGGCTAGTTCAGTGGGAGGGAGATCTGCTTTGAGTATCACAAAACAGGAAGATGGCTCTCTCCTCTAGTTGGGAGATGCTGTGATTAGGCTTGGTTCTGGGTAGAGTTGAGGCCTTTCAG
This sequence comes from Dipodomys merriami, assembly GCF_024711535.1. Lineage (NCBI taxonomy): Eukaryota > Metazoa > Chordata > Mammalia > Rodentia > Heteromyidae > Dipodomys > Dipodomys merriami. The sequence goes on along the minus strand of NW_027206399.1, from coordinate 268,706 downwards.
CAAGCTATAGGTTTTCCTTGGGGGGCTAGCTTCTGAGACACTCACAGAGCCCAGCCTGGAGCCATTGTCAGGGTTTATGTTTACTGAATTTCCTTTAATTGTCTAATATGCTGTAGGGAGGGGCAGCCTCTGGCTCTGTTTACACAGTGAAGAAATCGACTCCTGAGGGGGAGGAGCTTCTACTGCCTGGGCTTGGTTACTTTCCCCTAGGTGGAGCTGATTATGGCAGGTCAGGTCAGGTTCCTGTGACTTGCTAAATGACTCTTTTGTTTTCTTCCAAGGCCTGAGTTGAAGCTACCTGTTCAGCCGGACAGCTAGCTAGATTTCCATCAAGATGGAGATCTTGTTTCTTTGAAGATTTGTTTTTGGGGGATTTAGTTTTTTAAGTTCCAGGTATGTTTTACATATGAAACAATCCCATTTGTCCAACCTTTCTTTGATTTGTTGTGTTTCTGGGTCTCTATTAAGAAAATTTCAGCCTGTGCCAAGGAGACCTAGGGTTTCTCCAATTCCATTCTGTAATGTTTTCAGAGTATCTGCTTTGACATTGATCCATTTGGAGTTGATTCTGGTGCAGGGTGATATATAAGGATCTAGCTTTAGTTTTCTAAATGTAGTTAACGAATTTTGCAAGCACAATTTACTGATGAGGCTGTCTTTCTTCTATTCTATTTTTTTTAGCTCCCTTATTGAAGATTAGATAGCTATAGGTCTTTAGGTTCATTTTTAGGTTTTCAATTCTATTCCATTGTTCGAGTTTGATATTTGGTATTGATATTCCTCCAGCACTGTTCTTTCTGTTAAGGATTGTTTTTGCTATTCAGGGTCTTTTATTGTAACATATGAATTTTTGGATTGCTTCTTCTATTTCCTTGAAGAATGCGGTTGGAATATTGGCAGGTATTGCACTGAATTTGTAGATAGCCTTGGGAAGTATTGCCATTTTCACAATGTTGATTTTTCCAATCCAGGAACAAGCATGGGAGTTTTTGCCACTTCCTAAGTTCTGTTTTGAATTCCTTTTTCAGGTTTTTAAAGTTTTCATCATAGAGGTCCTTCACTTCTTTGGTTAAGTTAATTCCTTGTATTTTATTTTTTTGTTGCTATTCTGAATGTAATTGTTTTCCTGATTTCAGCAACACTTCTCTCATTTTTGGCATACAGAAAAGACTTAAAGAGAAACTTCTCTGAAGAGGAAAGAAGGATGGCCAGTAGACACATGAAGAAATATTCAACCTCTCTAGCCAAAAAAGAAATGCAAATCAAAACAACATTGAGATACCACCTCACCCCAGTTAGAATGGCTATAATCAAGAACTCTAATAACAACAGATGCTGAAGGGGATGTGGACAGAAGGGAACCATACTCCATTGTGGGTGGGAGTGTAAACTTGGTCAACCACTTTGGAAAGTAGTATTGAGGTTCCTCAGAAGACTCCACATAGAGCTCCCCTATGATCCAGCAATCCCACTTTTGGGCATTTACCCAAATGATCACAAACAAGACCACAGTAAAGCTACCAGCATGACTGTGTTTATTGCAGCATTATTTACCACAGCTAAGGTATGAAACCAACCTAGATGCACCTCAGTAGATGAATGGATCTAGAAAATGTGTTATATATCCATAATGGAATTCTATGCCTCCATCAGAAAGAATGATATTACCCCATTTGTTAGGAAATGGAAAGATTTGGAAAAAATTATATTATGTGAAGTAAGCCAGGCCCAAAGAAACATAGGTCCCATGGTTTCCCTTATTTGCAATATCTAGTATATGTCTGAGTCTAGCAGAAAAGTTCAGATAAGTTGATGTTACAGAAATGAACCCCAAGATAACTATTCAAATGTTTTTTTCTTTCATGCAAATGTTTCTAACATATTTATAAGATGATTTCTTTGTTGTTTTGTATGTCCCTCCCCCATACTATAACCTATGCTTTCACTGTATTTGATGTTGGTATAATTTGTGGAGGGGAAGGGTAAAAACAAATTGTTTAGCTATGCATGCAGGTGGACCCATTGCAACAATGAGATGTACAAGTTGTTATGTCAAAAAACGAACTTAACAACTTCGGTAGGTGTTAAGGGGAACGTTGGGGGGGGGAAGAGTATGGGAAGGGATGGTAAGGGGAAACAAAAAGAGACAACAATGCTTGATAAGAAATGTACTCATTATCTTGCCCATGTAATTGTAACTCCTCTGTATGGTATTCTCACACACACAAAAAGATGGAGATCTTAAGTTGTGGCGTTGGAGGAGTGGCCTAACCTCTTCTGCTCCCTGAGAAGGAGTAAGGATGTCAGGGTTCTACTCACAGCTGGAGTCTTGGTTCCTGGCTAATCTCTGGTCTGCTATCTGCAGGATGAAGATATCTGCTCCTTGTCAGTTCTTGCTGATATTGTGTAGAATGCACTTGCTCGCTCTATCTGGCACCTTTGTCCCGGACTTTCTGTATTGTAGGTATGACGAGTATGGTTGCCACCACTGCTGCTTCACCCATGACTGCTGGCAAGTGCTCAGATCTGTCTCCTTGCCTGCATTTTCCCTCTCTAGCCAAACTCTCTGTACTATGGTGGCACACTTAGTGTAATTCTTTGGCCTAGGACTGTTCACGGGAACACTAAAACTGCTTTCTATGTGAGAGCTTGTTTAGCCTCCAGCTTCTCGTCCATCTTCGCGGAACCACCAGGTTTCATTTTTTGGGGGGGGGGTTCCAGTCGTGGGGCCTGAACTCTAGGCCTGGACACTGTCCATCAGCTCTTCAGCTCAAGGCTAGTGCTCTATAACTTGAGCCACATTGCCACTTCTGGCTTTTTTCTTTTTGCTTACGTGGTGCTGAGTATTCAAACCCAGGGCCTCAGGAATGCAAGATAAGCACTCTACCACTGAGCCACCTTCCCACCCCCTTAATTTTTATATTATAGGTTTTTTCACATAATTTAGGATTTGTGATTATTGTGCCAGGTGATTTTTGTTTTTCTGTTTGTGTTACTTTGAAATAGTGATGTCAGGCTTGTATGAAGAGAGAAAGAATATGAAATGTATGTTACTACATTGAAAGAAAGAGAACAGACATTTTAACCTATTTGCTACAAGTAAATTAATATTAAGCAAAGGTAATTAATATAATTACTTATTTACTTTTCAGAAGATGAGTAGAGTACTCTGGATATCTTGGAGTAAAAGACTTTAGATTCATTTCAACTGATGCCTTACATTGAACTTACTTGCTAAACTTTCTTCTTCAGAAAGGAAAAAGCTCCATTTCTTTCATATTTGTATTATACAGTCATAATAGCTGCATGTTAAATTGCTTACCTCTACTTGTTTGAATTCCATTCTTCATCCATTAGGTATCTAGGGCTTTGAATGACCAATTCCTTAATATACCTATATTGCTCATATTGTGATGTAAATCTCTGTAATATTAATATGAATTTATTTCTGATTCTCATCATGAGCTACATTCTCATGAAATTTATGTAGTACCAAGCTAGAAACCTGATAATTTTACTCTTTTCTATGTTTTAATCAATAAATCCATTCTCTTTAGAAATATGTTTCCATCTTTTATGTTGCTCAAGTAAACAACATGTATTTCTAGTGCTTTTCCTGAAATAAATATAAAGTTTGGAACAGGAAGAAAAACTCTCCCATTATCAATTTGAAGTAAATCCTTGGGGACTATTTTATACAAATAAATTTTAAAAAGCCGAGTGTAAGTTGATCACGCCTGTAATCTTAGGTACTCAATAGGCTGAGATCAAAGCCATCCTGGGTAGGAGAGTCTGTGAGACGCTTATCTCCAATAAACCACTAGAAAGCCGGAAATCGTGCTGTGGCTCAAGCAGCAGTGAGTTCTCATTGAGCTGAAGAGGTGAGGGATAGCACCCAAGCCCATAGTTCAAGCCCCAAGACCAACAAAATAAATAAATAAATGAATAAAAACTGCAATGCACATGTTTATAAATGAATAATCTAATGGATAAGTCAATTAGACACGAAAACTACCACATCAAGTCTCAATTTACTTAAAGGCACCAAAATATCAGTGTGCACGAACATCACTCAGTTTTAGAAAACGACTAGTAAAAACAAAGTTTTTATTATATTTGAAATGTAAAAAGTGGAATTTAAACCCAGATTTGCTGTGAGTATCCTATTTCCAGGAATACGTTTATTCAGCAAACAGAGAAACAAAAAATAAGGGTTTGTCATATAGGATGAAAGATGTAGAAGCAGACTCTCCTTAAGATGATAAATTACATGCAAAAGTGTGATTTATCCATTCATCTACTGAAGGGCATCTAGGTTGGTTCCATATCTTAGATATGGTAAATAATGGTGCAATAAACATAGCTGTGCTGGTAGCTTTAGTATGGTCTTGGATGTGATCATTTGGGTAAATGCCCAAAAGTGGGATTGCTGGGTCATAGGGTAGCTCTATGTGAAGTCTTTGGAGGAACCTCCATACTGCTTTCCAAAGTGGTTGAACAAGTTTACACTCCCACCAACAATGCAGTAGGGTTTCTTTGGTCCAAATCCCCTCCAGCATCTATTGTTTTTGAGTTCTTGATTATAGCCATTGTGATTGGGGTTAGGTGGATTGTCAATGTTGTTTTGATTTTCATTTCTTTTATGGCTAGGGATGTTGAGCATTTCTAAATGTGTCTATTGGCCATCCTACTTTCCTCTTCAGACAAGTTTCTCTGTAAGTCTTTTTTTATTCTTTTTATTTTTTTATTGTGAAAATACCGTACAGAGGGGTTACAAGTACATGGGCAAGGTAATGAGTACATTTCTTATCAAGCATTATTGCCTCCTCCTTTGTTTCCCGTTATACAATGGAATTCTATGCCTCCATCAGAAAGAATGCAGTGCCCCATTTGTTAGTACATGGAAAGACTTGGAATAAATTATATTAAGTGAAGTAAGCCAGGCCCAAAGAAACACAGGTCCCATGGTTTCCCTTAATTGCAATAACTAGTATATGTCTGAGACAAGCAGAAATGGTCAGATAAGTTGATGTTAGGTGAAATGAACCCCAAGATAAGGACGCAAATGATTTTTATTTCTTGCTAGTTTTTCTAACATTTTTATAAGATGATTTATTTGTTGCTTTGTATGTACCTCCCCCATGTTATAAGCCCTGATATCTCTGTATTTGATGTTGATATAATTTGTGAAGGGAAAAAACAAATTGTTTGAATAGGGTTACAGGTGAACCTATTACAACAATGAGATGTACAACACGTTATTTTGAAAAATGAACTTTATGACTTTGGTGCGGTGGGGGATGAGAGGTCGAGGACTGGTGGTAGGGGGGTGTGGAGGTTTGGGAGTGTGGCGGTGGAGAGGGGAAGGGATGGTATGGAGAAACACAGGAGGAGGCAGAAATGCTTGATAAGAAACGTACTCACTATCTTGCCCATGTAATTGTAACCCCACTGTATGATATTTTCACAATAATAAAATAAATAAATAAATAAATCATTGATGGGAGAAAGAGAAAATTATAGTTTCCAAATGAGCCATTGGTTATTGGTTTATGTGTGTATTACTAGCTAATCAGAAAGTTGACATATGAGGATCACAACTCAAAGCTAGCCTGAGTAGGAAAGTGATTGAAATTCTTATCTCCAACTACCCAGCAAAAGCTGGAAATCTATTTTCATGATGTCTATTGCTACTAAAATAACAAGGTGGATTTTATTTTTTTGGTTTCTAGGTCCAGTAAATTTTAGTAATTTGGAATAGTAGGATAAATTCATGGAGTTTGACTTGAATGTCAAGTTTGAGGATACTGTATTCAGGGTATTGTGAATTGGCATGAAGCAGCCAATAACATATTGTGAATATACATAACCCCCATAACCTTCAGCTAAACAGGCCATAGCCAAGAGAGGAGGTGGGGAAGATCCCATCCTCAGCCTTCTTTCTCTGGCACCTGCTATTGCATATGTCCAGCTCAAACTGGTGGAAGGGAGGCTTGGCAGATGGTATGGGAGTTTGGGAGAGGGGGTGGGACCAAATCATCTCAAAACAGGGCTGTCCTGGAATGGCTGCCACAAGGGTCAGAGGTAAAAATGGAAAAACAAAGAATCAAGGACAGGGGTCTCACTTACCTCGTGGGGTCCTCTGAGGATGGCTGTCACAGCTGGGTGCACACTGAGCAGGAAGTTCATATAGTATAGCTGAAGATCCCGGAGGCTTACCAAGTGGCTGTGGCAGGCATAAAATCTGTTGAGAGAGGGAGGCAAGGACTGCATCTCCAGTCCCATAAATGCCAGTGGAAATGGAGAAAACAAGGAACCCTGGAGCTCTACAAGCCATTGCTGGGAGTGGAGGTGGAGCACACTCCATTCTTCATCCATTAGGTATCTAAGGCTTTAATGATCAATTCCTTAAAATACCTATGTTGCTTATATTGTGATATAAATTTCAGTAATATTAATATGAATTTATCCAGAGTCTGTGGCCTTCACAACTGGGTTCAGACCAGTCTGGTACCACTTCCGTGTGTTGTGAGTTGACACACACACATATCCCCTCACCCAATCATGTTCTCACAGGAGGGGTTGAGCCAGGAGGTGGACAGGGAGGGGAAGAGTGGGCGGGACACCAGGGTCTGAAGTGAGTGGGGATAAGGGTGGGCAGGGAGAAGGGAAAAGCTGGGATGAATTAGGCCCCATTTACCTTGATCCAGGGCTGTCCAGTGATGGCTCCTGCAGATGGGCCCACACTGATCAATAAAGTGGTGGTACCCCATGGTGTTGTTGAAAAGACAGCAACATTAACTCCAGTACCAGCAGATGCGGTGGAACTGAGCAACTAAGCATGCTACAAGGTGGAATGGTGGACAGGGAAGACTCTGATTCCCTGATTTCCTTCTCCAATGACTGTTTTACCTTGGTTCAGTCCAATTGCATCGCCTGCCTATGTGCCACACACATCCCTTCACTCAGGAGGGGCAGGGATGGGGTCAGGTGGGAATGGGTGGCAGGGGAAGCAAGGGATGGGGGATGGTGTGGGGAAAGTAAAGGATAGGGGAGCCCCTAGGGTGAGGAAGCATGGTTTGGGGTGGGCAGGGGAAACAATTGGTTGGGGGAAGGGGAAGCATGGGGTGAGGAAGGGGGTGGTAGGGGGTAGTGAGGAAGAGGGACATGGGTGGAGAACCTAGCAATAGAAAGGAAGAGAAGAAGAAGGGTTCAGCCCACTTAACATTTAAGAACCCTGTCCCAGGGATGGCTCCTACTGGGGGGCACAGGAGAGAATGGAGTAAAGGGCAATGGAGGGGGGTGAGAGGAGAACACTCACTTACATTGAATCTGGGTCTTTGGTGATGGCTCCAGCAGTTGACTCCACACTGACCTTTTAATTGGAAGTTGGCTGGCTGGTGAAGCCTAAGAGGCCCTGGAGGACCACGTCCCTGAACAGATGCAGAGGTGGGAAAGGTGGCAGCTTCCTCAGCTCCAATCCCTCCATCAGTTGCTTCATAGAAACGGTGACTACTGAGACCATGACCATGAGGGGATGGGGTGAACTCTAAGCTCCTATCTTCCATCAATGGAGGAGCTACATCCCCTCACCCATGAAACTTCTTACACTGAGAGGGGCAGGGCCGGGATTAGGGTGAGGTTCAGAACAACAGGTGTGGGGAAGAGGAGATTGGTGGGAGTGAGGCGCTATTACCATGGAACAGGGTTTTCTAGGGTTGTCTTTGGCAACTGGGTCCACACATCTCTAACCCAACGAAAGTTTGTGGGACAATGGAGGGCCAGAGAATGGGGTATGGGTGGGCAGTGTGATGAAGAGCATAGGATGTGGGTGGGCCTGGTGGTGGTGGAAGGGGGAACCTGGCAGGGGATATTGGGGCCCAGGAAGAGTGTATGGGCAAACTTCAGTTGAAACTGAGCTTAGATGGGAGGCTCCCACAGGGGAGCAGAGAAGAAAATGAAAAAGAGAGTGGGTTAGGAGAGGGGGCTCTGTAACATCAAATCACAGTCCTCATGGGATATTATCTGTGGCTGGGCCCACACTCAGTAGAAGGATGGAGATCCAGATAGTGAAGCTGAAGATCCCTCAGGAAGATGCAGCACTGGTTGAGGATATTGAGGCAATGTCTGCATCTCCATCCCTGTAACTGCCAGTGAACTCAGGTAAAACAGAGAGCCCTGGGGCTGTCCAGGCCTTAGCCAGGCAGGTAGGAGGGACTGACTCTGACCTGGGCCTTCCTTCTCTGTGGCAGCTATAGCTCATGTTCAGAATATTCTGGCAACTAGCATTGTGTAGTGAGTGCTGGGCAAGTACACATTTCCCATCCCACGCAAGTGTTTCCACGGGAAGGACGGGGCCAGGCAGTGAAGAGAAAGCAGTGGGGCCAGAAGGGGTGGGGCCGGAAGGGGTGGGGCCAGAAAGGTGGGGTGGAGGTAAAAGTTTGGCTGTGAGATGATTGGGTCAGGAGAATGGATACAGCTATGAGGGGGTATCTGGCCTCAAGAAGCAGTCCAATCCAAAAGTGGTAGTAGGGCACATAGCATGGTGGTGGGCTTAGGAAACACGGGGTGACCATGGGCCAGCAGGTGGGGGCGGGAGGTGGGCTGATGAGGGGGAAGTATGGGACAAGGAGCCTAGCAGAGGGGATCAAGGAAAGGGGTTGGGCACACTTAACTGGAAACAGGGCTGTCAAGTATGTCTCTCTCCATGTACTATGCTCATCTGTGCTCTGTCGGGGTTAAGCCTAGCAGGTTAGAGTTCCCATGCCCCACAATTTAGACTAGAAGAAAGGAACTCTAACTATTCACCTGGAAGGGGCATAATTCTCTGGCACCTGAGAAGAGGTTTATTGTGAAGACAGGAAGTTAGAATGGGCCACATCTGGCGTTACAGACTCATATCACCTTTACCCATGAGGCATAGGTAATATGTAAATGCACTCAAACACTAGGTCCTTGTTTTTTCCTCTTCCTTTTCTTTACCTCTTTCTTCTTCTAGTGCTGGGGCTTGAACACAGCTTCTAGGTGCTACAAAAATTCCCTGCCCAAAGGCTTATTGTTCTTCACCTCCTAGTCCTCCATCTTCTTGGTCCCTGTCAGTCCAGGTACCATGACCAGATGGCCCCTTTCAAGGCAAGTATGTTCCCAACAGCCTTCTCTCTGAAGGAACCAAAAGGAGGATTAAGGGTTTTGTGCTTTTGTGTGTACATTCACATGAATATTTCCTTCCATCAGTGGGACAGTTCTAAGTACTCATCCTCTTATTGATCTTCAGCTATAAATCATTTGAAAATGGAGGCACGGGAGCAGGAAGGGAAAAAAATCAAAACAACAAAACAAAAAACATATCCCACAATCACTGGATGACTGAATGAAGGCAAGTAAATCTCAACCTAACAATATTTTACCAAATCTGTTACGTTTGAATGGTGAGAGCTCCATAGAGGGAGATGCCAAAGCAGCCAGGCAGTGTCATTTCGATATGTACAAGGATGCTGTTATTAATATTTAATCATTAATATTTGCTCATTCATCCAGGAAGGGGAGATCAGTTACTATGGTACTTTGATTGTGTTAAATCCAATTACCATGTTATAAAAATGGCAAGCTTCCATAATAAAAAATAAGGTTCTTCTACCCAGCACCAGTTATCTTTAGTTCACTTCCAAGCCATACACATTATAACCATGTCCAGAGAATACACGGAAGGGAGGTAAGGAAGCAGCATTCTGGTGTATTAGCTGGGACCAATAATTTGCTCAAGTTGAACTGTTTATGCTCTGTGGTATTACTTTCTTCCTATTTTTGGATATATCCATACATATATTCTGACTGAAGGTATATGTCTATCAATTGAGATGTTAGCTTGCAAAGGTTCGTTTTTTTTTTAATTAATTTTATTTTATTTGAGAACATACTGTACAGAGGGACTACAATTACATGGGCAGGATAATGCATACATTTCTTACCAAGCATTGCAGCCTCCTCCTTTGTTTACCCTTCAACTCCCTTCCCAGCCTCCCCCCTCCCCCCCACCCAATTATACCCCCCTCCACCCCCCACACCGACATTGTAAAGTTGGTTTTGACATGACATTTTGTACTTCTCATTGTTGCAACAGGTCCACCTGAATCCTTAAACGACTTGTTTGTCCCCATCTCCTCCACATGTTATACTGACATCAAATATAGTGAAAGCGGGGGTTACACTGTGGGGGAGGGACATACAAAGCAACAAAGAAATAATCTTATAAATGCATTAGAAACACATGCATGAAAGAAATGAAAACATTAAAATACATATTTAAGGGTTCATTTTCCTAACATCACATTATCTGATCTTTTCTGCTTGACTCATACCTATACTAGATATTGCAAATAAGGGAAACCATGAGACCTATGCTTCTTTGGGCCTGGCTTACTTCACTTAATATAATTTTTTCCAAACCTTTCCATTTCCTAACAAATGGGGAAATGTCATTCTTTCTGATGGAGGCATAGAATTCCATTGTGTATATATACCACATTTTCTTGATCCATTCATCTACTGAGGGGCATCTGGGTTGGTTCCATATCTTAGCTATGGTAAATAATGCTGCAATAAACATAGTTGTGCTGGTAGCTTTAGTGTGGTCTTGTTTGTAAACATTTGGGTAAATGCCCAAAAGTGGGATTGCTGGATCATAGGGGAGATCTATGTGAAGACTTTTGAGGAACCTCCATACTGCTTTCCAAAGTGGTTGATCAAGTTTACATTCCCACCAACAATGAAGTAAGGCTCCTTTCTGTCCACACCCCCTCCAGCATCTGTTGTTGTTAGAGTTCTTGATTTTTGCTGTTCTAACTGGAGTGAGGTGATATCTCAATGTTGTTTTGATTTGCATTTCTTTTATGGCTAGGGATGTTGAACATTTCTTCATGTGTCTATTGGCCATCCTTCTTTCTTCTTCAGAGAAGCTTCTCTTTAAGTCTTTCGCCCACTTATTTATTGGGCAGTTGTTTCTTTGAGGATTTGTTGTTGGGGGGTTTAATTTTTTGAGTTCCAAGTATATTTTAGATATGAGACCCTTGTCCGTTGTATGGCTAGTAAAGATCTTCTCCCAATCGGTGGGCTTTCTATTGATCTTGCTAGCTATGTCATTTGCCCTGCAGAAGCTCTGCAACCTTATGCAATCCCATTTGTCCAACCTTTCTTTGATTTGTTGTGCTTCCGGGTCTCTATTCAGAAAATTTCGGCCTGAGCCAAGGACACCTAGGGTTTCTCCTATTCCATCCTGTAATGTTTTCAGAGTGTCTGCTTTGAGTTCAAGGTCTTTGATCCATTTGGAGTTGATTCTGGTGCAGGGTGATATATAAGGATCTAGCTTTAGTTTTCTACATGTAGTTAACCAATTTTGCCAGCACCATTTACTGAAGAGGCTGTCTTTCTTCCATTCTATTGTTTTAGCTTCCTTATTGAAGATTAGATGGCTATAGGTCTGCAGGTTCATTTCTGGGTTTTCAATTCTATTCCATTGGTCCTGAGGTCTGTTCTTATGCCAATACCAAGCTGTTTTGATTACTATGGCTTTATAGTAGAGTTTGATAAAGGTTCATTTTAACATACAGCAGCTGTATGTCAATGGAATTGCTCCTGTGTCCCATGTACATCTCTCCAAGTTCTACACAAGATAATGCCTCTGACGATTTTACCTATGTTGCTGCTGGCATTACCAGTCTTCCTTCTCCCAATTCTCCCTCCTGGCTCCCTCAATACCCTGCAGCAAACCACAACCTTTATGGTTTTGTTTCTTCAGTGTTGATTGCCTGAGGTTTTATTGGTCCAGTTCTAACACACTTGGTAGCTATGGCAGGTGAAGAGGGTGGCCTTTCTTCTTCTAACTTCCCTGACACATACCAGGAGAATCTGTCCGTATTTCAGGAGTTTTACTTTAATTACTTTCCACTTTTTGGGCTTTGCCACCTATCTGATATTGTCTCTTCTTTTGTGTTATTGATGATTGAACCTAGGATGTTTAATTAGCTAGGCAAATACTCTCACTTAAGTATAACCCAGCCCCAGAACGTCTTTTTAAATTCTCCCTACATCTGAATGTAGGATGGAAAGAAAAGTTTATTCCAGCATACTGGAATGTTTCAGATTTTTAGGTTTTGATTAATCTAGCTATATAAAGTCATGGTCTAGAAACAAATATATTGGTAGAACTTGATAAGACAGGCTTTCCCTCACTATACAGCTGTTGCAGGGAAGGGATTTTCCTACAGCATAACCTTGGAAACTTAGTGGTGAGGGCTTCAACATCAATTCATCAGGGACATGAGTTCAACCCAAGTGAGTTGCTGTGGTCTGAAGCCTCCCCTCAGGTTCCTGCTATTCCATCTTGCATACTACATTCCAAACTAGTAATAACCACCATGCTCAGTCTGACTGCTTTGATTTGTTGAAAGGTTGTGAGTGAATGTATGTCATCTTAGATGACTTAATCATTGAGTCATGTGAAGAACTTCACCAAAAAAGAGATCACTCTTCAGTTGCAGTGATGCTTTATGACAAATTTTCATAACAATCACAAAGCTTCCTTTTTTTAGCCCAAACACTTTAACTTGCACCAAAATGATATTATGGAAAAATGATCTAATAATAGGGTTTCTAAATCCAAACACAAAGTACTTTTGCTTAAGGAAGAATTAACTATGTCAGCCAATATATTCCCAGAATTATTATCTCTGTTTTGACCATATTAAAGAAATTTTGTGTTTGTTTTTGTTTTTATGGTCTTGGGGCTTGAACTCTGGATGAAGGCACTGTCCCTCAGCGATTCAGCTTAAGGCTGGTGCTCTACAACTTGAGCCACAGTGCCACTTCTGGTTTTCAGGTGGTTAATTGCAGATAAGAGTCTCATGGACTTTACTGCATGGGCTGGTTTTGAACCGCAATCTTTTCTCTCAGCCTCATTAGTAGCTAGGATTATAGGCGTGACCCACTGGTGCTTGGCAACTATGTACAATTTCTAACCATGATTGAAAATGTTGGGAAAAACTACAGAATACTTGTAAACAGCAGCAGTTACATGGGTATAAATATATGTAATGTACCAAATATTTTTGCATAATTGAAGTCCTTGGTGATCAAATACATAACAAAACTCATTTGGATCTCTTATTGAACATAGTTTATTAATTTTTCTATTCAGAAAAATATATATATGACACTACAAAACTATAGAAATAATGCTTTAGTATTTATGGGCACAATCCTAAAAAGAGAGAGAGAGAGAGAGAGAGAGAGAGAGAGAGAGAGAGAGAGAGAGAGAGAGAGAGAGAGAGAGAGAGAGAAACACAAAATCCCGAACATTAAACTTACAGGTTGGAATTCTGTAATTCCCAATTACATATTGTACTGAAAGGGAAATTACAATGAAATCGAAAATTAGACCATTCAGCAAGGATTCCAAAAAAATAGTTCTTACACATTCCTTGTTTGTTATCTTGATGTGTTTGTGACTAGTTGAGTCATCTGGTTTTCATTAGGATGTAAACAACACTATCTTGTTCTTAAAATCCAAGGGAAAATTACAAGTGTGCAATTGAAAGAGGTATATGTATATTTGGATCAACCTTTATTTGCTTAGTTTTCAAACATTATGTCATGTTCCCAAATAATAGTGGATTTTGCAAATATAAAAATTTGTGTTGATGTATTTCTTTTTTTTAATGTATTTCTTATGACCAGATAAGACATGTTAAGACCCCAAGATAGTGACAAAGGTTGTTTTATTCCCTTGCGATTTTTTCTAACATATTTATAATGTACCATGTGATTTTTTTGTTTCTTTGTATGCTCCTTTCCTACAGTATTACCCCTATTTTCACTGTATTTGATCCCAGTGCCCTGGGAGGGGAGGAAAAAAACAAAATGCTTAAATAGTGATTCAGGTTGATCCATTGTAACAATGAGATGTACAAGACACTATGTAGAAAAACGAACTTTACAATTTAGGTGGGGGAGGGAGGAGGAGTGTAGTTGTAGAGGTGGAAGGGAAGGGATGGTAGGGGAAAAACAAAGAAGGAAGCAACAACGCTTGATAGGAAATGTACTCATTTCCTTGCTCATGTAACTGTAACACCTATATACAGTATTTTTACAGTAAAAACGTATTAAAATGTATTTCTTAAAATGAAATATTTTTAGATTCTTATGCATATTTCCAATTAGGCAGTTCAGATGATGTATATATGAATTGCTGTTAGTTAGAATTTTGTGTATATGTGTGGTGGTCACTGGGTTTGAAGTTAGGCCCTGTGTGGTGTCCTCTGTCCCCACCCCCGATTTTTGCTTATTCAAGGTTAGCACCTTCCCACTTGAGTCACATCTTCCAGCTTTTTGGTTTTCAGTTAGAGATAAGAGTCTCTATCTTTCCTGCCTGAGCTGGTTTTAAACCATTGTCCTCAGATCTCAGCCGCTTGAGTAAGTTAGCACTTAAATTTATTGTTTTTCTTTTAGTAAAATATATTTTTATTGTAAAGATACTGTACAGAGGGATTACAGATACATGAGTAAGGTAATGACTACATTTCCTACGGAGCATTTTTATCCCCTCCATTGTTTATCCCCTACCATCCTTTCCCTACCCACCTTCCTAATTCTTCCATTCCCTCCCCCACGCGCAAAGTTGTAAAGTTCGTTTTTGATTTAGTGTCTTGTACATCTTATTGTTACAATGGGTTAATCGGTATCCATATTTAAGCATTTTAGTTTTTTTTTTCCATTCCCCTCCCCAAATTAGAAAAATGTATATATAAGATGCAGGGCACCAGAATCAGCAGAGTGAAAACAGAGGTTATACCATGGGGGAAGAACATACCAAAGAAATAAAAAATCACATAGTATATTATAAATACCTTTAAAACTATAGCAAGAAAGAAAAAAACCACGTGTGTCCTATCTTGGGGTTAATTTTGCTTAACATCATCTTATATGGTCATATGTACATAGCTTTTGACTACTTCTGCTTGTCCAAGATATATACTAGCTATTGCAAATAAGGAAAAACATGAGACCTATGTTACTTAGCTCCTGGCTTACTTCACTTAATATAATTTTTCCAAGTCTTTCTATTTTCTAACAAATGGGACAATATCAGTATTTCTGATGGAGGCATAGAATTCCATTATATATAGATATATATATGTATGTCTATCACATTGTTTTCATAGATTCATCTACTGAGGAGCAACTGGGTTGGTTCCATATCTTAGCTATGGTAAATAATGCTGCAATAAACATAGTTGTCCTGGTAGCTTTAGCCACTTACATTTAAATCAGGTGATCTACTAAGTGTTTCCCTGTCCGCTTTTGTGAAAATATACCTTCCAAACAGCAAAGGTAAAAGAACAAGTTAAAAGTTGTTCTGATACTCCCAACCCAAAGAAGATACATGACATAATTATTTAAATGCTAAGATAAAAAATTTGGAGTTGTTGAAAGACTGAGTTTCTTTAGTGACATTTTGGGAAAAGTCAATCAAATATTCAAAGCATTCCTAAAGAGAATAAAGTAGACTTGTTTTTTAAATGAGAAGTAATGAGAAGAAGAACAGTTTTTGTGTCAGTAATGTAGCCTATTTGAAAGAGTTTGAAGGTACAGATGATCATGTATACTTTCTGTGTAGCAATCACTTAATTCTAAAATTCTTAGTTTTCCTCTGGATTTTCAGTTTGTTCTCCACAGGTGTTTTATTTGAAACATATACCTTGGTACCAGGGGTTTCTGTAGTTATTTTACTTTTACAAAAGTAATTTTAGGTTTTTTTAAGCCAGAAAAACTAATAATGATAATCATTCTCTGATATCCTTTACCAAGATCTCCACATTTCATTCTATTTGTTTAATATGATATCAGTATATTTATATGCTATAAAGTTTGGTTTTGCTTTTGGATTTTGGGCTGGTATTGGGGTTTGAAGTCAATACATTGGTCTGTCACAGATGCCATTCATTAATGTAATTCTGGCTATTAGGAGACTGAGATATAAGAATCAAGGTTCAAAGCCAGCCTGGGTAGGAAACATTACGATACTCTTGTCTTCATGACTAAAACGCTAAAAGTGAAGTGTGGTTCAAGTGGTAGAGCACTGGCCTTGAGCAAAAAACTAAAGGTAGTACCTAAAAGATAGTTCCCAAGTCCTGGGTTTAAGTACCACTACCAACACACAAACCACACACACACACACACACCCACACACACAAACACACACACACGTTTTCTTTCTCCCCAAGCAGGTGGTTCTGTGTGTGTGTGTGTGTGTGTGTGTGTGTGTGTGTGTGTGTGTGTGTGTGGTTCTTTTTTATGTGACCCTGAAATCCACTTTGCTTTCTTTTTCATTTAGTTGGTGATTTTTGCACAGGGAGAGCAGAGTAATGGTGTTACCTGAGTCCTGGGTGCCAGTGATTCCGCTGGGATGCCTGAGGTCTGACTTAGTGAGAAATGGGACACCAGGAAAACTCCACAAAGCAAATGGATGGAAACGTGAGAAGATATGCATTCAGGTAATTCTTCAGTCTATCTTCCTCCTGCCAATTGTCTTTCTCTCTCTGTGGGGTGAGTTCTTTTTCTTACCAGGTAAACTTGAACATTGTATGGCTTTGTGTGTGTACCCATATGCGAATAAGTCTTTTGTAAAATTTCAGCCATCACAAACATGCTCTTTTTTCTTCTCTCACTATTAGCGACTTTGTTGGCAGCTTTCATTGTTCTGAGAAAAGTGGAATGTTCTAGATAATTTCATGGGATATTTATAGATGTAGGTCAGAATTTATAGTTCTTTTGCTCTAGTGAATTGAGAAACATCTATGTGAATTTATAGGTAGCCTATAGTTAACTAATTTCTACAATATAGAAAATTTTTGGATACGATATCTTTATGGAAAATCAAAGACATCTTTAAGTACTTTGCCTAAATGAAGCAGAAATTGAGAACACTTCAAAATTTTCAGTTTTAATCAGAATCTTGTAGTCATTTGGCATAAAATATTTTTTTGGGGGGTCCGGTCGTGGAGCCTGAACTTCTGGGCCTGGGCACTGTCCCTCAGCTCTTCAGCTCAAGGCTAGCGTTCTACCACTTGAGCCACAGCGCCACTTCTGGCTTTTTTCTTCTTTTTGCTTATGTGGTGCTGAGGAATCGAACCCAGGGCCTCAGGCATGCAAGGCAAGTGCTCTACCACTGAGCCACCTTCCCAGCCCCAGCATAAAATATTTTTAAGTGCTGCAATCAATTGATTTCACTTGAATGTCCTTTTAGATATAGTGTACGTTTTTCCTTTTGATTAATTAAGAACATTATGTTTAATTCCAACTAAGGTATTGTGAGAAATATCAAGATATGAGATTGTTTCTCCAATAATTAGATTAAATTAGTAGGAAAGGTCCTCTGTTTGCAGTAAAAATTGCAATATAGTATATAAAAAGTGTATGGTCAACACATTTGTGTACTTGTGTAGTTATAGAATTTTAATAAATTTCTTCAAGCACAAGGAAAAGTTTAAGACATGTTAAAGTTTTACACACAGCAAAGAAAATACCAGGTTGTTTTTAACAAATGTTTTCATTTTTCAATGTGTGTTTGTGTGTATGTGTGTATGTTGGTACTTGGGCTTCAACTTAGGGTATTGTGCCATACTCATTTCCAGTATTTTTTTCTATTTATTGTCAATATGAGTATCATAGACATTGCTGCTTGAGATCCCTTTGAATCTTGATCCTCAGATCTCAGATTCCTATGTAGCTGGGATTACACATGTCATCCACCAGCATTCTGAGAGATGTTTTTGTCATGTTGTGTGGCAAGATACCAGAAATCTAATGTTTACTCACTGAATACCAACTTTTGTAGGCTACAAGTTTGGGCTAGTAGTTTGCGTGTGGTTTTTCTGTAGCAGTTGCTCAGTTTTTAGCAGGGGGCCACCAGGCTATAGTCTCTTATGAAATGTGTGGACCTATTCCAAACTTAAAGGATGCCTGGGAGGATTTAGGTCCTCTAGCTGTAAGATTGTGGTTTCTGCTGTCTGGTCACCTATCATACAGCCACTGTTGTCAGCTCCTAAATACTCCCATGATTTCTTGACAAATATATCCTCCTTAGTGTTTCATTCACTCTGTTACTGACTTCTAGAAAGTCCTTAATTTGCACTCACTCTTTGGAAGTAACTCATAACCAACTCTTATGGGAACTAATTATATCTGTAGACTTTAAATTTGTTATCTACCAGAGCATATTGTAGGGTTTGCGAAAAATAAAAGACTTGGCAAGCATCTGGGTTGTTGTGCATTGACTTCGGTAGATTATTAGCTATTTATTATTAGCTGTTGATTATTCTATGTGTCTTCAATTTCAAACACTGGTAATATTGAGTTGTTGTTTGATTTTAGCTGATCAAGTGTGCAGTTTAAGAAAGTGAAAGATAATTCTTTCAATGGAATAGAAAATAATTTGCCTGTTACAGTGAATGAAAGACAGTTAAGAGTTAAACAAATAGGTTCAAGAGCACTGGCAGTGGCTGCAGAGATGGGACAGAGGTAAACAGGTAAGACATTTTTAAAGAGAACATTTGGGAATGTAGATTGGTGGTAGAGTGCTTGCCTAGCATGCATGAAGCCCAGTGTTCAATTACTCAGTACCACATAAAGAGAAAAAGCTGGAAGTGGTGTTGTGGCTCAAGTGGGATGGTGTTAGCCTTGAGCAAAAAAGAAGCTCAGCCTTCTTAGTTTATGCCCCAGACCCTTAGTTTATGCCCCAGGACTGCCAAAAAATAAAAAGAGAGAACATGTCAATAATGGATGAGGGTAGGATCCAGAGGCCAAATTCATCACTGAATTTTTCACCTCTATTTCCAAATCAAGACATCATTCTCAGAGAAACAATGGAGCAAAAAGATGATCCAGAAAGAACATATGTTATGAAGTAATACTAGAATTTTATAGTGCAACTGTCCTGTAGAGATAATTCATTATGTATAATTGTGTCCTTTTTCTCTTTTTTCAATTGTGAAAATACTGTACAGAGGGGTTACAATTACATGGGCAAGATATTGAGTACATTTCTTATCAAGCATTGTAGCCTCCTCCTTTGTTTCCTCTTCCCATCCTTCCCCTGTCCCCCCACCGAATCCTCTGCTCCCCCTCCTCCCCTCACCTAAGTTGTGAAGTTCATTTTTCAACATAACGACTTGTACATCTCATTGTGTCTTGCAATAGCACAAAAGCTCATTGTAATAGCCCAAGTGCTATCTGGAGATTTTGTGTGGGTGCTGGTCCTGAAACTTGATCAGAGCACAGTTGTTATTTCTATTTTTCTTCCTCAAGGCTAGTACTCTATTACTTAAACCACAGCTTCACTTGTGATTTTTTGGTGTTTAAATGAAGATAAGCATGTCATGGACTTTTCCTGGTTCACCTGGCTTCAAAATATGATCCTCAAATCTCAGCATTCTGAGGAGCTAGGATGACAGCTGTGATTCACTAGCATCCAGAGAAGCAATTTCTTTGGTGTGAAAGGAATTAAGAATACAGATCATCCAGGAATATTCACCCTCAGTACTAAATAAATCACCATGACCAATTTCCATGAATACATACACACACATGCAACTCAGTGGTCTGTATCATCTTTCCCCAAAAGAATAGTGCCTTCTTAAGTGGCAAAGTGTGCTATTACAGGCCCATAATCCCAGCTACTGAGAGGCAGAGGTATAGGAGGATTGGATTCTGCGGCTGGCTTGAGTGAAGTTAGCACAAGACCCTATATGGAAAGCAAACTGTAAAAGAAAAAAGGGTTGGAACCCTGGAGGGCTTAAGTGGTAAAATATCGGCCTAGTAAGTGAAAGGCCTTCAGTTTTATACTCAGTTCTATGGAAAAGACATTAAACTATAGCATCTCAGCCCATTTGTCATGATTTAACAAAAACCCGAAGCTTACTTCATAAGGAATACTTCTTATTCCTTACTTCATAAGGAATAAGAGGTCTATATCATTCATAATAGTGTTGGCTGGAAACTCTAAATAGCATGGTAGTGCATGGGACAAGGCCCTTAGGTGCATCACATCATGTAGGATCTCAGAATCATGGCATGTTCTAGAATGAGAGTGAGTAAGGGGCTTACAGTGCTTTTTACAACTGCTAACAGTGATCATGTTAGTCCCTTGAGAGTTAATGAGATGGCATTAATACATTTATGACAGAATCCTCTATTAAAGGTTTCACCTCGTGACACTGCTACATTGAGAAGTTAAACTTCAGTGTGAGCTTTGATGATAACAGGCCATTAACAGGCTTCTGGCAGAGACAGGTGAGACCATTGGAAGCTGATGACATTCATACAACTAGGCACCTTGAACAGCTGCTTGGATTTCATTGATTCTGGTATTTGCTATATTTGGGATCATATCACAGTTAGGATCCATCGAGTCCATGTCTGTTCCATGTGCCAGCTACAGTTATGCTGACTGTGACAGAAACTGCTGGGCAATAGGGAGAACAAGGATGGAGATGGGCACAAAATTGAGGTTTAGCATTCTTCATGGCACTTAATTAATATTGGTTGATTTATGTAAGAAAATCATTAGAAAGCTGAATGTCTACACAGAGCTATGTAATAACTACTGTATGACCCAGAAGGATTCCTTGTATAGCAGTCTGTTTACACATAATGCTGACATTCCTCTGAACACAAAAGATAAAAAACAAGTTCTAGCTTACAAATTTAATTTTCATTTAATGTATGGTTATGGACCAGTACTAGGCCTTGAACTGATGGGCCTTCCTCTTACTTCCACACTTCCAACTGGGATCTATATATGTCTTTAATTTTTTATTAATGTTTTTCAAGGATAGATCTTAACACTGACTCTAATTTTTGTCTAAAATAAATTTTGAAAGTTTTCCAGTGAATGAAGTGTTCTATTTCACTTTGTCATTCTATTATCTTGGTATCTTGCTGTTTCTTGGTAGTTAAAGACAGGTTCTCTGCAGTATTTTAAAGGAAATCTTTTTACCTAGCCCCGGTCTATAATCCTAGCTTCTTAGGAAGCTGAGATGAGGAGAATATTGTCTTAAAGCAAAGGCGGAGAATTCCATGAAATACCATCTCCAAAATTGTGTATATTTTACATATAAAATATTATATGATATATTTAATATGTAATATATTTGTGAAATACATGCATACTATGCATATATATGTGTGTATGTGTGTGTGTTTGTGTGTGTGTGTATACCTCACAAATTAAGCAGGTTCAGTAGCTGAAAGATTCAATAAGTATACTTGAAAACAACTAAGAACTGCACGATTTCCTCCCATATCCATCCTTTCTTTAAATACTATGTGGGTTGTAGTCTAAAAAGGTAAATCTTTGACCAAAAAGGAAAACCTTAATTTTTGACCCATCCTAGACCTTTTTTCTCCAAAATTTAAAGTACTAAAATGTCTATATGAACAATGGGTATTGTCAATGTCATCCAAAATGATGAATGATTGTTAGATGAAGTGTCCAAGTTTGTAGATAAGGATTCAAAGTGGAATTCCCCAGCGTGAAATTGAATTGAAGAACTGGTACTGTTGTTTTGTTATGAAAGGGCTCTGAACACTTTTTCTGGAAAATAAAAACTTCTTTGTAATCTGTGAATGTTATTTTTAGGCCTGCACATGGCATTATGTTCTGCAAATAGTGGTACCTATCCTGATAGCAACCCTCCTCCAATCCTGTCTCTCATTTGAGATAGAATTTGTGATCTTATTGTCCAGCTACCTAAAGGGAAGGGCTTTTTCCTCTTACCAGCATCTCTCATTGTTCCTCAGGAAGAAAGAGGAACTAAAGGCAACCATAGATTCATTGTGTGTGATCATGCTGGAACGGGAGTTCTTCTGCAGGAAGCAGAGGAGAATGGATGGAAGAGTGGCAATTCTCTTCAGTATTGTTGGTTTGTCATCATAGGACAATTGAAATTCAGATGACAGGCAGGAAAACAGGTTCTCCATTGTAGAGGAACAGGAGACGGGCATACTGGAACAATTGAAGGCATTGACTTAATTTTGCTGCTGGCATGCTACTTTAAGTCATTTTTAATAAAAAAATAGATGGCCATGATTTCATTGAACGTCCTGTCCAATATTGATTTGTGGGTATCAAACAGGCTGTAACCCATGTCACACATGAGTGCAAGAATAATAGGGTTCAGCTCATTACATAGTGGCTCATCAAGACATAGGAAATATTCCTCAACTTGGTTGAGCTAGTCTCCATTATTTGTTCTATACTGTGCCTCTGCTTTGGGTCTGCAGTTTACAGTGTCAAGATGTTATTTTGTCCTTTTGGATACAGGTAAATGGAGCAATGTACATGACCTCCAAGACAATTACCTGTATCTGGCTAAAATTCATGTATTCAAATGGGAAACTCACCATCTCCATAAAATACAAAAGATGACTCCCAAGCACCAGATGTCTACTTTGCAGACATTGTAGTTTTCATACAGGAATATTTTTTGGGGGGGTTCCAGTCGTGGGGCCTGACCTCTGGGCCTGAGAGCTGTCCCTCAGCTCTTCAGCTCAAGGCTAGCACTCTACTACTTGAGTTACAGCACCACTTCTGGCTTTTTTTCTGCTTATGTGGTGCTAAGAAATAGAACCCAGGGCCTCATGCATGCAAGTCAAGCGCTCTGCCACTGAGCCACCTTCCCAGCCCTGCAGGAATATTTTATAGGGACAAAATCAAGGTACCAAATATGTCCTTCAGCAACTGCCCTTGGGTAATCCTTGTGCTCATGCCAAAGTCATTGACTTCACATTGCATTTGTCATCCAACAGGAGGTTATTTTGTTTAAGGTCTCCGTGTTCATTTCTATCTTCATTAAAGTAATGCACAATACACACAGTCTGCTTTAACAACTTATGATTTTCACATTTATCTCAGGAGGTCTCTGGGTGGCCAGTTCCATTACCAAGTATTGGTGCTCATCCTTCTCCCTCACTTGGTATGACCTAATCATGTGTGCGTGATAGGAAGTCTTAATAATATCCATCTCAATTTTGATCTGACAATTGTTGAACTCTCCCATCACTACCACTTTGAGGTTTATGAGGTAGTGCTAGGTCAAATTTACATATGGATAGCTACCATAGCAAATGATCTCCTTCATACTGTATTGTTCAGTGAAAACCTCCTCCTTCCATAGCCAACGAGCGCATTCACACTGTATTATTCAATGAAAATCTCTTCCTGCCATAGCCAGTGATCTTCTTCATAATGTATTGTTCAATTAAGGTCTCCTCCTCTAAAGAGTTTAAGAATAATTAACTGTGTTCTCCCATCTTTCTGCTAGGATGGTAAGTAGTAAATCTACCTAAACTTAACTAAGAAAATAAAAACCCCAGAACAATAACCAAAAGGAAATACCCAAACCCAAACAACACAAAGTTCCCACTGCCCCCCCCAAAACTACACACACACACACACACACACACACACACACACACACACACACACAATTGTCAACGTAGCACTGAGTCAAGCAGGTAACCAGGAACTTCCAGCACTGTAATACACTGCCGAGACTGTTTACACTTGCTGAAATAGACCAATCACAGCTTGGCATGAGCCCACTGGCTCTTTTAGTGTTGAGCCTGGAGGACTATTGCCAAGCTTTCCACAGGAATGCGAGGGTAGAATAGGATGTCACTGCTGCTGCCATGGCAGTGTTGCAAGAAGTGCAAGGGAATCAGCCAATGCCTTGTGTCCTTGGTGGCTGCCAGGTCCTAGTGTTTGCTCCCAGGGGGACATCAGCCATTAGACATTGTCCTTGAGTACAATCCATGTCCTTAGGCCTGCTCCTGCTAGATCCCTGGCCATGTTCAGGAACCAAACATATACCCACCAGTGGCTTCCATTCACCACATGTGTAGGTTTTGGAGCTTGCTCCAACAATCAAAAAACAAAATAGATTCCTACGTATTTCTAGAAGAAAGGGGCACATGACAGAGTGTCCAATTGGAAAAGTTCAGTAAAGTGGATCCAGATATTTTTTAACTTGACAATAATTCAAAGAAGTAATTAAGGCATATGAGATGTCCATATTTGTTTAGTTATAACCCCCTTGCACACCAGCTTAAAATAATATTAAAGTCCTTATTTCTTATGGACTTGAGTTATTGTTAGGACCACACAAAGGTCATTTCTGGTCTTTAAAAAGTTATAAGATCGTTATGCACTTTGGTGTTTTCTTTTTCTTTTTGGTCAGTCGTGGGGGCTGAATTCTGGGCCTTGGCGCTGTCCCTCAGCTCTTCAGCTCAAGGCTAGTGCTCAAGCACTGGAGTCACATCTGCACTTCCGGCTTTTTTGGTGTTTTCTTAATGAAATACAACATGAGCCCCATAGCTCTTGAGTAGAGCTAAAACAATATCACACTCAACAATAGCATGTGGTTGAAAGAAGGTAGGTAGTATTAGCCTCCTATAAAATGACTATTGCCAAGATGAATCCTCTGTAGAAATAAGTTTTTCCTTTTCAGTATTTACTAATACAATACATCCATGTATTAATGATAACACATTACTACTTTAATATAAATTAAGCATGTTTTCTATTCAACTCAGTGAATTTTGACAATATTTAAATATGAAGAGTCCTCTTATACATCAATAAACTGGCACTTTTGTTATTTACATTAAAATGCAAAGAAACTAAGACCAAGAATGTTTTTGGCTTAGGTTAGGTCATGCAAGCTGCTGTTTTCTCACTTAGAAATTAAATCCAGTAGGATGCTACATATCATTAATAATCTGAAAAGCTGCTCTAACTTTTGGCTTTTAAAGACCTCTTCAATTTACTCAAGATATTCAATAACTTTTTTGTTTAAACCTGGAGTGACTGGTGTCAAAAGAATAATGGTATCGCTTCAGAATCTTCTGATAATGTCAAAATGCCCTATGCCATACAGCACCATGGATTGGGTTACTAACATCTATAGGAGTGAGAGAAAATAGAGCATCATCATACCCATGATAGTTTCTTATCAGATAGTCAACAGCAGAAAGCTTGAAATACATAAGGCAGTTTGTTGATATGTTCAAAGTGAAGGAAAAGGGCTGGAGTAGGGGACTTATATGGTTGAACCACTGCCTAGCAAATTGGAGGCCCTCAGCTTGAACTCTCTGACTATCAAATACATCCGTCTTTCCTACAGCTACAGGAAGAGTATTTCCTTTAGGGAAAAAGGTGTATCTGGGTGTTTCAATTCCATTGTGATGCTATAACAAAACTCCTTAAGACCAGGTCCAATAGCTTAGAGCAAGTTATTTGTAGTCAACAGATACTCTGAAGGACAAGACCTAGAACCTAGAAAATTCAAGGTACAGAAAGGTCGGCTTCACCAGTTTTAATGTGCTCAATTGTTGCTGTGTCCTCATATGGTGTAAAAGGTAGAAACTTATTTTAAAGAAAACAATATAGTTGACAGACTTCTTTTCACCATCCAGATGAAGTTTAATTTGTTTCAGATCTCTATTTTTTTCTTCTCTCATGGTCCTCCTCGTCCTCCTGTTTATTTGTTGTGCTTTTTAGCTGATTGGCCTTGAACATTTGAACCACCAAAGAAATAGAAGTTTGGATTCCAAGTATGTGCCACCAAAATCATCTGCTGCTACTTCTATTTTGGAAGTAAACCACTTACTTGCCCCAAACCCTGTGCGTTATTGTCCTTCCTTCATTATTTTTTTTAATTTTTGTTCTGTTTTGAATTTTGCATGAGATTTATCAAGGTCCCTTCACATATAATAGGCAAATATTCTACCACTGAGCTACAAATTCCTTGCAGAGATTTTTTTTAATTTCTTCATTGGTTGACTTCATGTTAAACCAACTTACTGAAAAGTTATTAGTGTATACCTGTAAACATGTTTGAATTTTTATGAAGACTACCATGTCATCTTGCTTACAAATTAGTGTTTTCCTTCCATTGTGATCTTCTTCTTCTTCTTCTTCTTCTTCTTCTTCTTCTTCTTCTTCTTCTTCTTCTTCTTCTTCTTCTTCTTCTTCTTCTTCTTCTCCTCCTCCTCCTCCTCCTCCTCCTCAGTCTCCTCCTCCAGCTCCTCCTCCAGCTCCTCCTCCTTCTCCTCCTTTCTCCTCCTCCTCCTTCTCCTCCTCCTCCTCCTCCCCCTTCCTCCTCCTCCTCCCTCCTCCTCCTCCTCCTCCTCCTTCTTTCTTTCTTTCTTTCTTTCTTTCTTTCTTTCTTTCTTTCTTTCTTTCTTTCTTTCTTTCTTTCTTTCTTTCTTTCTTCTTCTTCTTCTTCTTCTTCTTCTTCTTCTTCTTCTTCTTCTTCTTCTTCTTCTTCTTCTTCTTCTTCTTCTTCTTCTTCTTCTTCTTCTTCTTCTTCGTTAAAATATCAAATGTGTCATCCTATTCATCACTGAAAACAAATTTATCTCTTGATTACATCAAAAATACGTCAGCTAAATAAAGAAAACAGTGTATGAGTTTGATAGATATTCTACATACGCTAAAGCTATTTTCCTTCAGTTTTAGAGTTTTCAGTAATATTAAAAATATTAAATACTTTTGTATCATCATCTGTTCAGATGAATATATGGGATTTCTTCGTTTCTCAGTGTGATAAATTACATTAGGTTTTCTAAATTTTATCTATGTAAGTGGGGTTGCAGCTTGGTGTTAGAATAACTTGATTATCATTGGTGAAGCCGGTGTTATATCTTCAGGAAAACACACACATAGGAAAGAGGGAAAAAGGATAAATATAAATGGTCCTACATTTCTGATACATAATCTCTTTTGTTTAGGATTTTTTGCCTTTCTCTTCATGAATAAAATTACTATAAATACATTCTCATTTTTGTCATGGGGATTATGAAGATAATTAGGAGGTGCTTCTTCTTTTTTAAAATTTCTCTATTAGTCAAATAAGAGCTACATTGGGTGAGGTGGTATATACCAATTATTTCAGCTACTCAGGAGATGAAAACAGGAGGATCACAAGTAGAAGACTAACCTTAGCTAAACATGGTCTATCCTTGCAAAAAATAAAAATAAAAAGAAAAAAAAAACAAAATAAAAACTACCAACCAAACAAACTAAAAAACACCATGTGAATAAAAAGGCTTGGGACATACTCAAGTAGTAAAGGACTTGTTTACAATGGGCAATATTCCGGGTTTGACACCTGCCAATAAGGAAAAAAAAAAGAAGGTATTTTCTTTGACAAAATTGCCCATGAAATATTTGGTTGGAATGGTTTATTCTCCCTTTCATCTTTTTCCTTTTCCTTTCTTTTATTTTTGAGAAGTACTTTTGGTATAACACATGCTATACGAGGTACTCAGGAGGATGATATCTAAGGATCACGGTTCATGACCATCCCAGGCAGGAGAGTCATATATATATAATTTGCCACCAAAAATAAGCTACAATATGTACTTTGGCTCATGCTATTGAGTGGTAGTCTCAAACAGAAATCTTGGAACAGCACCTAAGCCCTAAGTTGAAGTCCTCTACACACATTTCAAAAAACAAAAAAGCACAAACTAAAAATGATGGGAAAAGAGAAAAGTAAAGTTTCAAAATGAGCATGGGTTTTTGTTCATATGTGTATTCCTAGTTGATCAAGGTTCAAAGCTAGACTGGGCAAGAATGTAAATGCAACTCTCACCCCCATCTACCCAGTGTAGATATGATTGTAGTTGTAAAGCACTGTATTTGGCGGAAAAGCTAAAAAAAAAAAAAAAAACCTGTTTGCTGACGCAAAGATTAATTCCTGGTGCTAAAAAAATGGAGGAGAAGAGAAGAAAGGCCAATTGTAAATTTAAACATAAACCTGGTGCTTGTTGATCATGGCTCTAGGTCTTCTCATGAGGCAGAAATATGAGGATCAAGTTTCAAGGCCAGCCCAAGAAGCAAAGTCCAGGAGACTTTGGGTGTATGTGTATGTGCATGTGTGTTGTATGTTTGTGTGTGTGTGTGTTTGTATGTGTGATGTGTGTGTGTTTGTGTCCTAGCATTCCCAGATTTTGGGTGGTGCATTGGAGATAAGAGTGTCATGGATTTCCTGTGCAGGCTGCTTTGAAACATGGTCCTCAGATTTCAGCCACCTGATTCAGCTGTAAGTTGAGCTTTGGCTTAAGTGGCAGAACTGGGCAAATATTTTCTGGGATTGCACCTAAACCCTTAGTTCAAGCCTCAGGACATGCACAGAAGAAAGAAAGAAGAGTAGAAGTAACCAAGGAAGAGTGAGTGACAAAGTCTTAAATAAATCAAGCATTTGTGGCTGATACATGTTTTACTAGTTATTCAAGTGGCTTATAGCTGAGGATGATGGTTCATGGCCAGCTCTGGCAGAAGAGTCCACGAAAATCTTGTCTGTAATTAATCTTCCCCCCACCAAAAAGGGCCCAAAAGTTATGGTATGTCTCATGTAATAGAGGATAACCTTGAATAAAAACTTCTGAGACAGAATATGAGCCCCAATTTGTAGGCCCAGGAACAGCACACACATGTAAAAAATGAAAAGTAAACAACAGTAGGTAGAGGTAAGCATATATTAAAGTTTTAAAATGACACAAGGGTTGTTGGTCCTGTGTATAATCCTAACTACATAAGAAACTGACATCTGAGGATTGTGGTATCAAGTCAGCATGGGCAGGAATGTGCTTGAGATGCTTATCCCAGCTAACTAGCACAAAGCCCTGAACTGCAACTGAGGTGGTAAAGCAGCAGCTTTTAGTTAAAAAGCTAAGAAATAATTCCCAGAGCCAGAGGTCAAGCTGCATGACCCCTAAAAATTACAAAAAAACAATAAATAAAAAGGACAGTGGAAGAAGAGAAACTGAAATATGAGGATCACAGTTTAAAGTTAACACAAGCAAGAAAATCCATGAGATTTTCTCTGTGTGTTTGCATCTGTGTGCCATCTTGCGGCTTGTGTGTGCCATCCTTGAACTTGTGCTGCTTTGTTCAAGGATAGAGCTCTACCATTCCCAGCTAATCAGTGGTTAATTGGAGGTCATTGTCTCATGGACTTTCCTTCCCAGGCTGGCTTGATTTATGCTAGGCTTTTTCTCAGACTCTTATCTCCAATTAATTGTCAAAAAAAAAGAAAAGAAACTGGGAATGGAGTTATGGCACAAGTGGCAGAACTGGGCAATCAGTTTCTGGGACAGCAACCAGGCCCTGAGTTCAATCCCCAGGACAATCACAGAAGAATTAAAGAAAAGAGGGGAGAAGTGCAGAAGGAAGATCCAATGACAGAGGTTTAAATAAATCAAGCATTGGTTGCTCACTGATGATCTATCAGCTACTCAGATGGATGAAATCTTAGGATCACAGTTGAAGGCAAGCCCAGGTAGGAGAATCTATGAGACTCTCATGTCTCATTTGTCTCCAAAAATATGCCACTAGCTGTGCTCTGGCACATATGGTAGAGTTCTAGCCTTAAACAGAAAGCTCTGGGACAGCACACATGCCCTGGTGCTTATGGCCTAGCACAGACACTTACAAAAATAAAGAAAAAAGTGCACAAATTATAAAAGATGGGAGAAAGTGAAAGTATTGGTTTCAAAGTGAGCCATGGGTTGTTGGTTTATGTGTATATTCATAGCTACTCAGAAAGATGAAAATGTGGATCACAGCTCAAAGCCAACCTGGACAGAAAAGTCATTGAAATTCTTTTCCCCCACTACCCAGCAAAAGGTGGAAATGAAGGTGTGAGAGTAGTTATAAACTACTGAAATTTGGTGAAAAACCTGGGAAACAGTTCCCTGGTCCATAATTCAGCCCAAAGTCGACCAAAGACAAAACTGAGAGAAGAAATGACCATTTGAGATTTAAAAATAAGCCTGGGGCTAGTGGTTCCTGCTTATTATTTTAACTATTCAGAAAGCTGAAGTCTGAAGATACATTTTAAGTCCAGTCCAAACAGGAAAGTCCATGGAGCTTTTATACTGTGAATGCCAAACTGTGGCTTTAATTTGTGTAGCAGCTCTATCACTCCTAGAGGCTTTGTAGTTAGTTGATGAGAAGAGTCTCATGCACTTTCCTGTCCAGGATGGCTTCAACTTCAATCCTCAGATTTCAGCCTCCTGTGTCTTGCTGGGCTTTACATGAGATTCTTATTTCCAATTAATCACCAAAAGGATGAAAAATAAAACCTGGTGATTGAGCTGTGGCTCCAATGGCAGAAATGAGAAAATAATATCTGGGACAGCATTCAGACCTTGATATTAACTTCAGGACCAACACACAAAAAGGAATAAAATAAATAAATGTAGAGAAGTTAGAAGAGCCAATTTCAGAGTTTAAAATGATCCAAGCATAGGTGGCACACACCTATGATGGTAGCCACTCAGGAGGCTAAAATGTGAGGATCACAGTAGAAAACCAGCCCAGGTAGGAGAATTCATTGACTCAACTCTAAGTAGCTACTTAAAACAAAACAAAAACTAATAGCCACAAGTTGTGCGGTGGTTCATGCCTTGGTGTGCTAATCTTGAATAAAATCTTCTGGAACTGTACATGGGCTGATTTTTAGACCTAGGACCAGCATACACAAGGAAATAAAAATTACAAATAAAAAGGTGAAAGAATGGCTGGAAATGTGGCTTAGTGACAGAGTGCTTGCCTATCATGTTTGAATCCCTGGGTTTGTTTCCTCAGTACCTCATAAATAAAAAAGGCTGGAAGTGGCATTGTGGTCAAGTAGTAGAGTTCTCACCTTGAGTATCAGAAGTTCAGGGGCAGTGTCCAATGCCTGAGTTCAAGCCCCAGGATTAGTAAAAAGAAGAAAAATTGAGAAAATCCAATTACAATTTCAAAATGAGCCATGAGTGAATTTTTGGTCAATATGTGTAATCCTATGACTCAGAACGCTGAAATCTGAAAGTTGTTCATAGCCAGCGTGGACAGCGAAGTACATAAGTCTGCAACTAACCAGCAAAAAACGCCAGAAATCAAGCTGTGGTTGTAGTTGTAAAGCACCAGCCTTAAACAAAAAACCTATTGAAACAATGCCCTGGCTCAGAGATCCAGCCTCAGGATCACAATAATAAAATTAAATGGTTGGAAGTAAAGAACCCAAGACTGTTGGCTCAGGTCTGTAATTCTAGAAATGCAGGAGGCTGAAATATAAGATCCTGTGTAAAGGCAAACCCAATGAAAAAATTCCAGGAGACTGTTTTGTGTGTGGTGGCCACAGTAGGGATAGGTTTTTGTTGATTGATTAGAGATAAGAATTTCATGGATTTTCTTGCTGAGGCTGCTTTCAAACCATGATGGACAGATTTCAGCCTCCTGAATAAGGCCAGGCCTTGCATGAGTTCAAGCTCCAGGAACAACACACACAAAAACAACGAAATAAATGAAAAGAAGGGTAGAAGAGATGAAGTAACAGAGGTTTCGCTGAGCCAATCATTGGTGGCTCATATTTGTAATTCTAGATACTAAGGCTGAAATTTGAGGATACTGTTTAAAGCTCAGCTCAGGTGTTCATAAGATGTGTGTGTGTGTGTGTGTGTGTGTGTGTGTGTGTGTGTGTGTGTGTGTGTGTGTGTGTGTGTGTGTGTGTGTGTGCCAGTCCTGGTGCTTGAACTCGCACTATTTTGCTCAATGATTGACTACTCTCAGATTTTAGTGGTTAATTGGAGAAAAGAGTGTCATGGACTTTCCTCAATTTTCAGCCTCCTGATTCTGGCCTAACTCTACATGATTCTTACATTTACATGATTCTTACATTTAATTCTACAATTAACCTCCCCCTAAAAGCCAAATATTATGTTTGGTCCCATATATGCTGTGAGACAACATCTGACCTTCAATTTCTACTCCCAGGACAAGCAAAAATGAAAAAAAAAAAAGAAAAAAAGGTAGTAGCAAGCACATATTAAAGTTTTAAAATGACCCAAATGTTGCTGGTCATATGTGTAATCCTTACTACACAAGAGGCTGACAACTGAGGATTGCAGAGACAAGTCAACCTAGGAAGGAACGTGCTTGAGATTCTTATCCCTAGCTAAACAGCACAAATCCTTGAGCTGTAAAAATCCTTGAGTGTAAAAGCTACGATATAGGCCCCAGAGTCAGAGGTCAACCCACAGGACCAATAAAATTTTCAAAGGAGAGAGGATGGTAAGAGGCTGAAATCTGAGAATCATGGTTCAAAGCTAGCCCACGCAAGAAATTCCATGACACTTTCTCTGTGTGTGCATCTGTGTGCTATCTTGTGTCTTGAACTTATGCTGTTTTGTTCAAGAATAGAACTCTACACCTCCCAGGTTCCAGTGATTAATTGGAGCTAAGATTCTCATGGGCTTTCCTGCCCTGGTTGGCTTTGAATCATGATCCTCAGATTTCAGCCAATTGATACATGATGGGCTTTGCATAAGTTTCATCTCCTATTAACTACCAACAATTAAAACAAAAACCAAAAACTAGAGTTGAGCTGTGACCCAAGATGCAAACTGGGCAATCACTTTCTAGTACAGCACCCACTTTCTAGTTCAAGCACCAAGACAAAACCATTATAACCACAGGCTATACTTTGGCTCATGTGATAAGCCACTAGTCGAAGAAAAAGCTCTGGCATTGTATCCAGGCCCTGATTTGTAGCCCCAGGACTAGAACATACTCAAAAATAAAAAGCAAGGAAATTTTTAAAAAGTGGAAAAAACATATTAATATTTTTAAATGACCAATGGGTTTGTGGTTCATGTGTATAATTGGAGCACCTCAGGAAGCTGAAATCTGAGGATAATGGTTTGAAGCCAGACTGCCCAGAAAAGTACATTAGAAACTTATGTCCAATAAACAAAAAAAGCTACAAGTGGAGCTGTGGTTGAAGTTGTAAAACATGATACTTGAGTCAAAAAGCTAGGAAACAGAAGGGCATTGCTGGCTCTATCCTGTAATCTTAGCTACTCAGGAGGCTGAGATATGAAGATCATGGTTCAAAGCCAGCCTGGTCAGGAAAGTTCATGAGACTCTTAGCTCCAATTAACCACCAGCCATAAAACCTGAAGTTGCTCTGTGGGTGAACTGGTATAGCATTTGCCTTAAGCTGAAGTGTACAAAGACAGCACCCATGCCGAGAGTTCAACCCCTACCCCCCTTCAAAACTACTAAGAAACAGCAATGTGTCCCAAAGATCAGGTCTACTGGACAAAATAAAATTATTGAATTTGAAAGCAAGAAATAGCTGGTTAAAAATATTAAAATAAGCCAGGCACCAGTGGCTCATGCCTGTAATCCTAGCTACTCAGGAGGCTGAGGTCTGAGCATCACAGTTCCAAGCCAGCCTGGGCAGGAAAGTCTGTGAGACTCTTATCTCTAATAAACCACCAGAAAACTGAAAGTGGTTCTATGGCTCAAGCTGTAGAGTTCTTGCCTTGAGGGGAAGAGCACGAGGACAGCACCTAAGCCCAGAGTTTAAGCCCCATGAAAAACAACAACAAAAAATTAAAATAAGTCAGCAGTTGTTTGCTCATGCCTGTGAGTCCCAACTACCCAGGAGGCTGAAATCTAAGGGCTGCAGTTCAAAGCCAGCCCAAGCAAGAAAGTCCATGAGACTTGTTTGTGTAATTACCAGTACTATGGCTTGAACTTTCCCTGTTTTACTCAAGGCTAAAGTTCAGACTGACTGGCTTCAAACCAAGATCCTCAGGTTTCAGCCTCCTTAGTTGTGCTGGGCTTTACCTGATAATTTTCAAAAGAATGAAGCTGGAAGTTGAGCTGTGGCTCAATTGGCAGTCCCTACATGCAGAAAAAAACATAAAAACTGTGAAAAATAAATAGTTGCAATATAGAAAAAATCAAAAACAATGTTTAATATGATACAAAGGAAAACTATGTTTCTTTTTAAATGTAGCAAACAAGAACATAGTACAAAGCTTCAAAATGACATACTAAGAGTAAGGTAAAATGGAAATTTTTTTTAAATTCATGTAAATATTAAATACAAGCTGACATGACCAAAATATAATGTGATCAGAAACTTATCTCTCACTTGTAATTGCTTACAAATAATTGTCCCTCCAGTTTCAGCAGCTACAGTGGGGATTTAGACATGACCTCTCTATGCAGACTAGACTGTGTAAGGGTCTTCTTGTTTTAGCCTCTTGAATTAGAACTGCAGGCATTGCGATCATTTTAATATAGGAGGTTTCCTTTAAAACTCAGAAATAATGTTCAAATAATGGATTATCTGTAAAGCATGACTAAACATCAGAGAGCCACCAGAGATCCTCTGAGGAATACAATCAAAAGTAGAAAAGCATCTACCACTCAAGGTAGGAAACAGAAGGAAGATTTAGCATTTTGGATGTGCTGGGGGTTGAACGCTTGGCCTCATGCTTGCTAGGCAAGTATAAAATTCAGTGACATTAATTATATCCACACTGCTTTGTAACCATTACCTCTTTTGTGAACTATGTTTTCAATGCTGATGCAATCCACACAATCATTGAGTAACAATCACCCCAATGACCTGTCCCAGAAATTTTAATCTTCCATTTTCTCTTATGAAATGGTTTAGCCAATATGTTTCACATAAATAGTTGATTCTTTTTTGTGTCCATCCGTGACAGACATATATTAATTGCAGCCTTTTTGTGGATAAGTCATAATCCATTTATGCATACCTCATATTTTATAAACCTGTTCATCTGATAGACACTCCAGGTATTTCCAACTTCTATTGTGAAATTTGCTGTTATCATTGGCATATGAGCTATTAGTTTTTTCTCTTCAGTTGTTTTGGTTATGCAATGAGCAAGGGAATTGCTCGGTAATGAGGTAATGCTCTGTTATGTTAGAAGACTGTGTCAAATTCTACCATAATTGATATATCACTTTTCATCAGCACAAAAATGTACAAAAGGTCAATAAAATATACAAGAATATTTCAAATCTTCCACAGCTGTGCCCTAAAGTATCATTTATTTTACTTTTTACTTGTTTTTATTTAGGCCATTCAGGCCAGGAACTATGTAGCATTGTCTAGAGCTGACACAGTGTGCCACTGACACACCCTCCAAAAACATGTAATCTGGTAGTCATTTTTATTCTACAGATAAATTTTAATGATTATATGCATTTTTATTCTTTTAAAATAAGGTTTTGAATTTTAAAATGACATATAGTGTAACACCTCTGTGCATTTTCTATTTATTTATTTATTTATTTTGGTCGGTCGTGGGGCTTGAATTCTGGACTTGGGTGCTGTCCCTGCACTCTTCATCTCAAGGCGAGCGCTCTCCTGCTTGAGCCACAGCCACTTCCGGTTTTCTGAGTGGTTTATTGGAGATAGGAGTCTCACGGACTTTCCTGCTGGGCTGGCTATGAACCGTGATCCTCAGAGCACAGCCTCCTGAGTAGCTAAGATTACAGGCATGAGCCACCTGTTCCTGGCCACCTTCTTTTTAATAAGAAAAATTATATTTACAAATCATATACAAAGACAAAAAAGGCTTCTGATCAGGAAAACACATTACAATCACAGTCTAATTCTGACCCAAGAAAATAAACACAATACAAAAAATAATACTTTAAGAGCTCATCTAAAGTAAAATGAAGAGCAATGGCTGGGGACAGGAGTCAAGGGGTAGAGTACTTGCTTGCCCAGCACCAGCCTCTTAATCAAAACCACAGTACTGCCAAGGGATAAAATAAAGTATTAAAACTTAAGGAAACATGCAGATAATAGTATGATGGATAACATAGAGGTACACACCTGTAATCCCAACATTTGGGAGACTAGGCAATAGAATTATGAAGTTAAGATCAGACTTGGCTACATGAGACTGCATCTTAAAGAATAACATAGAATAAAAAAAAACTATATTTGTAATAACTAGGGTGTAGCTCAAGTGTAAGTCAAGTAGTTTTGTACGTGCAAAGAACTGATACAATGCCCAAGAATTACATGCTTTGATAACTACAACGTTCAGTTTTCACTGCAAGATGCCCCTTGGCTGGAATCTCTCCTGAGGAAACCTACGGCAGTTGATTCACCTGTCTTCTTGGCTGGACTAAGGGTGTTGCTGGGCAAACAGTGTTTTGATCTTAATTCTAGGATCCCACTTACAACTTTTTTTTAGTAGACTACCTAGAAATATCTCCCATCTCAGTAAGAGGGCCTTCTGGCTTTCAAGTGAAGTTATCTTTGATATCAATTAGGGCTCTCCTCCCCTTTGTCTGGAACTGCTCTGGTCCTGGGTGACATTGAGCAGCTTGTTCTGAGAAGAGTGGTAACTATTTTGCTAGTCACCTCTATCAACTGCCATCTGCTCCTCAAATTAGTCTTTAGTATGAGCCTGCTCGAGGGTAGAACCAGCCTGGGCTGGATTTGAACCATGATCCTCATATCTCAGCCACCTGAATAGCTAGGATTAAAGATGTGAGCCACTTACACCCAGCCATCATTTCTTTCTTCCAGGAAAATTTAGGGGGGTGGAAAAGCACAGCAGCACATACATTCAATAGCAAATGCCCCAGGGTGAACTAGATGCTCAGAACAAACCACTGACCTTCATATTGCCTTCGGTATCCAACAGGATGTTGTTGGACTTAAGGTCTCAGTGTGTGATTCTGTTCTGGTGTGGGTAGTGAACAGCACTTACAATTTGTGTGAAAAGCTTCTTGGTTTCATCCTCATATAGGCAGCAGGATATTCAGATCCACCCCAGGAGGTATCCCCTACCAGCAAGTTCCATGATGAGATACACATACTCTTCCTTCTCCATCCCCTGGTACAAACTGATGATGTGCTGTGCCAAACCGTATTAAAAATGTCCATCTCATTCTTTATCTGATGACTGGAGAACTCTCCCTTCAGGAGTATTTTAACTGCCACTTCCATGTGTGTGAGGCAAGGATGGGCCAGCTTCACTTGCCATTGGTACCATGGTCGATGAGCTCTTTCATCTGGTATTGTTTGATTATCTCCTCCTTCCAGGATCTGGAGGATTATTCTTTGTATTCGCTGTATTCTTCCATCCTTCTGAAATGATGGCAGGTAGCAAGTCTACCTAAAATTAACTAAATAAAATAATTAAAACCCCAGAAAAAGTAAAACGAAATACCAAAATCCAAATGACAACCCGCCCCCCCCAGCCAAAAAAAATCATGAATTTAGCTTTGAGTCAATCCAGTGGGTCACCAATCAAGAGTTCCTAGAGATGTTAACATAGGTTGGAGCACATTGGCTTCCTATAAACTCTGCATGACCTCTCAAATGGAGCTATCACAGCCCGGCATTGTGACATCATAGAGGAAATGGACCAATCAGAGTCTGGGCCAGTGAGGTCAGAGAAAAAGTGGACCAATCATAGCTTGCCAGCATTGATACTTTATCCCATAGGTTTCAAAGACTGCTGCTAAGGACTCCATGTAGGCTCTAGGTTGCTCTGTTCATTATTATGCCTTTCCTGAAACTACTAGGAGAGTGGTAAAAGTCCTCTGACTTCTAGAGGACCTCTGAGTCTCATAAATTGCTTCTATGGAGACACTATCCAAAAGCCTTCATTCTTGATGGACACATTATCCAATATCTTGTTCCAGCAATGACATGGCAAAAAGGCCTCCGTTCTTCTCAAGGACAGCTGTCATACAACTTGCTCCTGAGGGGACAAGTTTCAGGCTGGCTTTGAGCCACAATCTTCACAATTCACCTTCCTGAGTAGTTAGGATTATATACCTGATGCATCGTTAGATACTTAGCTCATCTCTCAAAGTTGAAGGAAGTATATATATATTTGTTAGAAAGGTTGGCATTAGATATGTCCTTTTAGCACCCTAAATTTGTTGCCTTTGCTATCCAATAGTTAATCTAGTGTCTGATAAGAAATTTGTCATAATATCACTGAAGATCACTTGTGTGTGATGAGTTCTGTTTCTGTGCTTTGGGTGGTTTTCTGTCTTTGACTGTTTAATTAGAATGTGTGTTAGTGTGGACCTGTGTAATTATGTTAATTGACTTCTTTAAGCTGCTAGAATCCTGCATAGAAGGGTTCATGCTTTCAATCAAATTTGGGAAGGTTTTGGTCATTATTCCTTCAAATATTATGTATTTCTTTTTTTCTCCCTGTATATATATACGTTGTATATATGTATACATTGTGCATTATACATTATACATACATTACATATTCACATTGTATATTTGAATATCCATATATATACCTATATATTTATATTACCAATACATTTATATACATATATTTTTTTCACATAACACTTTTGTGATTGTTTATGGTAGGAAATCTAGATTGATTCCAGCTACTCCATCAGAGTTAGAGTTAGAAGTTTTCCTTTTTATTTCTTGGTGAAAATATGCATTTCTTGGCAAGGATATTGAAACCAGTACAAATCAGAGCTAGCCTAGAGTTCTCTCTCTGTCTCTCTGTCTCTGTGTCTCTCTGTCTCTCTCACTGTCTCTCTCTCTGTCTCTCTGTCTCTCTCTCTCTGATTTGCTGCCTCCGTCAGGTCTCTGTGCACAGGGCCATTGTTTACCAAGTTTTTCTAGTGTGTCCTGGGCTCTTCTAGTTTGTGCACTGTCATGTTCTGCTTTAAAGGCCACCATGCCTGCACCTGGAAGAGGAGCTGCTCCAAATAAGTCTGCAGGATGTGTCTATCTCTTTCTTGAGCCCCCATAGATACTGGGGTGGCCTTAGTAGGTGCCCATATGCTGACTGTGGGCGACTCAAGCACAGCCTCTTTTTTTACCCAAGGCAGAGGTCTGCGTTGGATCCTGGGGGCACTGCCTTGTTGGTGACTGTGCTAGGAGCAAGGCAGAGGGCTGCAGAAGCCTCACTGTGGCCTGACTTCTGGGGCCCAATAGATGCCAAAGTCTTCTCTCGGTTCTTTTCAGAATATGTAGGCAAGTTCAGGAA
Organism: Dipodomys merriami; assembly: GCF_024711535.1. Classification (NCBI taxonomy): domain Eukaryota; kingdom Metazoa; phylum Chordata; class Mammalia; order Rodentia; family Heteromyidae; genus Dipodomys; species Dipodomys merriami. Next base: position 229,772 of record NW_027206399.1, on the reverse strand, counting down.
GCAGAAGCTGAGCTCAGGGGGCCCCTAAACACAGGGTGGGCAATGGAGCTGGAAGAAGCAGGGCTGTCCAGGTTGGCAGGGGACAGGTGATGAGCCTATATTAGTAATCTGCCAGCTTCCAAATGAAAAGTTAGTCTTGCTTGCTACCCAGAAATATCCCCCAGAGAGTCCCATGATGGTGACTGGTAAAATCCCAAAGACCAAAGTAGATATACCAGGAGCACTTGGTGCTCTTCGTGGGCAATTCAATGCTGGCACTGGCAGGGGGAGCTGCAGGTTCCCTAATACTGCAGGTCCAGGGAAGCCAGAGCCCAAGCAGACACCAGGATTGGCCACTAGACAGGCTGGAAGGTGAAACCTTGTTGGATGGCTTTGCAGTCTTCAACGTGGGACACCTGAAGGCACAAGAAGCATCTTAGCATCTACTCAAACAGCAGCTTTCCCAACTTGGACATGAGTGTTCAGCTTACCAGAGGATGCTGTGGTCAGTTTGGGTCTGGAAGGAGTGGCAGGCCTGCTGCTGGAGGGAGCAGATACCCCTTTCAAGGCTTCTGGGTGAAGGGGAGCCCCTGGAAATGGGCACATGGGAAGGCTGGTCTGTCTTCCCCAAAGAGAACACTTCCAGCTTGTTTGACTGTTTGCTTGGGTAGGGGGTCATCACTTGGGATAGTGATATTAGGAGACATTGTTCATGAGATTATACCCAAATTAATCAAACCCCTGAGGGAGCAAAAGGGTAAGCATTGCTGAACTGCCCGTAGCAGCTGGGGTTGAGGTCTTGACTGCTTCTGTCTTGAATGACCCTGAGGTTTTGTCACCAGAGGACAAGTGACTGGATGCTTGCATGCAGCCCAATAATTTTAGGAAATTTATCAGAGATCCCTACTTGGCTTGCATGTCACTCAGCAGGACTAATACTGGGTGGGGAGTTTGGGCTGTAAAGCTGGCCATCACAGCTTGATCTTTTTGAAGGACTGAGGACACCTTCTGGCAGCTGTTGGAAATTTATGAGGTCTGGGTACATTATGTGAGTAGATGTGGTACTCTGAGCTTCAACCTTGGGTTGTTATGGGGCTGAGCCCTCCCTCCCTACTGTCCTGGTGCTCTCAGGAAGTGGGTTGGTGTCTAACAGGTAGTAAAGGGCAGTGTTTTTACCCTCTGAGACTCACTGTGAAGGACTACTGTTGGCAGGGAGGATTGTGTCATGTGGAGGTCTATGTGTTCTTTGAGTAAGGAAATCTATACACCTCAGAGCACATCTTGGCTTTCTCTCTGAACATTTGGTTTCTTTGGAATACTAGTTTCTGAAAGGCCTAAGAGTTCGAAGGCTTCAGAGGCTTTCTTGATTTCCAGGTATGTCCAGGGCTTGTCCTTTTTCATCTTATACAGCTCTACCTTCCTCTCTTCGTCATGGTCTACTGAGCCTTTGGCTCTGACATAAATGAGAAAAGACAGGCAGGACTGTCTTGTTGCTAAGCAAAAGCAGACAAGGCTGTCTTGTTGCATACTTTCATTTTATTCTCCAGTGTTGTAAATAAAACCATCAGATTGGACTTCAGGTGCTGCCCAGGATCAGTGCTCCATCCCTTTTCCCTACTCTTACCTCACAGCTTTTCCATTTAAATTTATTTTCATTTTCAATTTTTGTATTGGTGATTGAATCTAAGGCTTCAATTAGCTGAGCACTGTGATGTGAACCTATAAACTTTGTTTTTGGGGGAGGATGAGACTGCAAAAATTGTGTTTTCATGTCAACCCAGGCAGAATTCTGTGAGACCTCATCTGAACAGAAGAAGCTGTGCATAGTAGTGTTCACCTCTCATCCCAGCAGTGATGGGAGAGGAAAGTAGGAGGACTGAAATCCAGTTGCACACCTGAGCAGGAAATGAGACCCTGTCTCAAAAACAGAGCAAAAAATATAGAGCTGTGGCTCAATATTAGAGTGTGTATCTAGAAAACATGAGGCCCTGAGTTCAAACCTCAGTACCATAAAAAAGAAGAGAACCAGTTATTTCTGAAAAGCTTATTAAAAGCAGTCTTTTTTAAAAAATGTGTTTTGATATTCAGGCTTGAACTCTGGGCATTGACATTTTCCCTTTGCAAAATTTTCACATAAGACTAAACTTCGTTTTTTTGTGATACAGGTCGAAACAGTGTAACAATAAGTTGTACAAAACACTAAGTTGAAAATGAACTTTACAACTTTGGTGGGGGTGGAGGTTGGGGAGGGTAGTTGTGGATGTGAGAGCAAAGTAATGGTAGGGGGAAAACAAAGGAGGAAGCAACAATGATCTATAGGAAATGCACTCAGTACCTTGCTCATATAACTGTAACTCCTATGTCAAGCATTTTTACAGTAAAAAGCATATTTAAAAAAACTTAACTTTCTGATGGAGGCATAGAATTCCATTGTGTATATATACCACATTTTCTTGATCCATTCATCTACTGAGGGGCATCTGGGTTGGTTCCATATCTTAGCTATGGTAAATAATGCTGCAATAAACATAGTTGTGCTGGTAGCTTTAGTGTGGTCTTGTTTGTAGACATTTGGGTAAATGCCCAAAAGTGGGATTGCTGGATCATAGCGGAGATCTATGTGAAGTCTTTTGAGGAACCTCCATACTGCTTTCCAAAGTGGTTGAACAAGTTTACATTCCCACCAACAATGAAGTAAGGTTCCTTTCTGTCCACATCCCCTCCAGCATCTGTTGTTGTTAGAGTTCTTGATTTTTGCTGTTCTAACTATATGTTTCTAACGCATTTATAAGATTATTTCTTTGTTGCTTTGTATGTCCCTCCCCCACAGTGTAACTCCCGCTTTCACTATATTTGATGTCAGTATAACATGTGGAGGAGATGGGGACAAACAAGTAGTTTAAGGATTCAGGTGGACCTGTTGCAACAATGAGAAGTACAAAATGTCATGTCAAAACCAGCTTTACAATGTCGATGGGGGGGAGGGGGGTAGAATTGGGTGGGGGGAGGGGGGAGGCTGGGAAGGGAGGTGAAGGGTAAACAAAGGAGGAGGCTGCAATGCTTGGTAAGAAATGTATGCATTATCCTGCCCATGTAATTGTAGCCCCTCTGTACAGTATGTTCTCAAATAAAATAAAATAATATTAAAAAAAAACTTAACTTATACTATTGAGCCACAGCTCCACTTCTAGCTTTGTGTGTGTGTTTGTGTGTGTGTGTGTGTGTGTGTGTGTGTGCCAGTATTAGACTTGAACTCCAAGATTGGGCACTGTCCTTGAGCTCTTTTGTTCAAGGATAGTATTGTACCGCTTGGCTCACCACTCTCCTACTGGCTTTTTGTGGTGAATGAGATAAAAGTTTTGTGGACTCTTCTTGCCCCAGAAAGGTTTGAACCGAGATTCTCTGCTCTCTAATTCCTAAATGACTAGGGTTATGGGTGTGAATCATCAGTATATGGTAGGAGAAGGGTTCTTAAGCAGAAATAATGTGGATTGCTGGCCTTCTGCAATTTGGTGGCATGCTTTCTTTTTTAGAAAGGAACTCCTTTACTGGGAGGGCAGCAATTACTCTAGAAGCTAGGAAGGCAGAGGAAATGCAATCCCCTATCTCCAGAGGCAGGACCTTTGGCATGATGGTTGTAAGAACATCATGTTCTTTATCAGAGTAGATATCTATACTAGCCTGAAGTTAACACTGTTTTCTTCATCAGCTTTGTCTTGGTTGCATTAAATAAGAAAATTACTTGATAACTCTCACCAAAATTTATCAGATAGAGGGGGAAATGAAGCTTTAAAGTGAGGCATTAGACACTACACGACTATACCGGAAGGGGCAAGGAGAAATGAGAGTTCATAAATACTGATTTTTATTTAAATAAAATAGGGAGAAAACATGAATATATGTCAGTACTGGACAAGTGTGCTCAAAGCTTTCTAATAAACTAGCATTAAGGAAGTATTTTTATGATGCAGGACTGCTCATACTACCTGTGTAGTTTCTCTAATTCCTTCACTGTCCTCCCAAGCGAAGACACTGGCCCTCCAGCTCAGAGCAGAGGATCTAAGACAATATCTATCTACTACTGGGCAGTGGAAGACCAGTCAAACAGCTGGTGAAGTGGGACAAGATGCTCTGCTCCTGTTTCCATCAAATTCTAGACTTTGCTGTATAGAATTCATAGATCAGGGGGAATGCTTGAGAATACCGCTGGACCTACGTGTGTGTGTGTGTGTGTGTGTGTGTGTGTGTGTGTGTGTGTGTGTGTGTGTGGTGTGTGTATGATAGTACTCATATGCCAGCATGGGGCTTCTTTTTGGGTCTCACAGGTAGAGTTAACTCCTTCTCCAAGTCTGTTGAAAAGATTTGTCTGTCACTGACTGATATGCAGCAGAGGAGGAAATGATCCCTGAATTCTCCACTGGTAGAACAGATGGGTCCTTCTATGTGGTCTGATTTATACTAATGCTAGTGCTAATACTAACCCATGACTGGGAATATCAGCTGGCACTTTTTGTGCATTTTGGCACTAGTTTTTTTTCACATGGGTTAAGCAAAAATTCTCATCAGAATATCGTGACATAGTGTTAAGTATAACATGCTGTATACACACCCCCATATTTGGCAGCAGTCTTCATTATGTAAAGTGTACCATGAACTGTAGAGAAGTTCAATGAATGCTTCTCATGAACAAGATCCTTGGAGCACCTTGGAGCCAGCACCTTGGAGGAGGGACTCACAGGAGCTTGGCTAACAAGTTGGAGACACGATGATGTAGATCCTGTGCCATTGTTGGCTACCTGCCTGATCTGGAGGGACCAGGGATTTGCTACCCTAGCACTGTCCCCCATGGCCTGGCCTGGCCTGGCCTGGCCCCACCCCAACCCCACCTAATCTTTGGCACAGGAAGAACAGTTTTGTCCTTTTGGCCACACATTCATCTGACACATAAGGTTGCTCCATAGAATTTCCAGAGGACACCAGGAAGATATTTAGAAGATACATTAACTGGGGTCAAAAGGGCAAAGACTTACTGTAGGTCTCACATTCGGTTAATAGTGGGGTTTATTGACTACCTGATCTATCCCCGAGGCAGTGGAGCCTCTGATCTAGGATTCTCACAATGCTCACTTAGAAAAATAATCTAGTAGATTCAAAAACACAGAAACAATTTTAAAAATCTATATGTAATATTATTTTTTATTCTTGAATTACTAAAACGCATGCAGAATCTGTCAATTCAAGAAGCACAAAATGGCAGATGGTGTGAGCTTGGCCCCTGACCCTCTACTGTGGCTCTCTTGCTCCAACCTGGTGTGACCACTGCTACTAGTTAGTTATGAATTCCTGCATCTAAACTAAATGTTCACAAAAGGAGACATTGTCCACAGCTACCAAAGGTCCACCAAACTGCAAGCTTAGAACAAGGCCAAATTTCCTTTCACACTATAGAGATTCAAACTTCTACACTCAGGTTCACAGCTCTGAGCTAAGTCTGTGCTGGAACCACATGACTGAAAGTGATAGCTTATAATTCACCAAGGAAGAAGTCTTCAATAGCTGGAAGTCTGCCCTCTGCCTTTCCCAATAGGTCACAGTATTAGATATAAGAACTAAGCAGTTACACAAGCCTTTCAGAGATTACTAGACATTAGGGTTTTACTTTTGTAATGCCAAGTTTTGCTTCAGATCAAATATTGGGCCTGCACAACAGCAGCAGCTCAAGTGGAAGTGATGTCCAGAACTTGTGTAAATGTCTCAGACCATTTGAATTTTTTTTTACTGAATTGTCTTTTTTCCTACAATCCACACCTGTGGCCTAATGGGGGCTTTCTTACAGCTAGCTGACAGAAGACACAACACTGGATCTAGTTTACACCTAGTTCTGCAGACTTGTTCTGGAATATGGATGGCTGCTGCAGTCTTAGATTTACAAGTCCCCTTTCTATTCCCCTCTTTTTCCCCACACTCTTTGTCCTTCAGTGAACAATTCAAATGTAATTTGTTGAAAAAGAATCTTGGAAAATTGTCTTAACATTAAACAGTAGTGTCCACCTTTCAAGTCTGCCAATATTGTTAACACAGCTGGAGAATAAGCAAGATAAAAAGTAAATGCACATACAAATGCATACACCGACACCAAAACCTACAACACATAGACACACACATACACAGAGACACACAAAAAAACCACAGGACATATAAGCCTTGTTCTGTTAATAATTTAAACAGACAAAAATATGTGATGCAGTTAGGTAATCCCTAGGGTGGGTGCACATATGTGAGCGTGCATTTGCGCGTGCGCGCGCGCGCGCGCGCACACACACACACACACACACACACACACACACACACACACTGCCAATCCTGGAGCTTGAACACAGGACATGTGTGATGTCCCTGAGATTTTGTAATGAAAGCTATCACTTTACACATTTGTACCACAGCTCTACTTTGGCTTTTTGGTGGCCAATTGGAGATAAGAAACACATGGACTTTTCTGTCCAAGTTGACTTCAAACCACAATACTCACATGTCAGCCTCCAGACTGGTTGAACAATTTATATTCTTACTAACAGTGATAGAATTCCCTTTTGGCCACATCCATGACATCATTTGTTGCTAATCATTTAAAAAAATTTATTAGCCTTCCTTACTGGGGTGAGGTGGAATTACAGTATTGTTTTGGTTTGCTTTACCTTTATGTTCAGATTTTTTGAACATTTCTTCATGTATATTTGGCCTTTCTTACTTCTTCTGAGAAGTTTTATTTTAGGTCATTACTCCATTTAGTAATTGGGGTGTTATTTGAGGGTTTCTTTGGAGCCAATTTTTTGTGCTCTATGTATATTTTTTCTATTAGGCCCTTGTCTGATGCAAGCTCATAAAATTCTTCTCCCATTCTATGGGTTTTCTATTTAGCTTGTTATGTCCTTTACCAGGTAGACAAGTTTAAGTTTCATGCAATCCTATTTATCTAGTCTTTCTTTGATTTGTCGTAATTCTGGATCTTTACTTAGAAAGTTTGGACCTGTGTTCTAGGAGCCATGGTGTTTCGCCTGCCACTTCTTGTAATTCATGGTGTCTGGCCTTATATTGATGGCTTGGGATATGTGGACAGCATTAATTTGATCTGCCTACTCTTCCTTGGTTCAAAGAGACTGCAAAGTGGTACCCTTTCTTAGTAAGTTGAGATGGTTCCTGGTGGTTTGGAAGGAGGATGGCTTCCCAGAAGCGTGAATATGGAAATCATAAGTGGTAAGCTAAGGCATTATTATTTTAATTACATATTTATTTGTAAGTACATTGAATCCTGATCAATGACACTTTTCTCATTATCTCCCCCATCCCTGAAACTCAATTTCTTCCCCTCAATTTTCCTGGTTTCATTGGATGTGCATTGACAAATATGACTTCTTTCACCTACTCCTACTTTTGAATTTTCAGTTTCTTCATATTAATTTTCTTGTACTGTTAGTTTTTTCCAAAGAATTACACAATTTAAAGTCTTTCTTACATATGCTGTACTTTGTGCAATATGTTTATGTATATATGCACAAAACCTTGTATGTGTTTACTTGTATATTTAAAAAGTAGACCTATCTTCCACATGTGAGAGAAAACATGCATCCTGATTTCACAAAAATTTTTCCAGGTCTATTCACTACTTTACAAATGATGTAAAAATCTAATTGAAGAGCAAAAGTCCTCTGTGTATATATACCAAATTTTCTTAATCTATTCATTTGTTGAAGGCATTTGTGCTATATCTATACCTTGACAATGAACTGTTATATGGGTGGCCTTCCTTTACCCTGATTTGTAGTCTTTTGGGTAAATGCCCAACACTGGTAGTTTTAGACCACAAGGTAGTCCTAGTTTGTTTGTTTTTTTAGTGTGGTTCAACAAGTTCACATTCCCACCAGCCCTGTTTGATGTTCCTTTGCCTGCACATCTGTGACAGCATCTATTGTATTTTTCTTGTGTGTATTGTTGGTAATGATCATTCTAAATTGAGATGGAATCTCAAGTGTTTTGATTTGCATTTCCTTTATGGCCAGAGAGTTTAAAGATTTCTTTATATGATTACTGGCCAATTTTATGTTTTCTGAGAAGTCTCTACTTATCTTGTTTGCCCATTTGTTAATTGGGTTGTTAATTCTTTGCTAGTATAATTTATTGAGCTCTTTGTATATCCTGATGTATAGCTGGTAAAGATCTCTCCTTCCTTGGGCTTTTATTAGCTTGCTAATGGTGTCCTTTGCCATGCAGAAACTTCTTAGTTTGGCACAATCCCATTTGTTAATTCTCTCTTTGAGTCCAGGCATTATTGATAGGGAACTCTATATTCCTGTTCAGCAGGAGCCTAGGATAGCAAGGCTTATACTCTTGGAACACTCCTTTTTAGATTTCAATCCTAGTGATGGACAGGTATGGTTGCCCTCATTTTACAGGGAGCAAGTTCAAAACCTAACATTTCCCTGATTCTTTAAGCCACATATCTAGTCAAATGACAGTATAGAAAATAGATTATTGTATAGTCTCAAGATAGGTTATCCAAGTGGCCTTCTTTTTTCACATTTCTTCCTTACCTCTGTACGTCTGGTGTACAATATGATGGTTACTGACCACATGGAGTTCCTAAGCACTGTAACTTGCAGTTTGTTGTATTGGTTTTGCTGTAAAGACAATGAGAACCCTGGAGTTGGAACACTACATAAAAAGCAATTGGAGGAGCTACTTTTATGTTTGCTTTTCCAGTCCTGGGGCTTAAACTCAGGGCTTGGACACTGTACCTGGGGGTCTTTTGCTCAAGGCTAACCAGCACTCTACCACTTAAGCCACAGCATTACTTCCAGTTTTCTGTTTAAGTGGCACTGAGGAATCAAACTCAGGCCTTCATAAATGTTAGGCAAGCACACTACCTCTAAGCCACATTCCAATCCCTTGGGTTATCTTTTAAATGCCAATTTTATCATGAGTTTCCTACTGTCTTGCTCATTCTGGCTTTGTACTGTGATCCTCAGATCTCAGCTTCCTGAATACCTAGGATTACAAGCATGAGTTACTGGGGGCAAAAGGTGATTTTTAACCTACTTTTAATTTTACTCATTGATGGAAGAGCTGATTAGGTAACACGAAGTAAGGAGAAAGGCAGAGGCAAAAGCAAAAGTAGTGGATACTAGAAAAGGAAAGAAAAGTAGTACAAAAATTGGCAAAATGAAGTAAAAGTTGCAATTTAGTTAACAGCAGAAGACCAATGTTCCTTTTTTATTTTACAAACATACATTGGTTACATACTGGTACATTCTATTAACAGTAGTAGAATGGGGGACACACTTAAGCTCTCAGCATCCTTATTTACATTTTATTATGAGGCCAACGCAGGAACAGTCTCATTTCAGGGAGGGAAAGAGAAAGTCAGGGTTCATAGAAATAACAAGTATTCAGAAAATTAAACTTCGGGACATAAGATGGTAGCATACTTAAATAAAAACTATCATTAAGAAAAAGATAAGGAGGCTGGGAATGTGGATTAGTGAGTGTTTGCCTATCATGCAAGAAGCCCTGGGTTCGATTCCTCAGTAGCACATACACAGAAAAAGCCAGAATTGATGCACTTTCTCAAGTAGAAGAGTGCTCGAGACAGTGCCCAGGCCTTGAGTTCAACCCCAGAACTGGCAAAGAGATAGCTAGCTTGCTACATTGGTAGGTAGGTAGGTAGGTAGATAGATAGATAGATAGATAGATAGATAGATAGATAGATAGATAGATAGATAGATAGATAGATAGATAGATAGATAGATAGATAGATAGATAGATAGATAGATAGATAGATAGATAGATAGATAGATAGATAGATAGATAGATAGATAGATAGATAGATAGATAGATAGATGATAGATAGATAGATAGATAGAGATAGATAGATAGATAGATAGATAGATAGATAGATAGATAGATAGATAGATAGATAGATAGATAGATAGATAGATAGATAGATAGATAGATAGATAGATAGATAGATAGATAGATAGATAGATAGATAGATAGATAGAAAGATGATAGATGAATCTGGTCTTGTATGTCAGGAGGAAAGAAGTCATGAGTCCTTCTGCAGTGTGCCAGGCCACCAGCATCACCTTCACACAACCACAGAGCAGGAAGACTGTCTCTGTCCCACTTCTCAAGCAGCTGAAGGCCCTAGAGCCAAGAGGGCCAAGACAGGTTCTAACTCAGGTGATTGGAGACAGTAGAGAAAGGGCCCTGCCTCTTCTTGGACTGGAGATTTGCATTAATGATGTGGAAAATGAAGGAAGGAGAATGGACTGGCAGAGGTAGAAGGGCCTTCAGATGGAGAGTCAAAAACCCACCCCCTAAGAACAGAGAGCAGGGTTTTTCTACTCTTTTTCTCCCTGCTCCCTCACTGAACTGGCTCTCTATTGTTAACCTAAAGATAGCCTGAGACTCCCTTCACCTGAGGGAGGAAGGTTAATTAGTCATTGTTTGTAGAAGCTGAGAAAAGCCTGACCCTAACAAATGTTTGAGGTTTCCCCCCATTGCTGGCTTTGCCTAGAATGAATGAAGTGGATTTGCAGCTCACTTCCCTGTTGAGTGTGTACATTTTGCCTCCTAATTCTGCAGGCCTTGGTCTCTTCACCTAGCCTGGCTTTTGCAACTATTTGCTGTCCTTCAAATACAGTGTTAAAATGGGAAACACAGGAAGCTCTTGAACATCTGACCTTTCAGAAGTGGAAATCAGAGTGTCATAGACTTTCCAGCTCTGGCTGGATTCACCCTGTGAGCCTCAGACCTCAGCCTCCTGAGCTAGGGTGGCGGGCGTGAGCTACTGGTGCTCTGCTAGGTTCACAATTGTAATGATACTGACAATACAAGTCAACTCCTTATCACAAAGGGCTTAGGGAGCATTTAAGCCTTTCAACATTGGACCTTTCAGAACCCTGTAGGACACAAGGTTATAATGGTAGAGTCTGAGAGGCTGGGCATATGGATCTGCTACACTTGAACCTTGAGCTCTGACTCCAATTCTGGTGTACATTAGCATTCATTTTCCAGAAAATGTTCTTATAATTAGCAAATAGGAAAAATACTTTGATTAACCCTCACTCTTTTTCCAGTTGAGTGTCTCAAACTGAAGCCTGGGCACTGTCCCTGAGCCCTTCAGCTGAAGGTAAACACTCTACCACTTGAGCCACAGGACCACATGGAGTCTTTTGGTCATTCAGTGGAGGTAAGAGTTTGACAGGCTTTCCTTCCCTAGGCTGTCTTTGAACTGTGGTCTTCAGATCTCAGCCTCCTGAGAAGCTCGGGTTCTAGGTGTCAGCCAATGGCATCTGGCCTATTGTTTTTTGCCAGTCCTGGGGCTTGAATTAGGGCCTTGGTACTGTCTCTGAGCTTCTTTTTCTCAAGCCTTAATGCTCTACCACTTGAGCCACTCCACAGTTCCTGTCTTTTACTGAGTATGTGGCACTGAGGATTCAAACCCTGGCATTCATGCATGCTGAGGAAGCTTTCTACCACTAAGCCACATTCTCAGCCCCACCCTTACAATTTTATCCCTCAACTTGCCTATCCTCAAGAAAAGGCTTCTGAGTATAAATCATCTAAAGAAATCCCTATAGAAAGTTGTCCAAAGATAATTAAGACAAAGCTCATACTTGGGAGAGACTAAACATGTGAAGACTGTGACAAATGCCTCCATTTAATTATGTATCATGTTTCAACAGTTAATAAAATATTAATGAAAAATGAATCAATGTCCTAAATTATTGCTTATGATTTTAAAATATATGTACAATGCATAATAAATATTATGTGTATAATAATACTAAATACAATATACAATAAAATGAATAAAATAAAAATAAAATAAATACAAAATTAGTAATAATCATAATGTATAAAAAACATGCATATGTACATATATATCATATATTACACATGTATATAAATATTTTTTCCATTGCAGGGCCTTAATACAGGCCCTGGTAACTCTAGCTTGAATTTCTTTTCCTCAGGTACGGTGAGCTTCCCCTTCACAAATGGTGTAAAAGAGACACCCGGACGGTGAGCTCAAATCCCATCAATGGCAGAAATACAGGCCTCAGTTCCAAGACAGTGACTTAAATTTTGTAATGGAAGCAGTTATGTTTATTCAGTTCCACGCTGAATATTAAAAAATGTCAGTATAGAATTTTGTACAACTATTCAGACATCCGTCCCTTACCCCAAAAGCTCTTCTTTGAGCACTACATTACTTTTGTAAGTTATTTTTGTAGAAATGTTGTACAGAGGGGTTACATTTACATGAGCAAAGTAATGAGTACATTTCCTATTGAGCATTGTTGCCTTCCCCTTTGCTCTCCCCCTACCATCCCTCCCTTTCCATCTCCACATCTACCTCTCCCTGCTGAGCTCATTGACTTAATTAATTTTTCGCTTGTCATGGGGTTTGAACTCAAGTAGTGGCAACTCTGCACCTTCCCTCACATTGTTTCGGATTTATCAAGACCCTGAGTTCAAATCCCAGGCTCGGCGGGGCTGGGGAGGTGGGTCAGTGGTAGAGCGCTTGCCTTGCATGCATGAGGCCCTGGGTTCGATTCCCCAGCACCACATAAGCAAAAAGAAAAAAGCCGGAAGTGGTGCTGTGGCTCAAGTGGTAGAGCGCTAGAGTTCAGGCCCCACGACCGGACCCCCCCAAAAAAAATCCCAGGCTCGGAAGAAAAACTGGCAGGAACTCCAAACCCAGGATCTTTATTTTTTTTAATTTAGTAAATTAATTAATTAATTTTGCCAACCATAGGGCCTGAGCTCAGGTCGTAGCAACTCTGCCTCAGCTGCGATCTCCGTAGACTGGGGTGCAGCCTCTGGACCCATAGCAGATCCTGGGATCCTAAGCCCAGAGGGCTTGGAGGAAGAAAAAAAAGCGGGACAGCACAAAAAATGGTGAGCTTTAGAGGGCTGGGGAGTTTTACGATTTTTTTCTTTGCACGGTGACCATCCTGGGTCTGTATGACACGGTTGCAAAGTGGACCTGACCTCCCATTGCTGATGGCTGGCAGACTATCAGGGAAGCCATAAGCCAACAATGTCAACATAGGCCCTGGGTTCAAATTCTGGTCCTGACAACTACCAATGGCAGGAGATCACAAGAGACTCATACCTATGCATAAGAATACTGATTGAAAGAGTAGTTCGTGCATTTGTCTAGTCTAAAAGTAGATGCAATAATCCTAGGATGCTGATTGACCTTAATTAATAGTTTATTAAGCATGAAAAGAATAATATTTCAATGGCGATATAATCAATACCGAAGAGTTGGTAGGAAGGTAGTAGATGTCATTCAATCATAGACATTTCTGGCACTTTTTACCAACATATATTTATTTGTATACCACCGTCTGCCTATCTCAGCACATAGGAACCAACTGACAGCTTCATTGGCTAGAGGCTGCTGTGCTCACACTCACCCATTCATGAATTGGGCCTTCTAGGCCCTGAGTTCAGATCCCAGCACTGCCAAAAATTTAATCTTGGATTAAGAGACCGAGTGTGACACATGATTTCCTTTTGTGGGAGAGTCCTGGGTGTCAGGCATGATGGAGAACACATCTACAAATCTAGTTGCTATGTGACAGGATGTAAACAAAGTAATAAATGGTATAGGTGCCATCAAGTCAATAAAATAAACAATTTATAAATGAATAAAACAAGAAATAAAATGAATAACCACACCAAACACGATATGGACTGAACATCTGTATGGAAGTATAAATCGTACCACACCAAACATGATATGTACTGAATATCAGTATAGAAGTATAAATCCTACCTTTAAAATGTATATAAGAAGTAGGTTTTCCACGCCTGAGGCTTGAATTCAGCCCTTCTATGAGTAGGCAATGGCGGGAAATCCTGAGAAATTGTTTCTGGACCAGAAAGAGTCATGGAATACGATCGAGCTCATCCTTGAATGAGTATTTCATGCAGGATGTGAGTAGAAAATGATAGGCAGAACTCATGTGGTATTGATTATTTGTAAAGAAGTGTCGATTAAGCATGACAATAATCATCACATTCACGAAATGGAAGCATCTGGAAAGATCCAAGAATCAGTAGACACATGGTAGATTTTCCATCAGAGGTCACCGTCTCCCCTGCTCGATACAAATATGTACTTATTTGCATACTACCTTCAGCTTATGAATGGATGACGACTGTGTGCTGACCCCTCACCCCCACACCTGGGGGCTCCATCTCAGGTCCTGGGAATGGCTTTGCTCCTTAGTGATTCACAGGCTGGTGTGCTCACATGGACCCATTTGCCTATTGGGCCTGCTAAGCCCCAAGTTCAGATCCCAGCACTGCCAAAAGATTCATCCTGATGTCAGAAGCCAATTGTTGCACCTGTTTTCCTTTCCTGTGCAAGTCCTGGTTCTCAGCTGGGATGGAGAATGCATGGGACACCCTGTGGCCATGAGAATAGATTGTCATCCATGTCAGCCCAGTTATATCTGTCATCATATACTCAAGAAAATATGCAATACATCAATGAATAGCCTTCAAAATAGAATAACTACATGAAATGCACAATGCAGTGTCGCTACCACCTCGACCAGCAAGGAAGACGCGACACCGGACTCCTCTCTGCAGTTTATTCAGAACCTTTGAGTAATCTTCTGACCCCAACCCGGGGGAGAATTCCCCATAGCCTTAAGTACCCACTGGGTAGCCAACCCTGATACGCCACGTGGGAACCACCAATAGGTTCAGGTGCGCAGAAACAAGCCAGATTCTTTGCCTTAGCCATATAAGGTGTTGTTTACCACGAGAGCACTCGCCATCGGGAAGGCGGAGGGCGGAAGCCGGCGCCATCTTCCAGGTGCAGCCTCTGGCAGCTCTCTACAGTTCCCCCTTTTTTGTTTAAAGAACACAGATGAGAACAGAGGTCTGATCCCGGTTGTACAATGCAAGGACTGCATACAAGCCTTCTCCCAGAGGGTACCTTCTCTAGGGATGACTCAGCCTGTCCATTGATTCGTTTTTCACAAGGACGGGAAAAGGCGAATCGAACCCGTGTGCAATCAAACATGCTCTCCTCAAGGGCAAAACTCATGCCTCTCGACTGCAGTACTTTGGCTTTGCAATCTGTGTTCATTGTTTTAGGGTGGCAAGCCACGCTTGGGGGGACTGACCTGCTCCACTGACTGTAAAGGCTTGGGTAATCATGGCTGCACTGCGATGCTGAGAACCTCTAATTTGGCAAATGCACCACAGTCATACCAAGGAGGCTAACACCAGAAGGCCTGTCAGGGCTCCTAAACCCTCCCATTCCTTAAGATGATTCATAGCAGTGGAGATCCATGAAGATAACCCTTCCGCCATTCCGGCATCCACTCAGGTCGAGTTCACCATGACGATGGCAACCCTGAGCTGTTCCATCAGGCTGTCGAACTCCCCAGTTCAATTACCTAAAAGATAACTAGACAACTGTTTAGACAAATTTGCAGCGTTTTTTAAATAGGTTTTTTCCTGGGCCTGAACTCTGGGCCTGGGCGTTGTCCCTCAGCTCTTCAGCTCAAGGCCAGCGCTCTACCACTTGAGCTACAGCGCCACTTCTGGCTTTTTTCTCTTCTTTTTGCTTATATGGTACTGGGGAATCGAACCCAGGGCCTCATGAATGCAGAGGAAGTGCTCTACCACTGAGCCACCTTCCCAGCCCCTCTCCTTAAGATGATTGGGTCATAGCATTAGGAGCATCCTCAGGCACAGGCACCCAACGAGGCATGCGGGTAACTAAAGCATATTTAAACTTTGAGGCATTCCAGCATTGGTTTACTGCACGAGGTAAGTTCTTCCATACTCACAATGAACAAAAATGGGGGATACACGCACACAGAGGTAGGCCTGTGAGTAATAGAAGATTTAGGTTTAACACTTTGGCCGCCGCAACCCGTAGCAGTTGCCACAACACCAGTCACGGTACCAGAACCCGAAGAGGCTGTAATCAAGGAAACAGTTATGTATCATGTCGTATGGGCATCGGTCTCGGGAACACAGACAGGGTTCCCCATCTCGGTACTGGTCTTCCCGGTTGCACCATCGCAAGGATGAGCAGGAGGACCATCACCCCCCGCATCTCGTGCCTCTTCACACTGGGCTTTTCTAGTGAGGCGTTCAGGCACCCACACCGGATCTTGTTGGTCCTGAGGAAAAACACAAACAGAGCCTCGTGCCCATGTCAGTACGGGATCGGGCCCACGCCAGAGCCCTGTCAAGACATCCTTCCATTTTACCATACCTTTTGCTGGGCCATAAGGTTCATTATGTCTATCTGCTGCGGATTGACTCTGAGCATCCAAATTTAAAAAATTAATAGTAAATAAAGCAAGAGAAAGTCTTTCCTTTGGGGTACGGCCATGGCCAATTCCCCCCTTTTGTTTTTGTAGGCACTCTTTTATCGTGCGGTGAGCACGTTCCACAATGCCTTGGCCTTGGGGATTGTAGGGCAAACCATGTATAAGTTGCACCTCCATTTGATGACAAAAGGAGGCAAACTGTTG
Source organism: Dipodomys merriami (assembly GCF_024711535.1). Lineage (NCBI taxonomy): Eukaryota > Metazoa > Chordata > Mammalia > Rodentia > Heteromyidae > Dipodomys > Dipodomys merriami. The sequence goes on along the minus strand of NW_027206399.1, from coordinate 213,213 downwards.
TCCTGTGTACGCAGGTCCATTGTCAGTCTTAAGTTGATAAGGTTTTCCCCAGGCTGCCCAGGCCTCCAAACAATGGGCAATAACATTGCGTGCCTTTTCTCCAGCCGAGGGCGTGGCATGTATAACACCTGAACAGGTGTCCACAGACACATGTACATATTTTTGGTGTCCAAACTCAGAGATGTGAGTTACATCCATCTGCCAAACTTTTAGCGGGAGCAAACCCCGGGGATTAACCCCAACACTAGGCGGATGCTGATAAATTACACATCAAGGACAGTCTAATATCACCTGTCTCACATCGGCTCGAGAAATTTGAAATTTTTGTTGTAGTGCTTTTGCATTAACATGAAATGTTTTATGAAAGGTTTTGGCTCTGTCTAAGACAGAGCTAATAAATACCCATTCTTGTCTGGTCCATTGATCCACTACATCATTTCCTTTGCCCAGGGGTCCTGGCAGGCCCGTATGAGCCCGAATATGCAAGGGATAAAAGCATGATTTTCTCTGCCAAATCAACTGTTGTAATTGTTGAAACAATGGACCAACTGGACTGGAACTCTTAATAGGTCCGGCAACCTCTAAAACCTTGAGAGCATTAATAACATAAGCAGAATCAGATATTAAATTAAAAGAAAACGGGCATGCTTCAAAAACTTTTTGTTTTGTTTTTTTTTTTTTGTCGGTCATGGGGCTTGAACTCTGGGCCTGGGCGCTGTCCCTCAGCTCTCCAGCTCAAGGCGAGCGCTCTACCACTTGAGCTACAGCGCCACTTCCGGTTTTCTGGTGGTTTATTGGAGATAGGAGTCTCACGGTCTTTCCTGCCCGGGCTGGCTTTGAACCGCGATCCTCAGATCTCAGCCTCCTGAGTAGCTAGGATTACAGGCGTGAGCCACCAGCGCCCGGCTTCAAAAACTTTTATAACAATTTTCAACTCTACCATCTGAGGAGCACCGGGCTGAAACTGGTGTTGTACCGGTCGTTGTGCCTCAACCATGTATACACCACATCCCGTTCTTGAGCCATCAGTAAATACATTAGGGGCACTTACAATAGGTTGAGAAGTCGTTACCTTAGGAAAGATAATTGGGTGTTCCTTGAAAAACCCCAAAAGGGGATGTTTTGGAAAGTGGTTGTCTATTTGTCCAGTAAAGCTACATTGTAAAATAGCCCAATCATCTATAGTAGCACACAAAGTTTGAACTTGATGGCTGGTGTAAGGAACTATAATGGTAGACGGGGCAATTCCAAAATACTGTAAGCATTGTTGAATTCCAGAGAGTGCAACACCAGCCACAGCAGTAGGGTAATATTCAATGGACTTGGCCGGTGATATTTTCGGGTGAATCCAAAACAACGGGCCTTCTTGCCACAACAACCCAGTAGGTTGAGACAAGGTAGGGAGTATACACAGGGTAATACTCTTGTCTTCCTGTATTCTCTGTAAGCAGGCATTTTGTAATCTCTCTTCTATCTTATGTAAAGTCTCTCTTGCCTCTTTGGTTAACTGTCTAGGAGAATCCAAAGCAGAGTCTCCTTGTAATATAGCATAAAGGGGTCTCAACTCATAATTTGGTAGCTTTAAATAGCTTCTAACCCAATTAATATCTCCTAACAATTTTTGAAAATCATTTAAGGTTTTTAGATTATCTTTTCTCAACTCTACCTTTTGTGGAGTAACGCAATTTTTACATATTTTCGCTCCTAAGTAATCTATAACCTGGTCCTGCTGTACCTTTTCAGGAGCTATAAACAGTCCTCTGTACTTTAGCATCTCAATCAAATCCACATACGCCTTTTCCAGCATATGTTTACTCTTTGCTGTTAGTAAAATATCATCCATATAATGAATGCATCTTAATTTGGGATATTTTTGTCTAAGAGGGGCAAGAGTTTCATCCACATAAAGTTGGCACATAGTAGGACTATTGGCCATCCCCTGAGGCAAAACTACCCACTCATATCTTTTATCTGGCTCCTCATGATTGCAGGAGGGAATAGTAAAAACAAACCTCACACTGTCTTGATCATGTAGGGGAATGGAAAAAAAACAATCCTTTATATCAATCACAATAATGGGCCAAAAGGCCGGCAGGGAAGAAAGCAAAGGTAGGCCTCGTTGTACGGGGCCCATAATTTGCATCTGGTTATTGATGGCTCATAAATCGTGTAACAAACGCCATTTTCCAGACTTCTTTTTAATAACAAAAATGGGTGTATTCCACGGGGATACTGATGGTTTAATGTGTCCTTGGGTTAACTGTTCCTGTACTAATGTCCTGGCAGCAGTTAATTTTTCAGAGGAAAGTGGCCACTGAGGCACCCACACCGGCTCCTCCATTTTCCAGGATATGGGGATCCCTCCCCCAGTGGCCCCTAGGAAAAACCCAAGCCCTGCCTGTGGTTTCTCTGGTACACTTTAATAGGCTCCTTGTTCCCTCGTAGAAATTTACCTAGTCCAAAACTGGGGTGATAACCCATACGCACCATCATGTCCTGTGATGCAGGGGAATAGTCATTACTTAATTTAAATCCCATTTCTTTCATAAGGTCTCTGCCCCATAAGGAAACCGGGAGCTCTAACACATAAGGCTGTATTATACCGGAATGTCCTTCTTCATCACTCCAGTGCAGCTGTCTCGCACTCATGTCAGGGGCCTTAGCATATCCCAGACCTTGTAAGGTTTGGGAGGACGCTTGTACAGGCCATCCTGATGGCCAATCTTTTCTGGCAATAATGCTCCTGTATGCCCCAGTATCCAAAAGGCCCAAAACTTTCTTATTATCAACATTGAGTTCAAGAACTGGTCTTTGGTCCAAATCAAGAGACAGGAATGTTAAGTCTGTTCCCGTGGATCCAAAACCCCCTTTTCCTCTTAGCTTGGGCTGAGCCGCAAAATGGTCATGTAAACTGGGTAAAATCAAAAGCTGAGCAATTCTATCTCCTGGGGAGATGGCTAAAATTCCTTTAGGAGATTCAACCATAATCTTTACAATTCCAGTCTGGGTCAATCACACCAGGATGCACCTTAAGGCCCCGCAGAATTGTGGATGACCTCCCTATCAACAATCCCACCGTGCCAGGCTCAAGGGGTCCTTGGAAGTCTGTGTCAACTAACTGGACCCCCATTCGGGGAGTTAATACGAGTCTGGTGGTGGCACGGAGGTCCAGTCCTGCTGAGCCCGCAGTGGCTCTCCGCGGTCCTTGGGGTGGCAGAGGGTCGGCCACTGTTCTGGGTAGTAGCTCCTGTCCTGGTTCTTGACTGCCCCATATATTTGCGGGCCCTGAGGGCGGGGGCCCTGCTGCCCGTTTTTTGAATGGGCCTGCGTTAAGGTTCGACCGTTGATGTCTTTCACAGATCGGCATTCAACTGCCCAGTGCTTCCCCCTTTTACATCTAGGGCACAGCCCAGGCTGCTTAGGCTGTTGTCCCTTTCCTGTTTCTATCACACTTCCTCTTTCAGGGCAATTAAGCTTTATGTGTCCCATCTTGCCACATCTAAAGCACGCACCTGAGCCTCCCCCTTTCTTCTGGGTTAATTGCACCACAGCAGCAGCTAATCCAGCATTAGTTAGTGGTCTGCCCAGCTCTCTGCAAACTTTCATCCATGCTTCTAGTCCCCTATTCTTATATGGGGTTATGGCGGCTCTGCATTCCTTAGTGCACTGCTTGTAAACAAGCTGTTTAATTAATGGCATGGCTGCGTCTGGTCACCAAAAATTCTGCCAGCGGCCTCGACCATATGGGCAACAAAGTCCGAAAACGGCTCCATAGAGCCCTGCAGGATTTTGGTGAGATTGCCACTCACCTCGCCTTTATTTGGTAAGGCCTTCCATGCCTTTATGCCAATTTTATTGATTTGTTCATAAACTTGAACCGGGTAGCCTATCTGCTGATTGGCGAATCTCCCCTGTCCAAGCAGCATATCTCTGTCCCAAGCTGGGTTTCCCCCAGCCTGATTGGCCGCAACCTCTTCACTAGCAAATTCAATCAAAAAGGCCTTCCAATCTAAATACTGACCTGGGCTCAAACAAGCTCGTGCGAGCCCACTCCAATCACCGGGTGTCATGCAATGTCTGTTTAGGGCCTCCACCTGGGCTACAGTAAAGGAGGCTGTGATTCCGTATGTCCGCACAGACTCAGCTAAAGATTTATAACCTTAAAATCTAAGGGTTCATGATACCGCTGTCCCTGTGGATCCTGAAATATTGGGCAGGCTAGATGTAACTCGGTTCTGACCGCTTTCCACACGCCTGGGCTGAAAGAACAGCCGGGGCTGCCACTTCCGGGGTCCTCCGCATAGAGCGGAGGGGCCAAAGGTGTGGGGCGGTGCACGGAGGGCGTGCATTCGTCTTTATCTGGGTCCTCTCTCTCCTTCCCTTTCCTCCTCTTTCTTATCTTTGTTTTTTCTATTTGTTCTATGAGTGATTGTAGTTCCTCTGAGTCTGTAGACTCAGAGGTCTCTAGTTCGGCAAAATCGGGGTATAACCCCCCCCCATCTCCTCCTTTTTGCTGTCTGCCCTTTCCGATCTTTCTTCCTGCAGCATTTCTAGGGCGGCCTGACCATTCTCTACCGCCTCACTGCAACGCTAGTCCTCGAGACAGCCTCTTATCAGTTTCCATATTGGTCTCACTCTGCTCTTAAGCATTCCTTCTTCAGAGGCAAAATCTAGGTCCCTCCCTAGTTTCTCCCAAGAGGCCACCGTGAGGCTTCCGGAGACAGCGAACCACGGGGCAACGATGTCACATTCATTCAAAAATCTCTCTAAAGTATTCTTTTTTATTTTTAACTTTTTTGAGTGCAGTAGCTCATTGAGAGCCAAAAGAATTGGGTGCGAAGAAGAAGCGCCCATGTTTTAAACATTTAAAGCTGGTAAACAAACTTTTACTTTCACTTTTGGCTACTCTATTGACTAGCCCCGGGTTCTCGCTCTTTCCCTATCTTACAGAGAAGAGCAAAAATCCCCCCCGCTCCTGTCTCGGATTCCCCTTTTACCTGGGAACTTACCAGTGCACCACCCTGACGGCAGAGAGTTCTGAGTCCTCGTTGGGGTTATGGCTGAGTCCCTGTACGGGCCACCACGTGTCGCTACCGCCTCGACCAGCAAGGAAGACGCGACACCGGACTCTTCTCTCTGCAGTTTATTCAGAACCTTTGAGTAATCTTCTGACCCCAACCCCTGGGAGAATTCCCCACAGCCTTAAGTACCCGCTGGGTAGCCAACCCTGATACGCCACGTGGGAACCACCAATAGGTTCAGGTGCGCGGAAGCAAGCCAGATTCTTTGCCTTAGCCATATAAGGAGTTGTTTACCAAGAGAGCACTCGCCATCGGGAAGGCGGAGGGCGGAAGCCGGCGCCATCTTCCAGGTGCGGCCTCTAGCAGCTCTCTACAATGCAGTCCACACACGGATGTGAAAAGGCATCCCATGTTTCAATGATGCATTGAGGACTATTGTGGCCACCCTGGGGATCAATCTCTGTTCCTCGGAATGGCCCAGCTCCTTAGTGGCTCACAGGCTGATGTACTCACGTGGACCCATTGGGCAGTTGGGGCTCCTAAGTCCTGAGTTCTTATTCCAGCACTGCCAACAATTCACCCTGATGTGAGAAGCCAGTAGTTGCACCTGTTTTACTGTGCTGTGCAAGCCTAGGTCTCAGCTAGGATGACGAATGCATAGGCAACTCTAAACTCAGGGGAATAGGCTATCATCTAGGTCACCACAGTTATATCTGTCATCCTATACTCAACAAAATACACAATACATTAATGAATAAGACACAAAATAAAGAGAATGACTATACTTTACTCAAGTTGCTGCCCACCCATATATGGAAATATAGATCCTCTGTTTAAAATTTGAATTTATGACTATATTGGCCGCCACCAGGGCTTGATCTCAGGTCCTGGGAACAGCCTAGCTCCTTAGTGGCTCACAGGCTGGTGCGTTCACCATGACCCATTCAACAATTGGGCCTGCTAGGCCTTGAGTTCAAATCCCAGCACTGCCAAAAGAATCACCTTGATGTGAGAAGCCAATCGACCCACCTGTTTTACTGTCCTGTGAAAGTCCTGGTCTCAGCAAAGATGGAGAATGCTATATAGGCAACTCTATAGCCATGGAAATAGGTTGTCATTCATGCCAGTACAGTTATATTGGTCACCATGCTCAATAAAATACACAATATATCCATGAATAAGACACCAAATAAAAAGAATAACTACACTGAATGCAAGATGCATACCATATCTGTAGGTAAAGAGCGATCCTATGTTTAAAAAAGGTGGGCTTGTTATTTTGTCCAGTGCTAAGGATTCAAATTAGGCCCTGGACCAGGCCTGACATTGTAGTCTTCAAAGATGGTGAGCTTCCTCTTCCCTCACAGTACAACAGAGCTACCCAGACCTCATTTCAAATCCCAGCACTGACAAAAGTTTCATTCTGTTGTCAGAAGCCAGTCGTTGCACATGTTTTCCTGTCCTGTGAAGGTCCCGGGTCTCAACTAGGATGGAGAATGCATAGGCAACCCTATAACCATGGGAACAGATTTTCATCCATGTCAGCAGTTGTACCTGTCACCATACTCTGTAAAACACAAAATACCTCCATGAATTAAACACAAAATAAGGAGAAGTGCACCGAATGCAAGATGCTGTGCACACATGTGTGTAAATATAAATCCTATGTTTAAATAATGAATTTATGACTATCATGGCCCACCCTGGGGACCAATGTCAGATCCTGGGAATGGCCTAACTGCTTAGTTGCTCACAGGCTGGTGTGTTCACCTTGAACTGTTTGCCAATTGCTCCTGCTATGCCCTGAGTTCAGATCCCAGCACTACCAACAATTGGATCATGCAGTAAGAAGCCGAATGTGAAACTTTGTTCCCTTTTCTCTGGGAGTCCTGGGTGTCAGGCATGACAGAGAACATGTCTACAAATCTAGATGCCATGTGATAAGATGTCATCAATGTAATAAATGGAATGGGTGTCATAATAGTAAAAATCAATGGTAAATAAATGAATAAAACAAATACAAGGAACAACCACACCAAACGTGTATGGACTGAACATCCATAGGTAAGTACAAATACAGTCTTTACAATGTATATAAATAGTATGTTTTCCAGGGCTGGGGCTTGAATTCAAGTCTAGAGTTCAGGCCTGACTTTCTTATCTTCAAGTACTGGGAGCTTCCCCTTCTTCCACAATGCTGTAAATTTACCCAGAACCTGAGTTCAAATCCAAAGCCTGACCGAATAAATGAGGTGAATTTGCTCTGCAGGGGGCTTGAACTCAGGTTGTGACAACTCTGCCTCAGCTTTGATCATCCTATGCTGGAGTGTAGCCACTGGACCCACAGTTGATCCTGGGATCCTAGACCCCCAGGCCTTGTGTGAAAAAAAATTCACAGAAAAAATGCGGCAAGATGGTCTTTTTACATTTTCTTCCTTTGCACGGTGACCCTCCTGGGTCTGAATGACACTGCTGCAAAGGGTACTTCACCTTGCATTGCTGAAGATTGGTGGACTATTGGGGAAGCCATAGGCCCACGCAGCAATGTAGGCCCTGATTTCGAAACCCCGTCCTGAAACCAACCAGTGGCAGGAGATACTGAGACTCGTTCCCATCCATAGGAATAACAATGGAATGCTATCAATGTCACCGTTGAATGAGTTGATCGTGAATGATGCGCAGGAGACTGAGCATGATTTCAGGAGACTGATTTTATTTAGTATTTATGAAGCCTTAAAAGAATAGTATTACTTACAGGAATGCGATAATTTCAGGACACTGATTGATTTACTTATTAGTTTGTTAAGGATGAAAACAATCACATTAATTACATGGAGGCATAATAAATACCTAAGAATTGGTAGGAATGTAGTCTATATAACAGTATAATAGATAGACATCTCTAGCACTCTATAAAGATATATATTTATTAGCATACTACCATCTGCGTGTCAATCTGTTCTTGTTTTGTCAACACCTGGGGCTCGATCTCAGGTGCTGGGAACTGTGTGTCAGCTCATTTTGCCCCAGAATGGCATGCAGACACTCACCCATCCCTGAACTTGGCCTTGCAGGCTGTGAATTCAGATGCCAGCACTCCCAAAAATGAATTGTGGAGTAAGAAGCTGATGGTGACACAGGTTTTCCTTTTCTGTGAAAGTCCTGGGTGTCAGGTATGAAGTGAAAAACATATGCAGACCTATATCCTATGTAATCAATGTAATCACTCTTCTATGTCTCATAATAGGCAATAAAATAAACAGTCAAGACATGAATAAAACAAAAAGTAAGGTGAATAACTACACTGAACGCAATATGTAGTCAACATATGTATATAAAGATAAATCATATATTTAACATATACACAAATTTCAGGCCTAAGGAACAGACTTGAATTTCTTGACTTCAAGGAGGCAAGTTTCCCCTTTCCACACTGTGCAACAGTGTTACCCAGACCATGAGTTCAAATCCCAGGCCTGGCAGAAAAAATGGCACCTTTATGCTATGTGACGCCCAGTTCTTAGGTATTCCATTATGCCTCCATTTAATGAATGTAATAGTTTAAATGCATCATAAAGTATTAATTAAAATTGATCAGTGTTCTATAATATAATTGTGTGTAATTTTACCCTAGAATCATTCAAGAACTGCCCATTTAATCATGACATACATCACATTCCATTGGTAATCATATGAATAGGAATGAGTTTCTTAGGATCTCCTGCCATTTGGAAGTTGGATTCAAACTGTGGGCTACAGCTCCCACCTCTTCAACCCGACGGTAGGGAACTCAACGGTCTGTCCAAGAACATCAGAAAGACCAATGATTAGTCAGGCTCCAGTGGCTCTCAGCAGTCCTCCTTGATACTTACAAGGCTGTGATAGGAGGATCATGGTCAAAGTCATCCTAGGCAGGAAAGTCGTTGAGACCCCTGTCCAATTACAAGTGCCAACAAAGCCAGAAGTAGAGCCGTATGGCTCCAGTGGTAGAGGGCTAGCCTTGAGCAAAAGCAGCTCATGGACTGTGTCCAGATCCTGAGTTCAAGGACCGGGACTGGCAACATACAGACATACACAACAATCTGTGCAGCCATCTGGCTAAAGCAGATCATCCTCTTTTCCCCAACTGGATTGGACAGAGTTTCCTGGGAAAGGAGCTGCTGTTATCTTGACTCCATCCATTTGCCTGCATCACAGGATTCCGGCCACACCCCTATTCCGGAATGGTTCTTTTTGACCAACGGGATACAAGAATGGTGGGCACGCCCACATTCCATGTTGCCTGGTAGCACCTGGATACTCTCTGCTGGTTGACACCACTAGCAACAGTTGAAGAAGGTAGAGGTGGCTGAGTGGTGATCAAGAGACTCGAGGCCTAGGAGGAGAGGCCTTGCTCAGCCCCACCACATGCTTGGCCGGGCCCCAGCCCCCTCCCCTCTTTCCCTCTGGAGCAGCGTTTCAAACCTGGTGCTGCTGGCTCGGACATGAGGTGCCTCTTGGAGTCCTCAGGTAATGGTGCATCACCACCCGGTTTGCAGCCCTGACCTGGTCCTGACCCCCCTCTTCTCTGCTCCAGGCCTGAGTGTCCACCAAGGCTCTGCCATCATTGCTCGCCCCACCTGGGGCAGCCACCAACAGCTTCTCCTAGCAGCACATGTGAGTGGCTGCCTCACAGGACCTCACCCTGCGACCCCATTCCCCCCCCACAGACCTATACCTGCGCCTCCCCCATGTCCAACAGTCCAGCCAGGACTCTGCCACAAATGCACCCCAGGGGTGAAGGTGTGTGTTGGCCCGACGATCCCACCCCCATCGCTAGTGGCCAGTGTCCCAGGAAACAGGGAGATACAGGGTTGAATGAGGAGTGGGCACTACAGAGCTCCTGGCCTGGAGCTGTGGGAGCCACACAGCAGCACATCTGCACCCTTTCTCTCCCCGGTGGGAACCTGGTGGCTTTAGTCTGAGTTGGGGAGAAGCATGTCCACACCTGCCTTCTGGAGTCTTTTCCTATTTTCTGGGGGTGGGGGTGTTGAATGCAGAAGATAGGCCCCGCTTGCTGTGTGAGCCCTTGTCTTCTGTGCTCAGTCACCCTTTCACCTGAAGAGGGTCTCAGAAAAGCCCGGTAGGGAGGTGAGGTTGCTGGGGGGTCATAGCAAAAGGTGAATATCTGGGAGCAGTACCCTCCCCACACACATACACCCAGCCTGTCTTCCCCTCCTCCAGCTGGCAACAGTTCTTATGGAGTGATCACATTTCCCAGCTCTGCCATCTTCTGCTGGTACTCCTGGTCCATCTGGTCTCCAACAAACTCAGGAGAGGCACTGCTCTGAGTCTGTGTGTGTGTGTGTGTGTGTGTGTGTGTGTGTGTGTGTGTGTGTGTGTGTGTGTGTGTGTGTGTGTGTGTGTGTGACAGAAAGAAAGAAAAAACAGAGACACAGAGACAGAGACAGAGAGAGAAGGAGAGACAGAGAGACAGAGAGACACAGAGAGAAAGACACAGAGAAAGACAGAGAGAGATCATCTTTCTCCTTGTATAGACTGACTGTGCTCAGGTGAGTGATCAGTTGGTAAATTGCAGGTGCTGCATGGACGAGTCTTCTGTCATCGGTCTGGATGGATGTGTGTGTGTGTGTGTGTGTGTGTGTGTGTGTGTGTGTGTGTGTGTGTGTGTGTGTGTATGTGTGTAGAAGTGGGGTGTAACAAGGAGGCTGGATGCTTTGTTAACTTCTACCTGCTATTTTTGGGGAGTGCATGGGCTTTGCAGGTGAGTTCTGGGTGCCTGGAAGGGTGAGACGCTTGAAGGGGACTCAGCACTGTTTAATTACAAGAACAAGGGATCTCTGTGGCCTGGAGCTGTGTACTCCCTTGGGCCTGGTTGGTGGCTTGCCAGGGGGACAAAGATCATGGCCAGTACTTAGTAAGGATATGAGCCCTGCTAGTATGTAGAGCAACAGAGTAGGTCAGACTCTAGGTCTTCTCATCAGGATGTCTGATGGGAGAGGCCAACCCTATTTTAAGTCTTCAGCTGTGATCTTCAGATCTAAGCCTCCTGATTAGTAGGATTATAGGCATGAGCTCTGGCACTGGGCCTCTGGTTCTTTCTGGTATATTAGAGTTTGACCTCAAGGCCTTAGGCTTGCCAGTCATGTCTTCTACCATGAGAGCCAAGCTTTTCTGTCTTGGGCATTTCCGAGATGGAGACTTAATATGTGCTCAGGCTGGGCTGGATGGAGTTCCTCCTATCTGTGGCAGGCATGCGCCACCAGGCCTGGTCCCCTGTAGTTGGGATGGTAGACATGTGGAGCCATGCTCAGTCATTGGTTTATATGGATTGTCCCTAACTCAGTCCATGGCAGCCAATTCATGACCACAGGTGAAGCTCTGGGTTGGGCCTCGAACATAGGCCCTCAATCTCCTCATGGGACAGTTGTCAGGAAACAAGGGATTAATACAGAGGGCTCTCTGGAGCAGGGCCAGGCACAGAGGGAGCTGCTGTCAGATACGGTTCTCAGGAATTCTGTGAGCATATGACAGAAAGTTACCTGGAAAGGGCTATGATGGGGTCTGTTATTTATCGTGCAACAGGTGTGGGATTATGAAACAAAACATGGCTGTCTTTCTTCATTACCCTACCCACCTGAGGAAGGGGATCCTTTACTGTATTCAATTTTGCCCCTGGGGAAAACGAGGCATGGAGAATACGGGTGACCTACTCATGACATCCTGCTAACAGGAAGCTCAGCCTAACTTCTCTGCCATGCTCCCTAGGACAGTGGGTGCTATTCAGTCCACGTCTTGTGGTGCGAAGTCCACTTCTTGTCAGTCGTGGGGCTTGAACTCTGGGCCTGGGCGCTGTCCCAGAGCTCCTCAGCTCAAGGCTAGCATTCTACCACTTGAGTCACAACACCACTTTTGGTTTTCTGGTGGTTCTTTGGAGATAAGAGTTTCACAGATGTTCCTGTCCGGGCTGGCTATGAACCATGATCCTCATATCTCAGCCTCCTGTGTAGTTAGGGTTATAGTCCTGAGCCATCGGCACCTGGCTTAAGTGTAATTCTGACCCTCTCTCTCTCTCTCTCTCTCTCTCTCTCTCTCTCTCTCTCTCTCTCTCTCTCTCTCTCTCTCTCTCTCTCTCTCTCTCTCTCTCTCTCTCTCTCTCTTTCTCTCTCTGTGTGTCTTTGTTTCTGTATTTCTCTGTCTCTCTCTGTCTCTCTCTCTGTCTCTCTCTCTGTCTCTGTCTCTGTCTCTGTCTCTCTCTCTCTCTCTCTCTCTCTCTCTCTCTCTCTCTCACACACACACACACACACACACACACACACACACACACAGAGGAACTTATTGAATGGGTGCTGGAGGAGGTGGTCCAGCGTCCCCATGTTGCTGGAACCAAGGTGGCCTTCTCATTCTGGAGGTGGGCTGTGGGTTAGGAGCTCTCTCGCTCAGTCTGTTATATCAGCTTCATGAGGTAAGCCCCTCTGTGCACTGGCTAGACCATAAGGTTATTTATTTTCCATCTAGCCTTATTGGAATTAGTATTGTGTTCTACGTCCTTTTCTGGCAAAAATTTCTGGCCAAAATTATGATACAAATTTATGGAATGAAAATGTAATACCATCTTAAGAAAGTTATTTAGGGCTCTGGGAATGTGGCTTCATGGTACACTGATTGCCTAGCATGCATGAAACCCTGGGTTCAATTCCTCAGTACCACATAAACAGAAAAAGAAACACTGTAAGTGATGCCGTGCCTCAAGTGGTACAGTGTTAGCCTTGAGAGAAAAAAAACCTGAGGAATAATTCCCTATCCCTGAGTTTAAGCCCCAGTCCTGGCAAAACAACAATAACAACAACAACAACATTTAGTTAATAAATGCAAAATAAAGAGCCCATACTTGGAATATATAATTGCTCTTTCCATACTGATTCCTGACAATAGTCCCTAATTCATGTATTTTACCTATATTAGGATACTGTGTTATAAAAAAAGAAGTTTTGTTCATTAGGTAATGGAAATTAATACCAGGAATGTGCTTAGATGTCAGGTGAAGATTAATTCTGGAAATTCAAGGATTCCAGACTTTTGAGTGGTCACTGCTAATCACAATGAGAAGGGTAGTCTAAGTGAGATTTGGAAAACTTTTTGGCCGGTCATGGCACCAAAAAGCAAAGGCTAATTAAGAGTTGTGACAGAAGAGAAAGAGGAACTCCAGATGGAAGGAATAAATGATAGTAACTAAGGTATAGCAGAAACCATTCCAGGAAACCATTTTTGGTTATTGAAGAACTAGTTATCAACTAGGCTTATTCTTCATTGTCTTTAGCAATCTCAATCTCTTAGGCTAGTTCTTAATCTCTGTGTGATAAATGTATCTCCTTCTATGCTGTTCTTTCATACCTGATTTCCCTTGCTCTCTAAAAATCTGTCTTTCTCTATTTCCCTATGAACACTTCCTGATACTAAATACACCTACACAGATGGAAGAGGATGCTAATGTAAGGATCCCATAGCTCATGAGTCATTAATGTAACAAAATGGAAAATGAGGACATATTTATTTTTTTTAATTTTATTTTATTTTATTTGAGAACATACTGTACAGAGGGGTTACAATTACATTGGCAGGATAATGCATACATTTCTTACCAAGCATTGCAGCCTCCTCCTTTGTTTACCCTTCACCTCCCTTCTCAGCCTCCCCCCTCCCCCCCACCCAATCATACACCCCTCCCCCCCAACACCGACATTGTAAAGCTTGCTTTGACATGACATTTTGTAATTCTCCTTGTTGCAACAGGTCCACCTGAATCCTTAAACGACTTGTTTGTCCCCATCTCCTCCACATGTTATACTGACATCAAATATAGTGAAAGCGGGGGTTACACTGTGGGGGAGGGACATACAAAGCAACAAAGAAATAATCTTATAAATGCGATAGAAACACATGCATGAAAGAAACGGAAACATTAAAATACATATTTAAGGGTTCGTTTTCCTAACATCACATTATCTGATCTTTTCCGCTTGACTCATACCTATACTAGATATTGCAAATAAGGGAAACCATGGGACCTATGTTTCTTCGGGCCTGGCTTACTTCACTTAATATAATTTTTTCCAAGCCTTTCCATTTCCTAACAAATGGGGAAATGCCATTCTTTCTGATGGAGGCATAGAATTCCATTGTGTATATATACCACATTTTCTTGATCCATTCATCTACTGAGGGGCTTCTGGGTTGGTTCCATATCTTAGCTATGGTAAATAATGCTGCAATAAACATAGTTGTGCTGGTAGCTTTAGTGTGGTCTTGTTTGTATACATTTGGGTAAATGCCCAAAAGTACGATTGTTGGATCATAGGGGAGATCTATGTGAAGTCTTTTGAGGAACCTCCATACTGCTTTCCAAAGTGGTTGAAAAAGTTTACATTCCCACCAACAATGAAGTAAGGTTCCTTTCTGTCCACAGCCCCTCCAGCATCTGTTGTTGTTAGAGTTCTTGATTTTTGCCGTTCTAACTGGAGTGAGGTGATATCTCAATGTTGTTTTGATTTGCATTTCTTTTATGGCTAGGGATGTTGAACATTTCTTCATGTGTCTATTGGCCATCCTTCTTTCTTCTTCAGAGAAGCTTCTCTTTAAGTCTTTCGCCCACTTATTTATTGGGCAGTTGATTCGTTGAGGATTTGTTGTTGGGGGGTTTAATTTTTTGAGTTCCAAGTATATTTTAGATATGAGACCCTTGTCCGTTGTATGGCTAGTAAAGATCTTCTCCCAATCGGTGGGCTTTCTATTGATCTTGCTAGCTATGTCATTTGCCCTGCAGAAGCTCTGCAACCTTATGCAATCCCATTTGTCCAACCTTTCTTTGATTTGTTGTGCTTCCGGGTCTCTATTCAGAAAATTTCGGGCTGAGCCAAGGAGACCTAGGGTTTCTCCTATTCCATCCTGTAATGTTTTCAGAGTGTCTGCTTTGAGTTCAAGGTCTTTGATCCATTTGGAGTTGATTCTGGTGCAGGGTGATATATAAGGATCTAGCTTTAGTTTTCTACATGTAGTTAACCAATTTTGCCAGCACCATTTACTGAAGAGGCTGTCTTTCTTCCATTCTATGGTTTTAGCTCCCTTATCGAAGATTAGGTGGCTATAGGTCTGTAGGTTCATTTCTGGGTTTTCAATTCTATTCCATTGGTCCTGAGGTCTGTTCTTATGCCAATACCAAGCTGTTTTGATTACTATGGCTTTATAGTAGAGTTTGAAATTTGGTATTGATATTCCTCCAGCAGTGTTCTTTCCGTTGAGAAGTGTTTTTGCTATTCGGGGTCTTTTATTGTTCCATATGAATTTTTGGATTGCCTCTTCTATTTCCTTGAAGAATGAGGGTGGAATTTTGATAGGTATCGCGTTGAATTTGTAGATAGCCTTGGGAAGTATTGCCATTTTCACGATGTTAATCTTGCCAATCCAGGAGCATGGGAGGTTTTGCCATTTTTTAAGTTCTGTGTTGATTTCCTTTTTCAAGATTTTAAAGTTTTCATCGTAGAGGTCCTTCACTATTTTAGTTAATTTAATTCCTAGGTATTTTATTTTTTGTGGGGCTATTACAAATGGAGTTGCTTTCCTAATTTCAGCCACACTTTTCTCATTGTTGGCATACAGAAAAGCCATTGATTTTTGGGGGTTAATTTTATAACCTGCTACTTTGCCAAAGTTTTGAATCAGCTTGAGTAATTTGGGAGTGGAGTCTATGGGATTCTTTACATACAAGATCATGTCATCTGCAAAGAGGGAGAGTTTTATTTCTTCTTTCCCTATTTGGATCCCCTTTATGTCTGCATCTTGTCTTATTGCTGTAGCTAGGCATTCTAATACTAGATTGAAGAGAAGTGGAGAGAGTGGGCATCCTTGTCTTGTTCCTGAGTTAAGAGGAAATGGCTTTAGTTTTTCACCATTGAGTATAATGCTGGCTGTAGGTTTGTCATATACAGCCTTTATTGTATTGAGGAATGTTCCATGGATTCCTAATTTTTCCAGAACCTTTATCATAAAGGGGTGTCGGATATTGTCGAATGCTTTTTCTGCGTCTATTGAGATAACCATGTGGTTCTTGTTCTTGCTCCTGTTGATGTGATGAATAATATTAATTGATTTGCGTATATTGAACCAGCTTTGCATCCCTGAAATGAATCCTGTTTGATCGTGGTGTATGATTTTTTGGATGAATTGTTGAAGTCGATTGGCCAAAATTTTGTTGAGAAGTTTTGCATCAATGTTCATCAAAGAAATGGGTCTATAGTTCTCTTTCTTTGATGAGTCCCTGCCTGGTTTTGGGATGAGGGTTATGATGGCTTCATAGAATGTATTCGGTAGTGAGCTTTCTCTTTCAATTTCATTGAAGAGTTGGAGGAGTATTGGTGTGAGCTCTGCTTTGAAGGCCTTGTAAAATTCCACTGTAAAACCATCTGGTCCTGGACTTTTCTTAGCTGGGAGGTCTCTTATTGCTGTTTCTATTTCAATGCTTGATATGGGCCTGGTAAGATAGTTTAACTCATCTTGGTTTAGTTTTGGCATGTCAATATTTGCTAGGAAAAGGTCCATTTCTGTCAAGTTGTCGAACTTATTAGCATAAAGTTTTGAGAAGTATTCCCTTATAATGTTCTGAATCTTGATTGTTTCCGTGGCGATGTTTCCATTCTCATCTCTGAGTTTATTAATTTGGGTGTGTTCTCTTCTTTTTCTGATAAGATTTGCTAAGGGTCTGTCAATTTTGTTAAGTTTTTCAAAGAACCAACTCTTTGTTTTGTTGATTCTTTCTATAGTTTTTTTAAATTCTAGTTCATTTAATTCTGATTTAATTTTGATTATTTCTTTCCCTCTACTGGATTGGGGTTTATCTTGCTGCTCTTTTTCAAGGAGGTTTAGATTTGTCATTAAATTGCTAGTTTCAGATCTCTCCAATTTGTTGATGTAGGAGCTCAGAGCTATAAACTTGCCTCTGAGTACTGCCTTTGCTGTGTCCCAGAGGATATGGTAATTTGTGTGTTCATTTTTGTTGAATAGCATGAACATTTGAATTTCCTTTCTAATCTCTTCCATGACCCACTCATGATTCAGCAGTGTGTTGTTCAGCCTCCATGTGATACCGGACTTTCTTTGGTGGTTTTTGGTGTTGAGTTCTAATTTTATTCCCTTGTGGTCAGAGAGAATGCAGGGTATAACTTCAAGGTTTCTGAATTTAGACAAGTTTGCTTTGTGGCCTAGAATGTGGTCTATTTTAGAAAATGTTCCATGTGCTGCTGAGAAGAACGTGTATTCTGATGCTGCTGGGTGAAATGTTCGGTAAATGTCTGTTAAGTCTAGTTGATCTATGCAGCTGTTTAGATCTGCGGTTTCTCTGTTGAGTTTTTGCCCAGTTGATCTGTCTAGTGGGGAGAGTGGTGTGTTAAAATACCCAACAATTAATGTCTTTGGATCTATATGGGATTTGAGGGAAAGTAGTGTTTCTTTGATAAATTTGGGTGCTCCATTGTTTGGCGAATAGATATTTAGAATTGTAATATCCTCCTGAAGGAGAGATCCTTTAATTAGTATGTAGCGACCTTCTTTATCTCTTCTCACGATTTTTAATTTGAAGCCTATTTTATCTGATATTAGGATTGCAACTCCCGCCTGTTTATGAGGGCCGTTTGCTTGGTAGATTTTGTTCCAGCCTTTAACATTGAAAATATGTTTGTTTTTACGGGCAAGATGTGACTCCTGCAGGCAGCAGATAGAAGGGTCTTGTTTTTTAATCCAACTAGACAGTCTATGTCGTTTAATTGGAGAGTTCAGTCCGTTAACGTTAAGAGATAGGACTGAGAGGTATTTGGGAGTTCCTGCCATGTTATCTACCTTCTTGGGGGCTGCAAAAACTGGGTTCTTCCTATGGTTCTTGGATTCTCAGTTTGGGTGCAGTTTGTTGGCTTTTATTGTGGTCTTGTTGGTTTTCTATGTGTAGGACATCTTTAAGAATCTTTTGTAGGGCTGGTTTGGTGGAGATGTATTGTTTCAATTTCCTTCAGTTATGAAGGAGAGTTTAGCTGGGTACAGTATTCTTGGTTGATAGTTGTTTTTTTTTAGGCATGGCATACGTCATTCCAGGCTCTTCTTGATTTGATTGTCTCTGCTGAGAAATCTGAGGTGATTCTAATTGGTTTCCCTTTATAGGTGATTACCCTTTTCTCCCTGACAGCTTTAAAGATCTTTTCCTTGTTCTGAGTTGATCCTGTGTGGATTATAATGTGACGGTGGGATGTCCTATTCTGGTCTGGTCTATTTGGGGTTCTAAAGGCTTCTTGTATCTGAATAGGCCTATATTTTTGCATGTTTGGGAAGTTCTCTGCTAGGATCCTGTTAAACAAATTTCCTAGACCATTAACTTCTGTTTCTAGGTGCTCCTCTACACCCATTATCCTTAGATTAGGCCTTCTGATGGTGTCTTCCAGGTGTTGGATAGATCTATCATATTTCTTGGACTTGTCTTGGATGGTTGTATGTTCTTTCTCTATAATATCTAGGCTGTCTTCAATCCCTGAGATTCGATCTTCTGCATGGTCTAACCTGCTGTCAAGACTCTTTACTTTGTTTTTAATCTCTTTTCCTTCTAATTGTTCAGCTTTGATGGCTTCAAGTTCTTTGTTGAAGCTCTGTTTTAGGTCTTGTATGAATCTTTTTACTTCCTTAATTTGGTGTTCAGTGTTTGTCCTCAAATCACTTAGTTGATTGGATATGGTTTCTTTGGACTCCCATTCCTTCTGTTGGGTTCCATTCAGCATTCCCTTTGTGGTCTCCCTGACTTCCTTCAGCTCTTTGTTAATGGATTCTATGGATGCCTTTAGTGATCTTTGTGTGTTCTCTACCTGGTCTCTCAATTCCTGTATTACTCTTTGTTTAGCTTCCTCTCGTTTGTGGGATTCCTGCAGTTCTCTTTGAGTGTTCTCAGCCTGCTCAAGCCATCCCTCCCTTTCTATTTGCGTATTCTCAAGTTGTTCACGCAAATCCTGTATCAGTTTTTGAGTAGCTTCCTCACGCTTATGATATTCCTGTATAAACTTCTGGGATGCCTCCTCTCACTCCCTATCACGCTCATACAGAGTCCTTTGTAAGTTGTCAAACTTCTCATTTATCATGTTTGCCACCAGTGTTTGTAGAGCTATTTGGCAACTCTCCTCTGGATTGTTCATTATCTGATCTGACCCCTGATTATCAAGATTGGAAATTGAGATACCCTAATTTGCCATTTTTCTTTTGTTTTTCCGGCTTACTCTGCCCATTTGAGATGAAGATAGCACCAGTTTTTTGCTACAACACTATCTTAAGGCAACCATCAACCAAAGTTTGCATTTGTACAGTCAATAATCTACAGATACAATCTAGTTCAACAGATACATCTATTCAACATCAAACAACTATATTTTGAAGGACTTCGAACCGCAGAAAAGAATTTGGAAAACCAGAAATTATTAGGATTAGGGAGAGATGTGGGTAAAAAATAGGAATAGATTGGTGTGGGGAGGCACAGGGAGAGTTAACTATGTCCTAATCACAATGCAGGAAATGGGTTGGGTAGGATGCAAGTAGAGAGAGAGAGAAAAAGAAGAGAGGGATAGGGGAATGAAAAGAGACCAGAAAAAAAATAGAAACGTAAAAATTAATGTTATTGTAGAGATTAAAAGACCATCTATTTATAGAGGAATGTGAATATGTTTAGAGAAAGGGAGGGACATAGAGGAGATGTGAAAAACTTTAAGGATGGGAAAGGGAGAAGAAAATATCAGAAGTTCAGTAGAGCTAGACAAAAAACAAAAAGATAATTATGAAAGAAAGAAAAAGAGAAAGAAGATAAGAAAAGAAAGGAAAACGCTCATTTACATATTCCTAAAATAAAAATTATAAGAGGAGAAAAAAAAGTTACTGGAAATCAATTATTTTTTCAGAAGAGGCAAAAATTAAAGATTAATAAAAGTTTTAAAAGAGAAAAAAATTTATATATATATATCAGGTAACAAAAAACAAAAAACAAACAAAAAAAGAAAAAAAAGAAAAAAAAAGAAAAAAAAAGTCCTTTGATTTTTTTTGGGGGGGGGAGGGGTGGGAAGAATCCTGTATCTCCCTTTTGTCTGTAACCAGCCTTTTGTTGGAGTCTCTGGTCAGCTTGATGTCCTGTGGCTTGATTGGTTTCTTAAGTCGGTTTGTTGGAAGAGGCAGAAAAATGCTCTGCTTTACCCAAGATTTTGAGATCCCCCTCCCAGGTTAGTTTTCTAGGAGGGTGATCTGCTTTGAGAATCACAAAAGAGGGGGATGCAGTGATGAGGCTAGGTTCTGGGTAGTGTTGAGGCCTTTCAACAATCAGTAGCTTTTTCCTGGGGCTGTTTTGTGCAAAAAAAAAATCTCCCAGAGCCCAGCCTGGAGCCGTTCTCAGGGATTCTGTTTTTCAATTGATTGTTGAGGCTGCTAGAGGGAGGGGCAGCCTCTGGCTCTGGTTACCCAGTGAGGGAAGCCACTCCAATGGCTGGCGCCTGAGCTAGGTGACTTTTCCCTGGATGGAGCCGAGTCTGGCAGGTCACTTTGCCGTTAAGTTCTTGTGACTTGCTAAATGACTCGTTTTATTCCAAGGCCTGGGTTGGAGCTGGCAGCTCCTCCGAGCTTTGTTGGTATCCAAGATGGAGATCACCGGTGCTGGGGGGGGAGGGGTGGCCTTCCCTCCTCTGCTCCCTGAGAAGGAGTGAGGACGTCGGGCTTCCACTCACACCGAGTCTTGGATCCTGGGTCGTCTCTGGTCTGCAAGCTGCAGGATGAAGATGTCCGCTCTTTGTTGGTTCTTGCTGGTGTTGAGTAGAATCTGCTCGCCTGCTGCATCTGGCTCCTTCGTCCCGGACTCTCTGTGTGAGCGCTCAGGTATGGCCCCCGGCTGGGGTCTCCGCGCTTTCGACCCTGCCGCCGCGGCTGCTGGCGAGCACTCAGGTGTTTCTTTTTGCCTTGTCTTCCCTCTCTTGTCTAAGTCTCTGTCCTGTGATGGCACACTTGGTGTGATTCTCTGGCTTAGGACTGTTCACTGGAACTCTAAAACTGCTTTCTATGCGAGAGCTTGTTCAGATTACAGCTTCTCCTCCGCCATCTTCCCGGAACTCTGGAGGACATATTTATTGCTCCCTCAATTATTCTGAAAAGCTGCAATGTCACATCATTTGATTCAGATTTCCATTGTTTGTCTACTTAGTGTCATTTACTGCACTAAATGCAAATATGAGCCGGGTGCTGGTGGCTCATGCTTGCTACTTAGGAGGTTGAGACCAGAAGATTGTGGTTCAAGCCAACCTGTTAAGGAAAGTACATGAGACCCTTATATTCAATTAACCACCAGAAACCCAGAAGTGGTGCTGTAGCTAAAGTGGCAGAGTGCTCAACTTGAGCTGAAGAGCTGAAGGACAGCGTCCAGGATCCAAGTTCAAGTCCCACAACCAACAAAAAAGTGCAAATATGACTTTAACTTTCCCCCAAAGTATTGATGAAGTCAATAGTAATCCTCCAAATAGAGAAAAGTATTACAAAATGATTCAGTGCACCTACTTTTGCTGAGTTATTTAAGTTATGGCTTACTTGCTGGACATAATCTCTTCTTTTAAAATTGTCAAATATTATCTTTATAATAAACTTCATCTAATATTTCTTGGTTCAAAAGAGAAGTCCATAGAGTAGATGTCACTTGACTTTCTTACTGTCTTAGTTCGAAGCCAACCCAGGAAGAAGGAGACTCTTTCAAACTTTTATCTGTAATTAAACACCAAATAAGTGGAGTTTTCGCTAAAGCAGTAGAGTACTAGCTTTGTGGGCAGGTGGCAGGAAAGACAATTATACAGGGGCAGGGTCCAGCCCCTGAGTTCAAGCCCCAGAACCAGCACCAACTAAACAAACAAGTAAACAAAATAAAATCCAAGTATTTCTTTGGGACCCTCCTTACAGGAATACTGGTCTGAGAAGAGGCTGCTTTTGCTGATCATACTCAATGGATCCTCCTGTTTTGGAATCCTTATTGCTATGGAAAACTCAGGACCAGACTAAAGGAATTGATAACTGACTCCTGCAACAAGAGAATCATTTCAGGAGTGAAACATGCATAAGACGCTTTAAGACCTCCATATCTTAGTTTCTTTGCAGTAGAACACTTTTAAAACAAAGTTATTTCCTTTAGTTCTATGCTGGCCTTCAAATGACACATTGTTTCCTTTTTAAATACTCTCAACTATAAGTTTACAGACAAGTTTTATATGAGTAAAGAACACTCAAAAAAGTCAGGGACAGAGTTTCCTTCAAGCCTTGTATTCTTTTCTTGTACAGTATAAAGGAAAGCACAAGTTAACTTGAACTTTGTCATTCCTTAATGTTCAATTCCTCTCCTGGGATCAGTTTCCACATCCAGTATCAGTAACTTCCACTTACTTCCAGTAACAATCTATGGTGCTGCTCTATGGCTTCATTGAAATAGCACAAGGACACCTTTGAACATGAGGTAACACGTGTTTCAGAGACAACTTAATAAAGAGAAAATATTAAATTTATGTTGCTTATGAATACATTATCCATGAGTACATTGAGTTCAAACTTCTTTAGTCTTCTGTAAATTAAGGTGAATTTTAAATGGGAAGGGGGTTCTCAGATCATTTTTTCTGAATGTATGTGCTGTGCATTAATTTATGATTTAACAGTATGATTTAACATATGATTTAACAGTAAGAAACAATAGCAATAATAGAGAAATTCTGTGTTTAAGTATAAGCGTTCAATACAATATAGAAGACTCTACAAATAAGGCAACATTGAAACAATAAAGCCACGTACAGTATGTAGATTTATGGGAGTGATATAGAGAAAGCATTACTCCTAAGTGGAATATGAAGCATGAGGCCACTCCCTTTCTAAATCATGCTTGCTAATCACGTAAATTGGTAAAAAAGTAGAATGGAAGAATGATTCTGTTGCCAATGTAAGTCAGATATAAGAGTATGGACTTAACTGGAAAAAGAGTCCATCTTGAGAGAACAGGGATAATACTAGCAATGAACCTAAGATCACATTTCTTTTCTTTCCTTTTCTTATATTCTTTTTTTGTGTTGTTTTTCGTGGTGCTTGAACTCTGGGACTGGGCGCTGTCCCTCTGATACTCAATTCAAGGCTAATGCTCTACCACTTGAGCTACAGTGGCACTTCCAGTTTTCTAGTAGTTATTTGAGAAAAGAGTTTCCAGGACTTTCCTACCCAGGTTGGCTTTAATCCCCAATCCTCAGATCTTATTATCAATCAGCTTGTGATCACATTTCTAACAGTGTACACTCAGGATATATAATGTGTACATTCATCTATCTTTTTTTTTTAATTTTTTTTGGGTCCAGTCGTGGGGCCTGAACTCAGGGCCTGGGCGCTGTCCCTCAGCTCTTCAGCTCAAGGCTAGCACTCTACCACTTGAGCCACAGCGCCACTTCTGGCTTTTTTCTTTTTGCTTATGTGGTGCTGAGGAATTGAACCCAGGGCCTCATGCATGCAAGGCAAGCGCTCTACCACTGAGCCACCTTCCCAGCCCCATCATCTATCTTTATATGAATTCTTGAGTTAAAAATATGAGCTACAGCTTAGTCTTTATAATCGCAAAAATGTTTCTAGTTTAAAAGTTGATACTCCTGGAAAGATAATACCTAAGAATGTAAAGCAGTCTGGGAAGTTCAGTTTGCATCCAGCCTGGGCAGACCAGGCTTTGAGACACTACCTATAATTAACCAGCCAAAAGGTGGAATACCAATCATGAGCAAGATTACTGATTAAGAGCTTGAGGCTTTTGTGTACATAGATACAAACATGCACATACACACAGAGGCACTTATATGTGCACACATGAATACACAAATGAGACAACTCTCAGAATATGTAGAAAAGTTAGAAAACAATGGAAAATATATCCTGAGTAAGACTAGAATCAAGTGATAATTTTTAATATTAGAAAACCCTCCAGTGAACTTTGTTCAAGAAAGTTGAGACTATTACAAAGGGAGGGACCAGAGATAGTAAGAGAGTCAAGTATTCATTATTAACGGGATGAGATCCATGGAGGAAGGAATCAGAGACCCCTGCAGGTGCATCTGAAAATTTTCATATCCTGTGTCAAATATTAGAACATCTTTGAAAATAGTATATAAACAGTCTGAGCAGTCAGTCTAGTGGATAAGATTATAAGAGAAGTTCAGATTTGCTAGTCTGTTTCTAGATTAAATAAACCAACAAACTATGACAGGACAATGTGATACAAGTCTGGAATTCTAGCACTTAGACTAAGACAGGAGATTAGAGAGTGGAATTACATAGCCATACCTTCCATGGACCAGGTAGTATAATTTTGTCTCAATAAAACAAGCCAAACAACAAGAAAGGAATACACAGTTCAATTTTGGGCTAATTTCGTCATTATGTTTCAAAAGGTCAAGTTTCCTATTGAAATGCAACTCATATATAGTCCTCAGTTGTGTTTTAAATGCTCTCTTCATTACAGAACATTCCTAGATGCAAATTGGTTCATGATTCCCATCCAAAAATTTGCAAAAGTAAGTAAGCATCATTATGTTGGATTCCAAAAAAAATGATGAAGGATTACAAAAGCTTAAACCTGGAGAAATAGCAAAGTTCATCTAATGTAGGACTTTGTAGACCTTGCTAAATTATAATTTAGATTTAAAATACATATTTTGATTTTGTTTGTAATTTGATATTCTATAGGATACTACAAAATTCTTTTTAAGGAGAAGGTTTAATTGACATTCACAAATGATTCTGACATTCTATTTTCCTAGAATATACTTTCAAGAGAGTTATAATTAGAACTTAGTTAATAGATAATTCGAACATTCATGTATAATATGATAATGTGAATAATTTAGACAGAGTTGCCAGCAAATGGATGATATTAATTTATAAATTTAGAAAAACTGCAATTTTTGAGGGTTTAGAATAATATGGTATGAAGAGAGTAATTGTGTGACATCTTCTTTCTTCTACCTATATGTAACACAGGAAGCGATTTCCTTAGTTACGTGCCTCTGTATACATTGAGAAAAATGCTAGGTTTGGGGTTTGTTTTCATTTTTGTTTTTGTTTCATTGGTTTGTCCTAGAGCTTGAACTCTGGGCTTGGACACTATCTGAGCCTGGTTATGCTCAAGGCTCGTGCCCTACCACATCAACCTCAGTGGCACTTGTGTCTGGCTTTTTCTGAGAAGTTTATTGGAGATAAGATTCCAAGAAACGTTCCTGCCTGGGTGGGCTTTAACCATAAATTTCTTATCTTAGCATCCTGAATATCTATGATAGTTTAAAAAGTATAAATATAAATAATATTTGCAAGTGTTCTGATCTCAAGAATACCACTGGGTAAAAATGATGCAGCTCAGTTTATTGAGTTGTTCTTTCCATAACAAAGAGAGCATCACATTAGCAGAGGTGTAGTATTTTTTCACAATAGAAATAAGCTATTCATGATGTGAAAGAAGGAATTTTAAGGTGCAGCTTACAAGTTGGAAACTGTTGGGGTAGGATGACATTATGGTATAAATCTTGGGATTGATGGTCATAGAAATAATAGCTTACTCTGATAAACAATTGCTTACTCTTGAAGAATTAATTATTACAGATGCTTCATAGTTGTATCCTCTACCAGAATGTGACTATTTTTCTGTTGATTTCTCAATCTGTAACACCCCATTGGAAACTGCATCTGTTGCAGAATTTCATACATGCAAACGTACTGTTTTGAATCTCTCAGGTATGGAAGTTGAGAATTCAAAAATGAGAAGTTATTAGTCGTAGGAATTTTGAAGAACACATATATTCTGTCTTCTTAACAACTTATTTACTTTTTAAAGTTATGGGTTTCGATAGAATTAAACTGTTTTCAGTTTTAGTATGAGAAAGTACTAAATTTATTCTTTTTTCAAAATATTGGGAAGTATATTGTGAAAATTTTGTTTAGTTGGGTTACATTCAAGTTGATGACCCTCTGATAAAGAAGGGGTAATTAATTCAAATTAGATGCCAAATAGTATTGGTTTTTAAGAAGTTACTACATAAAGAATAATATTTATTATACCAAGACAGTGAAATTATAATTTATGCAGCTTATTTTTAAATTTTTATTATCAAAGTGATGTACAGTGGGGTTACAGTAATTGTAAGGTAGTGAATACATAACTTTTCAAACTTGTTACTCCTCCCTCATTTTTCTCACAGTTTTCCTTTACCCCTTCACCTCTCACAAGTTGTAATGTACATTTCCAACATATTGTCTTGTGAGTATTGCTATTACATTGGATTTCCCCTTGTCCTTTGTATCACCATTTTGTTGTTCCTCTTCCCTTCCCTAATTAAGGTAAATGTATACACAATACAAAATCAAATATAGCAGGGATAAACCATATGGGAAAACTCAATGAAAACAGAAATCACATAGTACATCAAAAACAACAACCACAAATGAAAAAATCTGTTTCCATATTTTGGAGTTCATTTTGCTCAGCATATGCTTATATGGTCATATACGCATAACAAAGTGACTAGAAAATAATAGTTGCATGAATACTATATCATGACAACAACATGTTAACTTTTTGATGGTTAAGGTAGAATGAGGATAGGTGAATTTGCAGTTCTGATAAAGGAATTTCAAAGGAGTTTTAAAGTTATGACAGGTAAATTTTAATCTTTCATAATTTTTAACAACCCAGCCAATTAAGAAAATTTAAAATTGCCTGGGAGAATCGGCTTTCATGCAAAGAAATCCATGGAGACTTAGTAAAGAGGGTGCAATGTGGGTGAAGATGGCTCTTTTTCACACTAAACAAACAAACCTCTGAAACCCTGCTGTAAATCCTGAAGGTTCCCTTGAGAATTGAACTAACACAGGAAATATACTCCCACTGTGTGAGACAAGGTTGTAGTGGAATTTGAATTCAAAGTTCTTTAAAAAAAAGAAATAAAATATGTGAATTAACCTTTAATTACCACACAGTAATTCTCTGAAAAACATAATTTGGGCCAAAATATTTAGGAAGAAATTGTCCTCCACAATGAAAGAAGGTATTGGGTTTACACTTTTCTGTTTGTAACACTTTCTACAATGTCTTTGCACGTGAAGCAGTGAAACACAGAAAAAAAATCTGATTGGATACTTCAAATCAATTATTTCACATTTCTAAGTAGCTCACAAAAAATAATATCCTTATTAACATGAGATAGTGAAGATTTCTCTTATTACATAAGCAAAAAGTTTTGGGTTCAGAAAAGAATTGAACAGGGCTGGGAAGGTGGCTCAGTGGTACAGCCCTTGCCTTGCATGCATGAGGCTCTGGGTTCGATTCCCCAGCACCGCATATGCAAAAAGAAAAATAAGCCAGAAGTTGCGCTGTGGTTCAAGTGTTAGAGCACTAGTCTTGAGCTGAAGAGCTGAGGGACAGCACACAGGTCCAGAGGTCAGGCCCCACGACTGGACCCCCGCCCCTAAAAATGCAACACAACAACAACAAAGAAAAGAATTGAGTAAATGGAAAAGGTAAGAAAACAGTGTTCTTAGAAGCCGTAGGTGAGCATACTGCTTTCAGCAGTTGAGTGAGGCCAAAACTTTTGATATACATTGTGTTAATATTTTTGCTACCTAAAGTGATTTTACAGAGCTGAATTAGCTCATTACAATGCAGAACAGACTGAATGAAGCCATGAAAATAAATTCCAGGCAGTTCCGGGAAGATGGCGGAGGATAAGCTGGAGGCTAAACAAGCTCTCACATGGAAAGCAGTATTAGAGTTCCAGTGAACAGTCCTAAGCCAGAGAATCACACCAAGTGTGCCTTCACAGGACAGAGAGATAGGCCAGAGAGAGAAAATACAGGCAAGGAGACAGCCCTGAGCAATTGCCAGCAGCCGGAGAAGGCGGTGGCAGAGGTGGGGGTGGCCACTGCAGCCACCATACCTGATTCACAGAGAGTCTGGGACGAAGGAGCCAGACGCGGCGGGCAAGCAGATTCTGCTCAACACCAGCAAGAACCGACAAGAAGCAGACATCTTCATCATACACTTCACAGACCAGAGACGACCCAGGAACCAAGACTTGGTGGGAGTAGAAGCATGATGTCCTCACTCCTTCTCAGGAACCAAAGGGGGTAAGGCCACCCCTCACCCCCCCCCCAGTACGAGATCTCCATCTTGGATACTGACAAAGCTCGGAGAAGCTGCTAGTTCCAACTCAGGCCTTGGAAGAAATCTAGAGTCATCTAGCAGGTCACAAGAGCCTAACCTGACCTGCCAGACTCAGCTACACCCAGGGAAAAGTCACCCAGGTCAAGGCGCCAGCCCCAGGAGTGGCTTTCTTCACCCGGTAATAAGAGCCAGAGGCTGTCCCTCCCTTTAGCATCCTCGACAATCAATTGAAATTCAGTAAACATAAATCATGAGAGTGGCTCCAGGCTGGGCTCTGTGAGTTTCTCACAAACCAGCCCCCGAGAAAAGCTACTGTTTGCTGAAAGGCCTCAACTCTACCCAGAACCTAGCCTCATCACAGCATCTCCAAACACGAGGAAAAAGCCATCTCCCTCTTTTGTGGGTACTCAAAGTAGATCTCCCTCCCACTGAACTAACCTGGGAGGAGGATCGCAATACACTGGAGAAAGCAGAGCATTTTTCTGCCTGTTCAAAGAAACTGACTTAAGTAAACAACCAAGCCACAGGAACACGAGCAGACCAGAGACTCCAACAAGAGGCTGGTTATGGACACAAGGGACATACAGGATTTTTCCCACCCCTCCCAAAAAAATCAAACAACTTTGTGTTGTTGTACCTTTTATAAAAATTTTTTTTCTAAAAATTTTTTAATCTTTAATTTTTACCTTTTTTGAAAAAAAATATTTTCTAGTAATTTTTTTTCCTCTTAGAATTTTATTTCAGGGGTATAAGTGTGTGTGCGTTTTTCTTTTTTTTCCTTGTTTTTTTTAATTTTGTTTTTGTTTAGCTCTACTGAACTTCTGATCTTTTTTCTTTCTTTCTTATCCTTTTCACCTTTTCTTCTCTTTCATTCTTCTTTATGTGACTTAATTGCTATTCTGCACATCCTCAGATAAACCCTTAGTCGATTATTAGACCTTATACCCCATTGTGTACACACTTAATCCACAAATTTATTACTCAATTCAAAACCTCTTAGACTTAAATTCCTTAATAGCAGTACTACCCCTTTATACCTATATAATAATTTAAGTATTTTTATTTTTAAGTTTTTCACATCTCCTTTATATCCCTCCCCTTGTCTCATTATATTCATGTTCTTCTCTGAATAGTTTATTTTAGAATCTCTATAATATTTTAAATTTTTACGTTTCCATTTTTTCTGGTCTCTTTTTTTCCCTTTCTCTTTCTTCGTTTTTTCTCTCTCTCTACTTTCATCCTATCCAACCTATTTCCTGCTTTGAGATTAAGATTTAGTTAACACTCCCTGTACCTTCCCACATCACTTTATTTCTATTTTTTACCCATGTCTCTTCCTAAACCGAATAATTTCTGGTTTACCAAATTCTTCTTTGCGGTTCATAGCCCATTAATATATAGTTGTTTGATGTTGAATAGAGGTATCTGTTGAAGTAGATTGTATCTGCAGACTATTGACTGTGCAAATACAGACTTTGGTTGATGCTTGCCTTAAGATAGTGTTCTAGCACAAAACTGGTGATAATTTCATCCCAAATGGGCAGAGTAAGCCGGAAAAACACAAAAAAATGGCAAATCCGGGTATATCAACTCCCACTCATGATAATTAGGGAAGAGAACAGATAATGAATAATCCAGAGAAGAGTTCCCAAATAGCTCTACAAACACTGCTGGCAAACATGATAAATGAAAAGATTGAAAACATACAAAGGCCTCTGTATGAGCATGATAGGGAGAGAGAGGAGGCAATCCAAAGGTTTATACAGGAATATCATGAGCGTGAGGAACCTACTCAAAAACTGATACAGGATTTGCGTAAGCAGCTTCAGAATACTCAAAGAGAAAGGCAGGAATGGGGTGAGCAGGCTGAGAACACTCTACAGGAATGGCATGAACGGGAGGAAGCTAAGCAAAGAGTAATACAGGAATTAAGAGAGCAAAAAGAGAATACACAAAGATCACTAAGGGTATTCATGGAATCCATTAACAAAGAGCTGAAGGAAGTCAGGGAGACCACAAAGGGAATGCTGAATGGAACCCAACAGAAGGAATGGGAGTCCAAGGAAACCATAACCAATCAACTAAGTGATTTGAGAATAAACAATGAACACCAAATTAAGGAAGTAAAGAAGTTCATACAAGATCTAAAACAAAGCTTCAACAAAGAAATTGAAGCCACCAACGCTGACCAACTAAAAGGAAAAGAAATAAAAAACAAAGTAGAAAGTCTCGACAGCAGGTTAGACCATGCAAAGATCGAATCTCAGGAATTGAAGACAGCCTTACATATTATAGAGAAAGAACATACAACGATCCAAGACAAGTCCAAGAAATATGAGAGATATATCCAAAACCTGGAAGGCATGATCAGAAGGCCTAATCTAAGGATAATGGGTGTAGAGGAGCTCCTAGAAACAGAAGTTAATGGACTAGGAAATTTGTTTAACAGGATCCTAGCAGAGAACTTCCCAAACATGCAAAAAGATAGGCCTATTCATGAGGGGGGACCAAGATGGCGACGGGGCAGTAGGGAAACGCCACAGCTCTCTCCAACCAAAAAGAGAGTTGGAGTTCCAACGCTTAATCTCCCCAAGAGACCGACAACAACAAAAAGACGAACACTCAGAGAAAAACCAGAGGCGGAGAATAACAAAAAAAGAAAGAGAGGAAAAGAATTTCAAAACAGAGAAAAGCGAAGACCCCTCCCCCAACCTTTACTGGCCGCGCGGCAGTGCGCCAAGCCGCCGGCCAGCCAGCCCGGCGGGGGCTGTGGGAGCCCCAGAGAAACAGCAGAGACACAGGGGGCCACTTTCAGAACATCAGGTACTGGTTTGCAGAACAGCAGATCGCCAGGAACAGAGAAACCTACCAGCCGGGAGTCTCCACGAGGATCCCACCCCCAGCCCTCACTCTCCACCCGAGCAGAGAGGCTCCATCCCGCCAAAGGCGCTCGGCATCAGCAGAGTGACAAAAGGACCTGCGGCAGACCACCCAGCCAGCCTGATCGCGATCGCAACGATCCAGCACTCTCCACCCGAGCAGAGAGGTTCCATCCCGCCAAAGCTGCTCGGCGCGACAAAGGGTCCTGTCTGCAGACCACCCGCCCGCCCGATCACGATCGCAACAACCCGGCGGGGTCACTTGGGCCCCAGAGGTACCGAGAAGAAGCTGCCTGAGCGTGGACACTCTTGACCCAACAGCTTCGACAGAGGCAGAGACAGAAAAGAATCACACAGAGCCACCACCGCCCAACCCAGCCCGGATTGCAACAACAACTGACGACCTACACCACACAGAAACAACCAGCTCCAGGGTGAGTACCCCACAGGGGAAGTGTATCCCTCAAGGGAGACCAGAGCTGGAGGGAATCCCCAGACTCTGACCTAGAGTCCCTACCCCAGCACCCCAACCACAGGACCTACTAAAACTGGGAACTGTTTGAGAGCTCCACCAGCCCATGGAGCACACTCAGCTGGCCAGGCTAGAGCAAGAGCACCCCTGGAAGGGAGCTTAAATGCCCAAGCCAGGAACAGCGCCCCTGGGTCAAGACTACCAACAGTAGAAGAAATTTGAACTGTGTCCCCCAGGCTGTATAAACTAAGTGGTATACACATCAGCACAGGCCTAACGAGTGCGCTACAGGCTGCATAAACCTAGGTGGTATACAAATCAGCACAGGCCTAACAATCGCGCTCCAGGCTGGGGCCGGAACCAGGCCCGGGGATCCGGCGCCTGAACAACACAACCAACTCCTCCCAATTGAAGTAAAAAGCTGAGCATACGCCTCAACAGAGGGGAGAAAACCAGGAAACAACACTCCCCCGGGAAGCACGCCTGTGACAACAAAAGACCTGGAGGCCCAGGACAAGAGAAGCCCAAACCCCACCAAAACTCCACCCATATACCCTAGACTGGGAATTGGGCAACACAGGCTTCCAGCACCTGATAGTAAGCAGGAGCTCAGACTGTTAAGGCAGCTCAGCAATAGAGTGATAGTCTTGGATGTATGAGGCCCTGCATCTGATTCCTCAGCATCACAAAAGCAAAAAGGGTCAGAAGTGGTGCTGTGGCTCAAACGGTAGGGTGCCAGCCTTGAGCTGAAAAGCTGAGGGACAGCACCCAAACCTAGAGTTCAAGCCCAAAACCAGCCCAAAACAAATAAACAAAAACACATCAGGAGCCCATAGCAGACTCCAGCATTTGGGAGAGTGCATGCAGAGCATCTGTTCTTCACAAGAGCACCCGCAGGAGCAAACACAAGCAGTCTAGGCTGCTCAACCCTTCCAAAGGTGGGAACTGCCAGCAATCTACAGCAGAGAGCTGAGAATCCTAAGTAAGTCAGAATAGCAGCTGGAAATAGGCTCCCAACAGAACCCAGATCAGGCACAGACTCTCTCTACCAATACAGAATCAGCAACCAAGCAAAGACAGACACACCAAAACAAAATTGAAGAGCAGTCTCCTGAACCTCCATGCGAAAATCACAGAGAAAAATCACAAGGTTTACTACCACCCAGGACAGCAAGCTCAACTCAAAAGCCAGCAGCCACACAGGGGAGAGCCCCAGTGGGAGCAAAGCAGGAATGGAAGACAAAGGCTACTTCCAAGGGTTGCTGGAGGCAATGACTCAAGAAATAAAGCGAGAAATTGATCAGAAACTGAAAGAGCACAAGGATGAACTATCCAAAGAGATACAGGGTATCAAACAAGAGATGCATGCAAAAATAGAAGCTGCACAAACCTCAGTAAGAAGTGAGATAAACGCCAAATTAGAGGTAATGCATACCTCATTGAGAGGTGAGATCAGTACTCTGAGAACCAACATTGAATCCATAAAGGGATCCATTTCCTCCATGCAAACCACAATAGAAGCCACTGTCAACAGAGTGAATGAAATGGAAGGTAGGGTGTCAGATACAGAAGACAGAATACACCAACTGGACCAAAAAGTGACAGATATGGAAAAAACACTCAAATTAAACCAAAGGGATATTCAAGAGCAAACAGATAATGCTAAAAAAATTTAACCTTCGCATAATTGGAGTGGACGAAGGTGAGGAATTCCAGAGCAAGGGAATGCAACACCTATTTAACAAGATAATCAATGAAAATTTTCCCCACCTCAAAAACGACCATCTTAACTACATCACAAAAGCTTATCGAACACCCAACAAGCAAGACCCCAGGAGAAACACTTCTAGACACATTATAGTAAAAATGATAGATCTGAATAATAAGGAAACAATCCTGCATGCAGCAAAAATGAAGAAGGAGCTATACTACAATGGGAAAAAAATAAGAATTACTGCAGATCTCTCCACACAAACAATGAATGCAAGAAAAGCCTGGGAAAGCACCATACGAGCCCTGAGAGCCAATAACTGCCAACCCAGACTGATCTACCCGGCAAAGCTAGCATTCACATTTGATGGAGAACTGAAAACTTTTAATAGCAAAGAAAAACTAAATGAATACATAAACATTAAGCCAGCATTACAAAGAATTCTAAGAGGGGGGACACAACCTGAAGAAAGCAGCCAGGAACTGGGGCCTGCCCCAAACAGGCATTACTCAAAGTATAACTGAGCAAGCACAGGAGGAAAGGAAAAAAGAAAAACTTAGGAAAACGGAATGGCAGGGACAACAATGCATCTCTCTATACTTTCTCTTAATATAAATGGGCTGAATTCGCCAATTAAAAGAAAACGAACTGAGGCCTGGATAAGAAAACAAGACCCATCCATCTGTTGCCTTCAGGAGACCCACCTCTCAGCCAAACATACAAACAAACTCAGAGTGAAGGGGTGGAAAAGGATCTACCAATCAAACGCCCCCAGTAAGAAAGCAGGTGTAGCTATCCTGATATCTGACAAAATAAACTTTTCATTAAAATCAGTACAGAAAGACAAGGACGGACACTACATATTAATAAAGGGAACAATCCAAGAGGAGGATATAACCATCATCAACTTATATGCCCCAAATATTGGTGCACCCAGATATGTCAAACAAATGCTCTCAAACTTACAGAATAAAATAGATCCCAATACGATAATACTAGGAGACTTTAACACACCACTCTCACCAAAGGACAGGTCTACCAACCAGAGGATTGGCAAAGAAGCTACCGAATTAAGAGAGGCCATACTGCAAGCGGAATTAACTGACATCTACCGAGTATTCCACCCTAAAACAACACAGTACACATTCTTCTCAGCAGCTCACGGAACTTTCTCCAAAATAGACCATATCATAGTTCATGCAAGGAACTTAAGCAAATA
Source organism: Dipodomys merriami (assembly GCF_024711535.1). Taxonomy (NCBI): domain Eukaryota; kingdom Metazoa; phylum Chordata; class Mammalia; order Rodentia; family Heteromyidae; genus Dipodomys; species Dipodomys merriami. Next base: position 178,648 of record NW_027206399.1, on the reverse strand, counting down.
CAAAGGGATCGACATAATCCCCTGTATCCTATCTGACCACAGTGGAATCAAGCTAGCTCTCAATAACAAAGCATACCGCAGAAATTTCTCCAATACATGGAAATTGAACAGCACACTCCTTAACAATGCCTGGATAACAGAAGAGATCAGAGAAGAAATAAAGCATTTCCTACAACTCAATGAAAATGAAAACACCTCACAAAGAAACTTGTGGGACACAGCAAAAGCAGTCCTGAGGGGCAAATTTATTGCCCTCAGTGCCCACATCAAGAGAATGGAGACAGACCAAGTAAATAATCTCATGTTGCAATTAAAACAGCTAGAAAAACAGGAAAAAATGGGACCTAAAGCTACTAGAAGAAGCCAGATAACCAAATTAAAAGCAGAGATTAACCAATTAGAAAATCAGAAAACCATAACCAAAATAAACCAAACAAAAAGCTGGTTCTTTGAGAAAATAAACAAAATTGATGGCCCATTGGCTAGACTAATTAAAAAAAGAAGAGAGGAAACCCATATTAATAGGATTAGGGATGCCACGGGAAACATCACCACACGTACCCAAGATATCCAAACAATTCTAACAGACTACTTTCAAAAGCTATACTCTCTAAAGGAAGAAAATCGGGCAGAAATGGATGCATTTTTAGAGAAATACAAGTTGCCCAAACTGAGCAAAGAAGAAGTTAACCAATTAAATAAGCCAATATCCTATAATGAGATACAGGAAGCTATCAAAAGTCTTCCAACAAAAAAAAGCCCAGGACCAGATGGATTCACAGCAGAATTCTATAAGACCTTTAAACAAGAACTAATACCCATACTCCTCAAGCTCTTCAGAGAAACAGAGAAGGAAGGAGCTATCCCAAACTCATTCTACGAAGCCAATATCACACTCATCCCCAAACCAGGCAAAGACCCAACCAAAAAGGAGAATTACAGGCCAATCTCCTTGATGAACACAGATGCAAAGATCCTTAACAAGATTCTAGCTAACAGAATCCAGAAACACATAAAAAAAATAATTCACTATGACCAGGTAGGCTTCATCCCAGAGACACAGGGATGGTTTAACATACGTAAGTCAATAAATGTAATCCAACATATCAACAGAGCCAAGGTCAAGAATCACATGATTATCGCTACAGATGCAGAAAAGGCCTTTGACAAAATTCAACATTCATTCATGCTAAAAGCTCTGGAGAAAATAGGAATAGAAGGAACATTTCTAAAAACAATGAAAGCCATTTATGACAGACCAATAGCCAATATTATACTTAATGGGGAAAAGCTACAACCAATTCTCCTAAAATCAGGAACAAGGCAAGGATGCCCACTGTCTCCACTCCTCTTCAATATAGTCCTAGAACCCTTAGCCAGGGCAATAAGGCAAGAAAAAGACATTAAAGGGATCCGCATAGGAAAAGAAGAAGTTAAACTATCCCTTTTTGCAGACGACATGATACTATACCTCCACGATCCCAAAAACTCCATCCCCAAACTCTTAGAAATCATAAATCACTTTGGCAAAATAGCAGGATACAAAATAAACCCACAAAAATCAGTTGCCTTCCTATACACTGATAATGTACAGGAAGAGAGGGAAATAAAGGGAGCAACCCCATTCACAATAACCTCCCGAAAAATAAAATATTTAGGAATTAACCTAACCAAAGATGTAAAAGAACTATTTAATGAGAACTATAAAAAGTTAAAGAAAGAAATTGCAGAAGACACTAGGAAATGGAAAGACCTCCCATGCTCCTGGATAGGCCGACTTAATATAGTAAAGATGGTAATACTTCCAAAACTAATATACAAATTCAATGCAATTCCTATTAAAATCCCAATGACGTACATCTCTGAAATACAGAAAACAGTCCAAAAATTCATATGGAACAACAAAAGACCTAGAATAGCCAAAACAATTCTAGGGGATAAAGACAATATGGGAGGGCTATCCATGCCGAACTTCAAACTCTACTACAGAGCTATAATAACAAAGACAGCATGGTACTGGCACAAAAACAGACCCGAAGACCAATGGAACAGAATAGAAGATCCAGAAATAAATCCACAGGCCTACAGCCAGCTGATATTCGACAAAGGAGCCAAAGACATACAATGGAAGAAACACAGCCTCTTCAACCGCTGGTGCTGGGAAAACTGGGCAGCCACATGCAGAAAACTAAAAGTGGACCCCAGCCTTTCACCATGCACCAACATCAACTCAAAATGGATTAAAGACCTTAACATTAAACCTGAATCTCTGAAACTACTGCAGGACAGAGTAGGAGAGACACTTGAACTAATAGGCACAGGAAGGAACTTCCTGAACAGAGTCCCAGGGTCACAACAAATTGGAGAGAGACTCGACAAATGGGACTACCTTAAAATAAAAAGCTTCTGCACAGATAAAGCTATCGCAACCAAGCTAGAAAGACAACCAACTAATTGGGAAAAAATATTTACCAGCAATATATCAGACAAGGGGTTAACATCCTGTATATACAGGGAACTCAAGAAACTAATCCCTCCCAAACCCAACAAACCAATTACTAAATGGGCAAGGGAACTAAAGAGGGACTTCTCAAATGAAGAAATAAAAATGGCAAAGAAACACATGAGGAAATGTTCATCATCCCTGGTGGTGAAGGAAATGCAAATAAAGACAACCCTGAGATACCACCTTACCCCAGTCAGAATGTCCCACATCCACAAATCAGCCAACGACAAATGCTGGAGGGGATGTGGAGAACGAGGAACGCTATTACACTGCTGGTGGGAATGTACACTCATACAACCACTTTGGAAAGCAGTCTGGAGGGTCCTTAGAAAGCTAAAGATTGACCTCCCTTACGACCCAGTCATACCACTTCTAGGCATCTACCCTGAACAACAGGAACCAATATACAAGGACACGTGCACCTCCATGTTTATTGCAGCACTGTTCGCAATAGCTAGGATATGGAAACAACCTAGATGCCCCACCACAGATGAATGGATCCAAAAATTGTGGTATCTATACACAATGGAATATTATGCAGCCATTAGAAATGACAAAATAATGGCATTTGCAGGGAAATGGATGGAGCTAGAAGGAATCATGTTGAGCGAGGTAAGCCAAGAACGAAGAGACAAACAGTACATGGTCTCCCTGATAAGTGGATGATGAATCCAAAATGTTAGGTGATATGACAAAACTAACAGGACTTAAGAAACAAAGAACTCCTACTCATCTGGTTGAACCACTACTAAATATCCCCATGCTGCTGATCACATATATGGTATATAACATATGAGCACCGTTATATATTACAGACTGTGATAGACAATTTGCTCCAGGAAAGTTAGAATGAACTTGTGACTTTAAATGAGCATCATTATTCCACAATACTGTGAATTTCCGGAAATTAAGTAATCACTTAATCACGATCAAAAAAAAAAAAAAAGAACCTTGGGGAAGGGAGGGAGGGAGGGGATGGTAGGGGGGAAACAATGGAGGGGGTAACAATGTTCAAGAGGAAGTGGAAGTGTACTCATTACCTCACTCATGTAACTGTAACCCTCTGTATAGTATCTCTACAATAAAAAAAATTAAAAAAAAAAAGATAGGCCTATTCAATACAAGAAGCTTTTAGAACCCCAGATAGACCAGACCAGAATATGATATCCTACTGTCACATTACAATCTGCACAGGATCAAGTTAGACCAAGGAAAAGATCCTTAAAGCTGTCAAGGAGAAAACATTAAAGACCTATAAAGGGAAACCAATTAGAATCACCTCAGATTTCTCAGAAGAGAAAATCAAAGCAAGAAGAGCCTGGAATAATGTATTCAATGCCCTAAAAACAAACCAATATCAACCAAGAATACTGTACCCAGCTAAACTCTCCTTCATAACTGAAAGCCAAATAAAAACCTTCCAGAGCAAAGAAAAATTGAAACAATATATCTCCACCAAACCAGCCCTACAAAAGATTCTTACAGATGTCCTACACATAGAAAACCAACAAGACCACAATAAACGAAAAGAAACTGCACCCAATCGCTGAATCCAAGAACCATAGGAAGAACCCAGTTTTCGCAGCTCCCCAGAAGGTGGATAACATGGCAGGAACTCCCAAATACCTCTCAGTCCTATCTCTTAACATTAACGGATTTAACTCTGCAATTAAGCGACATAGACTGTCTAGTTGGATTTAAAAACAAAATCCATCTATTTGCTGCCTTCAGGCGTCACATATTGCCTGTAAAAACAAAAACATTTTCAATGTTAAAGGCTGGAGCAAAATCTACCAAGCAAACAGCCCCCATAAACAGGCGGGAGTTGCAATCCTAATATCAGATAAAATAGACTTCAAATTAAAATTTGTGAGAAGAGATAAAGAAGGTCCTTACATACTAATTAATGGATCTCTCCTTCAGGAGGATATTACAATTTTAAATATCTATTCGCAAACAACAGAGCACCCAAATTTATCCAAGAAACACTACTTTCCCTCAAATCCCACATAGACCCAAAGACATTAATTGTTGGGGATTTTAACAAACCACTCTCCCCACTAGATAGATCAACTCGGCAAAAACTCCACAGAGAAACCTCATATCTAAACAACTGCATAGATCAAGTAGATTTAACCGATATCTACTGAACATTTCACCCAGCAGCATCAGAATACACGTTTTTCTCAGCAGCATATGGAACATTTTCTAAAATAGATCACATTTTTAGGCCACAAAGCAAACTTGTCCAAATTCAGAAACATTGAAGTTATACCTTGCATTCTCTCTGACCAAAAGGGAATAAAGTTAGAACTCAACACCAAAAGCCACCAAAGAAAGTCTGGTAACACATGGAGGCTGAACAAAACACTGATGAATCACGAGTGGGTCAAGGAGGAGATTAGAAAAGAAATTCAAATGTTCATGCTATTCAACAAAAATGAGCACACAAATTACCATATCCTCTGGGACACAGCAAAGACAGTACTCAGAGGCAAGTTTATAGCCCTGAGTTCCTACATCAATAAATTGGAGAGATCTGAAACCAACAAGTTAATGAGACATCTGAACCTCCTTGAAAAAGAGCAGGAAGATAAACCCCAATCCAGTAGATGGAAAAAATAATTAAAATTAAATCAGAATTAAATGAATTAGAATCCAAAAAACTATAGAAATAATCAACAAAACCACGAGTTGGTTCTTCAAAAATATTAACAAAATTGACAGACCCTTAGCAAATCTTAACAGAAAAAGAAGAGAACACACCCAAATAAACAAACTCAGAAAGGAGAATGGAAACATCACCACAGAAACAACAAGATTCAGAACATTTTAAGGGAATACTTCTCAAAACTTTATGCTAATAAGTTTGAGAACTTGGCAGAAATGGACCTTTTCCTAGCAAATATTGACATGCCAAAACTAAACCAAGATGAGTTAAACCATCTTAACAGGCCCATATCAAGCATTGAAATAGAAACAGCAATAAGAGACCTCCCAGCTAAGAAAAGTCCACGACCAGATGGTTTTACAGCCGAATTGTACAAAGCCTTCAAAGCAGAGCTCACACCAATACTCCTCCAACTCCAATGAAATTGAAAGAGAAAGTTCATTACCGAACACATTCTATGAAGCCATCTTAACCCTCATCCCAAAACCAGGCAGGGATTCATCAAAGAAAGAGAACTATAGACCCATTTCTTTTTTTATTGTGAAAATACTATACAGAGGGGTTACAATTACATGGGCAAGATAGTGTACATTTCTTATCGAGCATTTTGGCCTCCTCCTTTGTTTACCCTTCCCATCCCTTCCCATCCTCCCTCCTTCCCCACTCAATCCTCCCCCCCCAAGTTGTAAAGTTCATTTTTGACATGACAACTTGTACTTCTCATTGTTGCAACAGGTCCACCTTTATCCTTATTTAAGCGACTTGTTTTTCCACTTCCCCTCCACAAATTATACCAACATCAAATACAGTGAAAGCATGGGTTATACTATGGGGGAGGGACATACAAAGCAACAAAGAAATAATCTTACAATTGCGTTATAAACAAATGCATGAAAGAAAAAATGTTTAAAATACATATCTTAGGGTTCATTTTCCTAACATCACCTTATCTGACCTTTTCTGCTTGATTCAGACATATACTAGTTATTACGAATAATGGAAACCATGGGAACTATGTTCCTTTCGGCCTGGCTTACTTCCCTTAATATAATTTTTTCCAAGTCTTTCCATTTCCTAACAAATGGGGCAATGTCATTCTTTCTGATGGAGGCATAGAATTCCATTGGGTATATATTGGACATTTCCTTGATCCATTCAACTACAGGGGGCATTGGGGTTAGTTCCATATCTTACCTATGGTAAATAATGCTGCAATAAACATAGTTGTGCGGGCAGCTTTAGTATGGTCTTGTTTGTGATCATTTGGTTAAATGCCCAAAAATAAGACTGCTGGGTAATATTGGAGCTCTATGTGGAGTCTTTTGAGGAATCTCCATACTATTTTCCAAAGTCGTTGAACAAGTATACACTCCCACCAACAGTGCAGTAAAGTTCTCTTCTGTCCACATCTCCTCGAACATTTGTTGTTATTAGAGTTCTTTATTTTAGTCATTCTAACTGGATTGAGGTGGTATCTCAATGTTTTGATTTGCATTTCTTTTATGGCTAGGGAGTGAGCATTTCTTCATGTATCTATTGGCCATCCTTCTTTCTTCTTCAGCGAAGTTTCTCTTTAAGTCTTTAGCCCCGTTATTTATTGGGCAGTTGTTTCTTTGAAGATTTGTTGTTGGGGGATTTAATTTTTTGAGTTCAAGGAATATTTTAAATATGAGACCCTTGTCCGTAGTATGGCTAGTGAAGATCTTCTCCCAATCCATGGGCTGTCTATTGATGTTGCTAGCTATGTCCTTTGCCATGCAGAAGCTCTGCAATTTCATGTAATCCCATTTGTCCAACCTTTCTTTGATTTGTTGTGTTTCTGGGTCTCTAGTAAGAAAATTTCGGCCTATGCCAAGGAGACCTAATGTTTCTCCTATTCCATCCTGTAATGTTTTCAGAGTGTCTGCTTTGACTCTGAGGTCTTTGATCGATTTGATTCTGGAGTTGATACTGGTGCAGGGTGATATATAAGGATCTAGCTTTAGTTTTCTACAAATAGTTAACCAATTTTGCTAACACCATTTACTGAAGAGGCTGTCTTTCTTCCATTGAATTTTTTTAGCTCCCTTCTCGTAGATTAAGTCCCTATAGATTTGTGGGTTCATTTCTGGGTTGTCAATTCTATTCCATTGGTCCTGAGATCTGTACTTGTGCCAGTACCAAGCTGCCTTGATTACTGTGGCTTTTTAGTAGAGTTTGAAATTTGGCACTGATATTCCTCCAGCACTGTTCTTTCTGTTAAGGATTGTTTTTGCTATTCGGGGTCTTTTATTGTTCCATATGAATTTTTGGATTGCCTCTTCTAATTCCTTGAAGAATGTGGCTGGAATATTGTGATAGATATGGCACTGAATTTGTAGATAGCCTTGGGAAGTATTGCCATTTTCATGATGTTGATCCTTCCAATCCAGGAGCATGGGAGGTTTTCCAGTTTCTAAGTTCTGTTTTGATTTCTTTTTCAGGTTTTTAAAATTTTCATCATAGAAGCCCTCCACTTCTTTGGTTAAATTAATTCCTAATATTTTATTTTTTGTGGGGCTATTATGAATGGAGTTGCTTTCCTTATTGCATCCACGCTTTTCTCTTTGTTGGCATATACAAAAGCCATTTATTTTTGAGGGTTAATTTTTACCCTGCTACTTTTCCAAAATTTTGAATCAACATGAGTGATTTGGGAGTGGAGTCTGTGGGATTCTTTTGTTGTTGTTGTTGTTGTTGAAAACTTTTGCTATTTAATTGTATTTGTTTCTATGTACTTTTTGATTGTGAAAATACTGTACAGAGGGGTTACAATTACATGAGCAAGATAATGAGTACATTTCTTATCAAACATTGTAGCCTCCTCCTTTGTTTCCCCTTCCCATCGCTGTTTGCATCTTTTCTAATTGCTGTAGCTAGGCATGCTAATACTAGATTGAAGAGAAGTGGAGAGAGTGGACATCCTTATCTTGTTCCTGAGTTAAGAGGAAAGGGCTTTCGTTTTTTACCATTAATTATAATGCTGGCTGTAAGTTTGTCCTATACAGCCTTTATTGTATTGAGGAATGTTCCATGATTCCTAATTTTTCCAGAACCTTCGTCATAAATGGGTGTTGGATCTTGTCAAATCCTTTTTCTGCATTTATTGAGATAACCATGTGGTTCATATCCATCCTTGCTCTTGTTGATATGATGAATTATATTAATTGATTTGCGTGTATTGAACCAGCTTTGCATCCCTGAAATGAATTCTGTTTTATCGTGGTGTGTGATATTTTGGATGAATTGTTGAACTCGATTGGCTAAATTTTCTTGTTTTTGGATCCTGTCATGGTGTCTGAACTCTGGTCCTGGGCGCTGTCCCTCAGCTCTTCAGCTCAAGGCTAGCGCTCTACCACTTGAGACATAGCGCCACTTCTGGCTTATTTCTTTTTGCTTATGTGGTGCTGGGGAATCCAACCCAGGGCCTCAGGCATGCAAGGCAAGCGCTCTACCCCTGAGCCATCTTCTCAGCCCCCTCAACTGGCCAAAATTTTGTTGAGAAATTTTACATCGATTTTCATAAAACAAATGGGTCTGTAGCTCTCTTTCTTTGATGAGTCCTTGCCTGGTTTGGGGATGAGGATTATGATGGCTTCATAGAATGAGTTTGGTAGTGAACATTCTCTTTCAATTTCATTGAAGTGTTGGAGGAGTATTGATGTGAGCTCTGCTTTGAAGGCCTTGTAGAATTCTGCTGTAAAACCATCTGTTCCTGGGCTTTTCGTAGATGGGAGTTCCCGTATTGTCGTTTCTATTTCAATGCTTGATATGGGCCTGTTAATATGGTTTAACTCATCTTGGTTTAGTTCCTGCATGTTGATATTTGCTAGGAAAAGGTCCATTTCTGCCAAGTTCTCAACCTTATTTGCATAAAGATTTGAGAAGTATTCCCTTATAATGTTCGGAATCTTGGTTGTTTCTGTGGTGATATTTCCATTCTTATTTCTTATTTATAAGATTCATAAGATTTGCTACGGGTCTATCAATTTTGTTAATATTTTTGAAGAATCAACTCTTTGTTTTGTTGATTTTATATGATTTTTGGATTCTAATTCATTTAATTCTGGTTTAATTTTAATTATTTCTTTCCATCTACTGGATTGGGGTTTTCCTGCTGCTCTTTTTCATGGAGGTTCAGATGTCTCATTAAATTGTTGGTTTCAGATCTCTCCAACTTGCCTCTGAGAACTGCCTTTTCTGTGTCCCAGAGGAGATGGTAATTTGTGTGTTCGTTTGTGTTTAATATCATGAAATTTTAATTTCCTTTCTAATTTAATCCATGACTCACTGGGGATTCAGCAGTGTGTTGTTCAGCTTCCATGTTTAACAGGACTTTCTTTGTTGGCTTTTGGTTGAATTCTAATTTTATTCCCTTGTGGTCTGAGAGAATGCAAGGTATTACTTCAATGTTTCTTAATTTGGACGTTTGCTTTGTGACCTAAAATGTGGTCTATTTTTGAAAATGTTCCATGTGCTGCAGAGAAAAACATATGTTCTAATACTGCTGGGTGAAATATTTGGTAGATGTCTGTTAAATCTTGTTGATCTATGGAGTTGTTTAAATCTGTGGTTTCTCTGTTGAGTTTTTGCCGAGTTGATCTATCTAGTGGGGATTGAGGTATTTTAAAGTCCCCAACAATTAATGTGTTTGGATCTCTGTGAGATTTGAAGGAAAGTAGTATTTCTTGGATAAATTTGGGTGCTCCATTGTTTGATTAATAGAGATTTAGAATTGTAATATCCTCCTGAATGAGAGATCCCTGAATTAGTAGGTAGCCAGCTTCTTTACCTCTTCTCACTAATTTTAATTTGATCTCTATTTTATCTGATATTAGGATTGTAACTCTTGCCATTTTATGGGGGTCATTTGCTTGGTACATTTTGTTCCATCCTTTCACTTTCAAAATGTGTTTGTTTTTATGGGCAAGGTGTGACTTCTGAATGCAACAGATACAAGGCTTTTGTTTTTTAATCCAACTAGACAGTCTATGTCGCTTAATTGGAGAGTTAAGTCCGTTAATGTTGAGACATAGGACTGAGAGGTATTCGGGAGTTCCTGCCATTTTATCCATCTTCTTGGGAGCTATGATAACTGGGTTCTTCCTGTGGTTCTTGGATTCTCCGATTGGGTGTGGTTTCTTGGCCTTTTTTGTGGTCTTGTTGGTTTTCTATGTGTAGGGCATCTTAAGTATCTTTTGTAGGGATGGTTTGGTGCAGATATATTGTTTCAGTTTTTCCTTACTATGGAAGATTTTTATTTGACCTTCGGTTATGAAGGAGACTTTAGCTGGGTACAGTATTCTTGGTTGATAGTTGTTTGTCTTTAGGGCATGGCATACGTCATTCCAGGCTTTTCTTGCTTTGATTGTCTCTGCTGAGAAATCTGAAGTGATTCTAATTGGTTTCCATTTATAGGTGATTGGTCTTTTCTCTTTGACAGCTTTAAGGATCTTTTCCTTGGTCTGAATTGATCCTGTGAAGTTTATAATGTGACGGTCGAATGTCCTGTTCTGGTCTGGTCTATTTGGAGTTCTAAAAGCCTCTTGTATTTGAATAGGCCTATCCTTTTGCATGCTTGGGAAGTTCTCTATTAGGATCCTGTCAAAAACTATAAAACATAAATGTAAAAATTCATGATATTAGATCAGTAAAGGTTTCTAAAAAGTTGACATGGAAAGCATTAGTGGCTAAAGGAAAGCAAGAATAAACTGGTTAATATCAACTGATAACCTTTCATAATTCTATTAAAGAAGTGAAAACATATCCAACAGATAGAGGGCACATATTCCTTAATGCTACAGTGTTAATTCTACAATGATCCTGAGTCTTAAGTACTTTTATATCTTCGAATTTTATATAAATTTTTTCCCAAACAGGATATTTCTTTAAAGAATATATGTAAATTAATAGTCAATAGAAAGAGCATATGAATTAAGCTCCTCTGTAGTATGTAAAAAAATAAAAATAAAACTCATTAGTATGACCATAATATAAAAAGATGACACAAAATATAGTAATGCATTTGTGGATAAATTGATATACTCCACATAGCAGAATGATTTGCATAATACTGCAATCATTTTAGCAATTAAGTTTTCAAGTCTTCAAGAGGTCAAAGAGAATTGTATAGGATCTACATTACACTTCTATGTATGTATTAAAGAGAAGTATAAAACTTGTTTGAACAGGGTATGTGGTTCATTGACTGCACTTGAATAGTATGTTTGAGACCCTGGAAATAATCCCCAAAAACAAATTTTGAAAACTCACCCTATAGAAGATGTATGCTGGACAAATTCCTGTAACTGAATTTTATATCTATTTTAATGTCTGTTCTAAAATTTATAACAATTCTATTTGAACAAATGCAAGTTTGTGAAAATTAGGCTTGGAAAATCTATGATTGTTCAATTCACTTCCAAAGCACTAAAATGTATACAATAAAAGGAGATAATATATTGCATGTGAATTTCATGTCAGCAAAAAAAAAAAAAAAAACTCTTGTTAAAAATACTTCACAAAAATCGCAGAATACCTAAAAAGGTGTTTTTGGTGTTGTCTAAAAATTCTTTGTAAACTACAACTTTTAAAACAAAGATATAATTTGTTTACTTTGAGATTTTTTGGTCTGTTTTCCTGAGTTTATGCAAAGATAACTCAATCCAAAAGTGTATGTGATAGCTGGAATATCTAGGAATTGTGCATCACTTATAAGTAATTGATAGCCTTTTCTGGTAGAAACTTTTAGCAAATGACAGAACCTAAATCTATGCATCTGCATTTTATGAAAGCCATATGTTACTTGCTGAATCCAATTGCTTTTCTCTATTTTGCTAGGACAGAAATTATTCTCAAGATAAGAGCCAATCGCAGTGAAAAGACATAATCATTTTTATTTGTTAAAATAACACACAAAATAAAACAATTCCACTTAAGCGACTCTAATATTAGTACTTATGAAGATGTTCCTGAATGCCAATATCCACTGAATTTTTGGAATTTAAATTTCTACCAACATATGAAAACTAGAACAAGAAAACAAATATAGACTTAGAGCAAACCAGCCTTGCAATAATTTTCTTAATGGTTTTGAAATTACAAAAGAATTGATACCATTAAGAAAATGATCCTTTCAAATAGAGGAGGCAATCCAAAAATTCATATGGAACAATAAAAGACCCCGAATAGCAAAAACACTCCTCAACGGAAAGAACACTGCTGGAGGAATATCAATACCAAATTTCAAACTCTACTATAAAGCCATAGTAATCAAAACAGCTTGGTATTGGCATAAGAACAGACCTCAGGACCAATGGAATAGAATTGAAAACCCAGAAATGAACCTACAGACCTATAGCCACCTAATCTTCGATAAGGGAGCTAAAACAATAGAATGGAAGAAAGACAGCCTCTTCAGTAAATGGTGCTGGCAAAATTGGTTAACTACATGTAGAAAACTAAAGCTAGATCCTTATATATCACCCTGCACCAGAATCAACTCCAAATGGATCAAAGACCTTGAACTCAAAGCAGACACTCTGAAAACATTACAGGATGGAATAGGAGAAACCCTAGGTCTCCTTGGCTCAGCCCGAAATTTTCTGAATAGAGACCCGGAAACACAACAAATCAAAGAAAGGTTGGACAAATGGGATTGCATAAGATTGCAGAGCTTCTGCAGGGCAAATGACATAGCTGGCAAGATCAATAGAAAGCCCACCGATTGGGAGAAGATCTTTACTAGCCATACAACGGACAAGGGTCTCATATCTAAAATATACTTGGAACTCAAAAAATTAAACCCCCCAACAACAAATCCTCAAAGAATCAACTGCCCAATAAATAAGTGGGCGAAAGACTTAAAGAGAAGCTTCTCTGAAGAAGAAAGAAGGATGGCCAATAGACACATGAAGAAATGTTCAACATCCCTAGCCATAAAAGAAATGCAAATCAAAACAACATTGAGATATCACCTCACTCCAGTTAGAACAGCAAAAATCAAGAACTCTAACAACAACAGATGCTGGAGGGGATGTGGACAGAAAGGAACCTTACTTCATTGTTGGTGGGAATGTAAACTTGTTCAACCACTTTGGAAAGCAGTATGGAGGTTCCTCAGAAGACTTCACATAGATCTCCCCTATGATCCAGCAATCCCACTTTTGGGCATTTACCCAAATGTTTACAAACAAGACCACACTAAAGCTACCAGCACAACTATGTTTATTGCAGCATTATTTACCATAGCTAAGATATGGAACCAACCCAGATGCCCCTCAGTAGATGAATGGATCAAGAAAATGTGGTATATATACACAATGGAATTCTATGCCTCCATCAGAAAGAATGACATTTCCCCATTTGTTAGGAAATGGAAAGGTTTGGAAAAAATTATATTAAGTGAAGTAAGCCAGGCCCAAAGAAGCATAGGTCCCATGGTTTCCCTTATTTGCAATATCTAGTATAGGTATGAGTCAAGCAGAAAAGGTCAGATAATGTGATGTTAGGAAAATGAACCCTTAAATATGTATTTTAATGTTTTCGTTTCTTTCATGCATGTGTTTCTAACGCATTTATAAGATTATTTCTTTGTTGCTTTGTATGTCCCTCCCCCACAGTGTAACCCCCGCTTTCACTATATTTGATGTCAGTATAACATGTGGAGGAGATGGGGACAAACAAGTCGTTTAAGGACTCAGGTGGACCTGTTGCAACAATGAGAAGTACAAAATGTCATGTCAAAACCAGCTTTACAATGTCGGTGTGGGGGGGGAGGGGGGTATAATTGGGTGGGGGGAGGGGGGTAAAATTGGGTGGGGGGAGGGGGGAGGCGGGGAAGGGAAGTGAAGGGTAAACAAAGGAGGAGGCTGCAATGCTTGGTAAGAAATGTATGCATTATCCTGCCCATGTAATTGTAGCCCCCCTGTACAGTATGTTCTCAAATAAAATAAAATACAATTAAAAAAATAAAAAAAGAAAATGATCCTTTCCTATAGAAATCATTTAAAAATGTTTATCACTTATTATAATTCAAATACCAAACAAGAGTAATTTTATATAATCAGTACAAATATCGTTTTATTACTATCGTAAAATAGAATAAAAGACCAGTCCCAATATATTATCATTAGTCTTAATTCCTAATCATTACATAAATATCTTAAACAAAATCTAAATACTCATGTCTTTAACATAGATATAAATAGTGTATACTTTTCATTAGATTTTTCCAGAGACATGTATTCATGTTTGTAAGAAATGTTCACAGCAGTTAAAAGATGCTTTTGTGAAATTAATGTGATATATTTTGTTGTTGTTGTTGTTTGTTGTTGTTGTTGTTTGCAAGGCCTGGGCATTATCCCTAAGCCTTTTTATGCTCAAAGCCAACACTCTACAACTTGAGACACAGAGCTATTTCCTGTGTTTAGTAGTTAATTGGAGATAAGAATATAACAAGTACTTTTCTGTCTGGTCTAGTTTTGAGCAGAATTCTAAGATCTCATTACCAAGAATAGCTTGAATTATAGGCGTGAGTCACTGGCACTTGGTTTGATGTATTTTTTAATTTTACTTATGTTTTAATATTTTTGTTTCTCTATAATGTACATCATTCTACACATAAATTTAGATATATGTATATATTTCTGATGACAAATAATCTCTAAAAACATGTCTTTATACACATTATATATGTGTGTGTGCATATATATATATATATATATATTTCTGAAGACAGACTCCTTCTAAAACTTTTATGCTACTATTGTTTTACCTTTTTCATTTCAAAGATATACAGTCTATTGTATAGTAAGGAAAACCCTCAATATTATATTTTATGCCATATTTCAGATTGGGAAGCTTTGTCTGTGTGAATAAGTTTATTTCTTTTGTTTCTGCTTTCCTATTCATAATTCTGTTTCTCATAGTATTGTTCTAAGGACTTTTTCTTTATCCCAATTTGGGGCTTGGACATAACTCATGTTCAGTTTGCTAACAGTAGTCATTTTACCATTTGAACCATGCCTCCAGCCCAGAAATTTTTGTAGTTAATTGGAGATATAACCTCATGAATTGTCCTACCAGCCTGAAAACCATTATCGCCCAAGTCTCATCTTTCTTAATCACTAGTATTATAGAGGTGAGTCATGGACCCCAAGAGTCAATGACTTTTCAGGTCTTATAGATTCCACATGTTTACTAGTAATTGTAATAATAAAATACCACAGATTGGGTAGTGTTAACACTGTAAATACATTGCTTCTGTGTTGGTGGAACTAAAACTCCAAGATCAGAGTTGGCTTCTTCTAAGTCCTCTTTCCTTGGCATATTCAAGGCCTTCTGCTTCTCTTGGAGGAGACTTCAACTTAAATTCTACCTTTGAGATTCTGTTTCCAAATGCAGTCACTTTCTAATGCAATGGGTTTTTGATCGTTAGTGTGATTTCAGTGGGACATTATCGAACACATAACATATTACTTAATGGATAGGAGAAAATATCTAATAGGAAATTATTTGGTTTGGGCATGGAAGTTATGCTATATTTAAAAAATAGCAAAAGAGAGAAAGGTTTTATTAGAGCTTGTAAAATGAGGATGAACTCTTGACCTCAGACATGCCAAATTCTTACCCTGTCACACACTTAAATGCTTAGTGGTACTGGAAGATTTTACCCAAAAACCTATACTTGTGAAACAGCATCTCTACTACTGCCATACCAGCAGATTGTAATTTGATTGCTTATTTTGAGGTAGTATCACTATGCCTGGGCCTACTTGGACAGTGGTCCTCCTAACACAAGCAAAACACATTGTACCCAGCAAATGGTTAGCGTTTCTGAAACATTTTTTTTGGCTGGGCTTGCCTGGAACTGCAATTCTCTCATCTCTATTTTCTAAGTAGATAATATTGTAGGTTTTAGCCACTTTATCCAGCAAAATTATACAATTTCAAGATATCTTGATATTGCCTGTATTTGTGCTTAACATATATAGCTATCCTTAATTTTCTCCATCTTTTGTTTAGTACTCTGAGTGGAAATTTTGTATCCCCTCTGTACAGTGTGTTCACAAAAAAATTAATTAAAAAATTAAAAAAACTCCTGTATATCAATTTTAAAATAAAAAATGCATGAACAAAGAAAAAAAAGAAAACATTGACTTTCTTGATATACATGGCTTTGTTTGTATGGAATCCCATCACAATCCAAAAAATCTCCCAAAAGTTTATGTCCAGAATCATGGAAAAGAAGGCTTCAGGTTGGAAAAAAAACACTGATCCTTAACTTATAATTGCACTATATTTATAGTGTTAGTCAATGCTTTCTAAAGTATGAGAAGAGAAGGAAGGCATAAATGTGAAAGATGTCAGGTCTCTGTAGAATTTCTGTAGTTGTCATTTCATGTTATCTTTCTTCCTTAAAGCATGCTTTATTAAAACCCTCTGGGTGGATATTGGTTGGACTAATTGGTAACCTTCCCCGGGAAATGAAGCTGATTTTAGACTGCCGATGATTTGGTAAATAAAAGAATGATGAGAATGAGCACAGATATTGTCACAAAATAAGCGGACAAAGTTCAATTGCTGAACAGCAAACAAAGCAGCTTCAAGTCCGATGATCCACATTGGGACATATATTGATAGATACATATGTATACATATACACACATACGTGAAAAAGTAAATATCCAGTAGAAGATAGAGAAACTTGGTGTGACAAGTACTAAACTATATCAAACTGGTTGCAGTAAAGGTACAGTAAAACATCAATAGTTTAGCATAGATTTTGCATAGATTTGTAAAGGATGAAAATTTTTCCTTCATTTTATACTTTACAAATGTCCTTAGTATGTATTAAATTTTTTTATATTGTAGTTGGAGCATCTATACAATGCTGAGAATTGGGATTACATAAAGTATGCAACATGAATAGGCCAGCCTGAATAGATAAATTCATTAGATTCTTATTTCCATTTAACTACCAGGAGAAATGGAGTTCAGTTCAGATTTTATGTAGAGCACTGGCCTTGAACACAAAAGCACCATTCACGCCGTGAGTTTAAGCCCTAGGATCTACAGAAACAAAAACACTAAATACAACTTGGAGTTAGATATTTTATAATGAAGCATTTTTATATGCTCTACCTTGTTAGAAAGACTAGATTTCTGTGTTAGCTTTATAACCTACCATAATAAGTGATATTGTCCATTTAGTAAGCAGAAAGGCTTACACTGATTTATAAGTTTGAAGGTTTCAGTGTATGTTCAGTTGGTTTTATTGCTTTGGTGGCCTGTGGCAAGACAATGTCAAGGTGGGGAGTATGTCAAAAAGAAATGTTTTTGACCTAGAATGATTAACAGATAAAAGAACAAAGTAGATGAGAGTCCATGTTCTCATAGGTTTCACTCTGAAGAACTTAATCTCCAAAAGAACTATTCAGGTATTCTCCACAGTCTGGGAGGAAATGTAAAGTGAATTTTGTTTAACATATAGGTCTTTCTGGGGCATTCTAAATTTAAATGGCAACACCTTCACCAATGATAATGACTTGTCCAGGGGTGGAAGCAACTAGATATTGCTATAAATTCTAATCAGATATCAGCAGACTAAATATTTTATGGAATTCCTATTAAAACTTTTTCTTGCAGGCTGACTGGGTCTTCATACTACACATGTGTATATCTGTGTGTATGTGTGTGTGTATTTGAATAAACTAATATAGCAATGTAACAGATAAAATTATTAGTATGGCCTTTTTCTTCTCATACCATGAAAGCCTGCCACAAATCCAATCAAATCCCATTCAAGATTCAAACATTAATGCTGTCCCAAAAGTTCTGTACACAAACCCATGTACATACACTTCATTTAAGACGGCAATGGTATATGAAAATTTTAAGTCTTCCAATTACGTTGTCACCAAGGAAACAACGTACAATATTTTCTTTAAAAATATCTAGATTGTAGAACACTTTAGCCAGAAAATTGAAGCACTATACATTACAGGATTTAATTTAAATATTTAGTCACTGAAATGGATATTCAATATCCACAACTTAGAGCTCTTTTAAAACACATAATTGCAAACCTCATCTATTACCATCTTCCGTGAAGACAGTCGCTGAAAACGAACCAAATGTGGTAAACCAATTAAAATGTACGCCATTGTTAAATGCTATTGTTTTAAAGCATGGAAGTGACAGAGCAATTAATGCCAGTGAACAGCCGGTTCTAAGAAGTATGAAAAGTGATTATTTTGTACTCTAGGTGGAAAACTCCACAGATGTTTCAGATTGTGCTTCGTTCTAGGCATTTGTGAGATACATTTTGGAAAGCACAATGAATGAAAACATATTGTTTTATAAAGATTTGCTGGCTGAGAAACCAGGGAAAGAAAACTTATTGAAGTGTTTCAAATGAGAATACAGACAATAGGGTGGGTAAGATGTGATATTCAGCTTTAAATACAGATTGAAGCAAACCAAAGAATGGGATTTTTTTCCCGTAACAAATGCTTTCTCGGTATATTGAGCTATACACTATAATGAAAAGTCAGGAAAAAACACTGACGCCTGTTGAATTTCTTTCTTAAGAGAATCTTAAATGACAAAGATGAAGAAATTTAAGTATGTTAATAAAACATTATCAAGTATTTAATTTTTGATTAAAAGTTAAAACAAACTGACAATTAGTCCATTAAGATTTATGTTTCCTGTCATATTTTGTTTTCTCTTTGTTCCTCTTTTTTGGGTGGTGATTTTTTTTTTCAGAAATGCAACCTAGTCTTAATCATTACCCACAAAATTTTTGCTGTCATAGAATCAGAGAGTTTTATTTATTAAATTAAGACTAGAATAGGCTCGGGAAGGGAGGTGAAGGGTAAACAAAGGAGGAGGCTGCAATGCTTGGTAAGAAATGTATGCATTATCCTGCCCATGTAATTGTAGCCCCTCTGTACAGTATGTTCTCAAATAAAATAAAATTAAATTAAAAAAAAGACGAATAGGCTCATTTTATGTTAACCCAAAATATTAACACCAAAATAATTTTTCACTAAAAAAAATTCATAAAAAATCATGAGGACTTGGTGGAAGATGGAGGAGGAGAAGCTGGAGGGTAAATAAGCTCTAGCACAGAAAGTAGTTTTAGTGTTCCAGTGAACAGTCGTAGGCCAGAGTCACACCAAGTGTGCCATCACAGTACAGAGAGTTTGGCCAGAGAGGGAAAATCCAGGCAAGATGACAGATCTGAGCACTTGCCAGTAGCCACAGCTATGGTGGCAGTAGGGACAGTTCCAGTGGCTGTAGCCACCATACCTACAGAAAGAGTCCACGACAAAGGCCCCAGACATGGCCTGTGAGCAGATTCTACTCACCAGCAAGAACTGACAAGGAGCAGATCTCTTCATCCTGCAGATCACAGACCAGAGACGACCCAGGAACCAACACTCTGGCATGAGCAGAATCCTGACATCCTCACTCCTTCTCAGGGGGCAGAGAAGAGAAGGCCATCCTTTCCCCACCACCAGAGATCTCCATCTAGGACTCTTACCTATGTAAGGCTGAGCAGCTAGCTCCAACTCATTCCTTGGAAGAAAACAAAGGAGTCATTTGGCAAGTCACAGGAAGTAGACATGACCTGCCAGGCTCAGCTCCACCCAGGGGAATGTCACCCCACCCAGCCAGTGGTAGCTCTGTCCTTGGAGGAGTGATTTCCTTCACAGGGCAAACAGAGCCAGAAGCTACCCCTCCCTACAACAGTCTAGACAAACATTTGAAACTCAGGAAACATAAATCCTGAGAATCGGCTTCCCGAGTGTTTCAGGAGTTGCCCCTCAGGGAAAAGCTACTGTTTCTGAAAGGCCTCAACTACCCAGAACCTAGCCTCATCACAGCATCTCCACACTGGAGGAAACAGCCATCTCCCTCATTTGTGATACTCAAAGCAGATCTCCTTCCCATTGAAGTAGCCTGGGAGGAAGATCACAAAATCCTGAGTAAAGCAGAGCATTTTTCTGCCTGCCCCAAAAAATTGACTTAAGAAACCAATCAAGCAAAACGAAAACTAAACACCACAAGCACACCAGACTCCACCAAGAGACTGGTTATGGACACAGGGGAAATACAGGATCTTCCCATTCCCTCCCACCAAAAGAACCCAAAAATCAAATCAAAGAACTCTTTTTTTTATCTTTTTTTTTTCAATTTTAATTTTTTAAAAAGTGTTTGATATTAATTTTTTCTCATAATTTTTATTTTTGGTGTGTGTGTGTGTGTGTGTGTGTGTGTTTAAACTCTTTTGACCTTTTGGTCCTTTATATTGTTTTCATTTTTCTCTCTTTATTCTTTTTTGTTTGACTTAATTGCTGTTCTGCTCATCCCCCGATACATACCTGCGGTCGATAATTAGATGTTATTCTCCATTCTTTACATAATCCAGAAATTTATTTATTACTCGATTCAAAAGGTCTTAGGCTGAACTTCTTGAACAGCAGTATTATTTTTTTACACCAATAAAATTTTCAAGTACCTAATTTTAATTTTTTTTATTTTTTAGTTTTCCATGTTTCCTTTCTATCCCTCCTTTCATCTCATCCTATCCTTTTCTTCTCTCAATATCATTTCTTTAAACTTACATAATTTTAAGTGTTTCACTTCTTAAATTTAAATTTTTGTTTATCAATTTCTTATTTATTGTTTAAAAAAATCTCTCTGTTATCATTCTGTCCAATCCATTTCCTGCTCAGACATAAGGACTTGGTTAAATTCACTCTTCTCTTACCTCTCCACATCCCTCTAATCCTATTTTTCTCCACATTTCTCCCTAAACCTAATAATTCCTGGTGTGTCAAATCATTTTTGCTTTTATTAGCCCATTAGTCCATGGTTGTTTGCAGTTGAATAGATTGTATCTGATGAACTAGATTGTATCTGCAACCATTTTGACTGTGCAACTACAGGACTCAGGTTGATGCTTGCCTTAAAATAGTGTTCTAGCATAAAATTGGTTTTACTTTCATACCAAATGGGCAGAACAAGCGGAAAAACACAAGAAAAATGGCAAGTCTGGGTATATGAATTCCCAATCATGATAATCAGGTGACAGAATATTTAATGAATAATCCAGAGAAGAGTTCCCAAAAATCTCTACAAACACTAGTGGTAAACATGGTGAATGAATAGATTGAAAACTTGGAAAGGATTCAGTGTGAGCATGATAGAGAGCGAGAGGGGGTAAACCAAAGATTAATACAGGAATCTTGTGAGCATGAGGAAGCTACTCAAAGATTAATACAGCAATTGCATGAGCAGATTGAGAACAGTCAAAGAGAGATATAGTAATCGCATGAGAAGGCTGAGATCAGTCAAGGAGAAAGAGGAATTGCATGATTGTGAGGAAGCTAATCAAAGAGTAATACAGGACTTGCGAGAGAGGGTGAGAATAGACCAAGATCAATAAAGGCATTCATGGAATCCATGAACAGACAGCTGAATGAATTCAGGGAGACCACAAAGGGAATTCTCAGTAGAGCCCAAGAAAAGGACTGGGAGTCCAAGTAAACCATAACGAATCAACTAAGTGATTTGAGAAGAAATACTGAACGCCAAATTAAGGAAGTAAAGTTCATACAAGACCTAAAACAAAGCTCCAACAAAGATTTGGAGCCATCAAAGACAAACAATTAGAAGGAAAAGAAATTTTAAAAACCAAGTAGAAAGTCTTGACAGTCGGTTAGACCATGCAGAAGATTGAATCTCGGGGATTGAAGACAGACTAGATATTATAGAGAAAGAATGTATAACTATCCAAGACAAATCCTAGAAATATGATAGATCTATTCAACAATTGGAAGGCACCATCAGAAGACCTAATCTGAGGATAATGGGTGTAGAGGAGCACCTAGAGACAGAAGTTAATGGTTTAGGAAATTTATTTAACAGAATCTTAGTAGAGAACTTCACAAACATGCAAAAAACAGGCCTATTGAGATATAAGAAGCTTTTGGAACCACCAAACCAGACTTACAAAAGGTACTTAAAGATGTCCTACACATAGAAAACCAATAAGACCACAATAAATGCCAAGAAACAGCATCTAAGGGAATAAAATTAGAACTCAACACAAAAAAACCACCAAAGAAAGTCCTGTAACACATGGAGGCTGAACAACACACTGTTGAGTCACCAGTGGGTCATGGAAGAGATTAGAAAGGAAATGCAAATTTTCATGATATTAAAAAAATGAACACATAAATTACCAGCTCCTCTGGGACACAGGAAATGCAGTACTCAGAGGCAATTTTATACCTCTGTGTTCCTACATCAACAAATTAAAGAAATCTGAAACCAACAATTTAATGAGACATATGCCCCCCCTTGAAAAAGAGCATCAAAATAAGCCCCAATCCAGTAGATGGAAAAAAATAATTAAAATTAAATCAGAATTAAATGAATTAGAATCCAAAAAAGCCATAGAAAGAATCAACAAAACAAAGCTTTGGTTCTTCGAAAAAATTAACAAAAATTGACAGACGCCTAGCAAATCTTATCAGAAAAAGAAGAGTACATGGAAATAAACAAACTCAGAGAGGAGAATGGAAACATCACCACAGAAACAACCAAGAACCAGAACATTATAAGGGGATACTTCTCAAACCTTTATGCTAATAAGTTTGAGAACCTGGTATAAATTGACCATTACCTAGCAAATATTGATATGCCAAAACTAAACGAAGTTGAGTTAAACCAACAGGCCAATATCAAGCATTGAAATAGAAACAGCAATAAGAGAACTCCCATCTAAGAAAAACCCAGGACCAGATGGATTTACAGTAAAATTCCACAAGGCCTTAAAAGCAAATCTCACACCAATACTCCTCCAATTCCTCAATGAAATTGAAAGAGAAAGTGCACTATCGAACTCATTCCATGAAGCCATCATAACCCTCATCCCAAAACCAGGCAGGGACTCATCAAAGAAACAGAACTATAGACCCATTTCTTGATGAACATTGATGCAAAATTTCTCAACAAAATTTTGGTCAATCGACTTCAACAATTCATCCAAAAAATCATACACCACGATCACACAGAATTCATTTCAGGGTTGCAAAGCTGATTTAATATATGCAAATCAATTAATATAATTTACAACAACAACAAGACCAAGGATAAGAACCACATGGTTATCTCAATAGATGCAGAAAAAAGCATTTGACAAGTTCCAAAACCCCTTTATGATGAAGGCTCTGGAAAAATTAGGAATCCAGGGAACATTCCTCAATACAATAACGGCTGTATATGACAAACATACAGCCAGCTTTATACTTAATGTGAAAAACTAAAGCCATTTCCTCTTAGGAAAGAGACAAGGATGTCCAATTTCTCCACTTCTCTTCAATGTAATATTAGAATGTGTAGCTACAGCAATAAGACAAGATGCAAACATTAAAGGATCCAAATATGGAAAGAGGAAGTAAAACTCTCCATTTTTTTAGATGACATGATCTTATATTTAAAGAATCCCACAGAATCCATTGCCAAATTACTTATGCTGATTCAAAACTTTGGCAAAGTAGCACGGTATAAAATTAACCCTCAAAAATAAATAGCTTTACTGTATGCCAACAACGAGAAAAGCATGGCTGACATAAGGAAGGCAACTCCATTCGTAATAGCCCCACAAAAAATAAAATATCTAGGAATTAGTTTAACCAAAGAAGTGAAAAATCTCTATGATGAAAACTTAGAAAACCTGAAAAAGGAAATCCAAACTGAACTTAGAAAGTGGTGAAAACCTCCCATGATCCTGGATTGGAAGGATCAACATCATGAATCTGGCAATACTTCCTAAAGCGATGTAAAAATTCAATGTGATACCTGCGAATATTCCGACCTCATTCTTCAAGAAAATAGAAGAGGCAATCCAAAAATTCATATGGAACAATAAAAGACCCCGAATAACAAAAACAATCCTCAACAGAAACAACAGTGCTGGAGGAATATCAATAGCAAATTTCAAAATCAACTACAAAGCCATAGTAATCAAAACAGCTTGGTGCTGGCACCAGAACAGATCTCAGGACCAATGGAATAGAATTGAAAACCCAGAAATTAACCCACTGACATACAGCCATCCAATCTTCGCTAAGGGAGCTAAAAATATTAGAATGGAAGAAAGACAGCTTCTTCAGTAAGTGACTGGCAAAATTGCTTAATCACTTGTAGAAAACTAAAGCTAAATCCTTATATATCACCCTGGACCAGAATCAATTCCAAATGGATCAAAGACCTGGAGTCACAGCAGACACCCTAGGTCTCCTTGGCACAGGCTGAAATTGTCTTAATAGAGACCCAGAAACACAACAAATCAAAGAAAGGTTGGACAAATAGGATTACATGAAATTGCAGAGCTTCTGCATGGCCAAGGACATAGATAGCAAGATCAATAAAAATCCCACCGATAGGGAGAAGATCTTCACTAGCCATACAACAAACAAGGGTTTCATATCTAAAATATACCTGGAACTCACAAAAGCAAATCCAACAACAAATCCTCAAAGAAAGAAATAACTGCCCAAAAATAAGTGGGCTAAAGACTTACAGAGAAACTTCTCTGAAGAGGAAGGAAGGATGGTCAATAGACATATGAAGAAATGCTCAACCTCCCTAACCATAAAAGAAATTCAAATCTAAACAACATTGAGATACCACCTCACCCCAGTCAGAATGGCTATAATCAAGAACTCTAATAACAACAGAAGCTGGAGGGGATGTGGAGAGAAGGGTACCTTGCTGCATTGTTGGTGGGCGTATAAACTTGTTCAACCACTTTGGAAAGTAGTATGGAGGTTCGTCAAAAGACTCCACATAGTGCTCCCCTATTTCCCAGCTATCCCACTTTTGGGCATTTACCCAAATGATCACAAACATGACCATACTAAAGCTTCCAGCGCAACTATGGTTATTGCAACTGTATTTACCATAGCTAAGATATGGAACCAACCTAGATGGCCCTCAGGAGATGAATGGATCAATAAAATATGGTATATATACACAATGGAATTCTAGGCCTCCATCAGAAAGAATGACATTGCCCCATTTGTTAGGAAATGGAAAGACTTGGAAAAAATTATATGAAGTGAAGTAAGCCAGGCCCAAAGAAATATAGGTCCCATGGTTTCCCTTATTTGCAAGAACTAGTATATTTGTGAGACAAGCAGAAATGGTCAGATAAGTTATGTTAGGCAAAATGAACCCCAAGATAAGGACTCAAATGGTTTTTTTCTCTCTTGCTGTTGTTCCTAGCATATTTATAAGATGATTTCTTTGTTGCTTTGTAAGTCCTTCCCCCATGGTATAACCCCTGTTTTCACTGTATTTGATGTTGTTATAATTTGTGGAGGAGTAGGGAAAAACAAATTCTTTAAATAGGGATACAGGTGGACCCATTGCAACAATCAGATGTACAACACGTTATGTTAGCGCATGCATGGGTTGGTTAGGGGGGGAGATGGGAAGGTATGGTAAGGGAAAACAAAGGAGGAGGCAACAATGCTTGATAAGAAATGTAATCATTACCGTACTCATGTAATTGTAACCCCTCTATATGTATTTTCACAATAAAAAATCATGAAATAATAAAGTAAAAATTAATGTCAATTTTTTTGTTATTGTTGTTGGTCATGGGGCTTTAACTCTGGGCCTGGGCAATGTCTCTCAACTCTTCAGTTCATTGATACCACTGTACCACTTGAGCCACAGTGTTGTTTCTATTTTACAAGTGGGTTATTGGAGATAAGAGTCTCACAGACATTTCTGCCCAGGCTGGTTTTGAACCACTATCCTCAATCTCAGACTCCTGAGTAACTACGATTAGAGGCATGAGCCACCAAAGCCCAAACCATGTCAATTTGTAAAAAGCCAGCTTATTGTAACTTCTGTTTTTTTTTCCAATAAACAATCTTACTTTTTAGCATTAGTTTATAACTATGAGTTATTTTTAGATGTAACTGTGAAATTTTTAATAGAATCAAACATATTTTTAATATTTCTCAGTACCTCACAAAATCCCTTGTAATTGACTTTCCCCAAAGTCAATTATTACATACTACATTACTCACTATTATTACACTCTGTATTACATATAGTGTGAAGCAAAAATAGTTTGGACCATTTCATTTAAATTATTAGATGGTATTTTAGCATTATAAATTCGCATCTGTGATTTTAAAAGAAGGAAAGAAGATTTTAGAGTTAAAATCAAATGTAAATGCATAGTGTATCCTAATTAAAGCAAAATTTATGAGTTCACACAGACAAAATTATTTTCTTTCCACTAAAGGCTTTGAAGTAATACTATTGGAAATAGTGACGTAAGAGGAGGAAGAATTCAAATGATGTCAAAGAATGTCTGTTATTGTGCTACCCCCTCCACTAACAAGACCTACCTGGTCCCAGATGCCACAAAACTTCAAGTATCTCTCTTAGAACTCTATTTGGAAAAGTTCTAAATCACTGATTATATATGTACTTTCTGTTATATGAAACAAAATATAGACACAAAACAATTGAAATAAAATGCACACATATGTTGAAGTCACCACACCTGGAAAAACAACCAACAAAGTAGAACTCCCCCAGGAACAAAAACCTGTTGTGCCTGATTATTTTTAAGCACAAAAACCTCAAATACATGTTACCCTTGAGTAGATCCATAAAGATAACTGTCTCAGAAGTACGGTTGTGTTAATTTGTAATTAAATTCATCTAGATGAACCTAATATAGCAAATCACGTGAATGGATCAAATTGTTTAAAAGCTGCACATAATTAAAAGAATAAAATAACAAAAATCATCACATACTTAAAAAATTCAGAAATGCAACCAATAAGTCCAATAGTATCCATATTGAGACCTAAATCCTACTGATTTAACAAGAACAAAATATGCAAATAGTAGAATCTGAGCCGTGTACCTGAGTGTACATAATTTTAAACTACTCCAAATTACACTTTGTAGAAGACTGAATGTGGGCTATCTGAAGGAAAACATCAACCCATGATATAAATGACATTAAAAATCTCATTAAAAGAGAGAAGTAGTTTCTGGAAAATGCTATTTTAAAAAGTAGTGGTCAAAATCTTTCTAGTACTGACAAAATTGCATACCTATTTAGTTATATCCAAAAATGACACAATATACTCAAGCTGATTTGAAACTTTGAGAAAGTAGCGGGATACAACTGTAACATAATTATGGATGTGACTTTGGCATGGAATTAATTTCCTCTTTGATCTGACAAAAATATGTGAAAGAACAGAACTTCAACTAAATATCAAGACCTAACAAACATATAACCAGAAAAGTCATCATGCAAGCTGTTTTGCAACTGGGATAAAAGAAATGTTATATACCGATTCTGTATTTATTGTAAATATTGTTTTGTTTCATATATTTCCTTTAGCTTGCATTTTTAAAACATTGTGTTAATGATGTATATCTTGGTAACTAATTTTGGATTCCTCCTTCAATTTAGTTTTGAAAATAATATCTTACTTCAGTTCCTAACCCATGAAATGATGTTGATTACAAAACAACTGCTAATAACCACTGTTTATAATACACAAAATCTCATAATCATGACACCAGCAAGCATTGATTAACATTTGATATCATGGTCTCATGACTGATGAAGCCTATCTGCCTGAGTATAGCTGTACCAAGATTCCTCAGCCTAAATTTATCCACTGTTAAAAAATGTTTATATCTTTATTTGTCTGAGTACAAAGCCTAAGGAAAATGATAAGGTGAGAATATAGCTTTTCTAGATATGAAGTAAAGAAAATGCAGCATAGAGTAACTCACTAGTTTAAAGTCAACCTATTTCTCCAAAACATTCTAAGCATTTCCTTACTATGTGTATTATTCTCAAGAAGGGAATGGGGAATACGAGAAGAGGACTAACCTAGCATTATCTTCAAATACACATAAGTTGGATTTTCCTCTTTATTTTCCTATAAGCATTTTTGATAAAAACTGTTTGAATGATTGATTTCCATGTCTGGTATAATATATCCTAGTTGCATATTCCAAAGTACATTCAGAAAATGCTATATAGCAATTAAGTCCGGGCAGAAAAAATGGCATCTCTAACTATGTGACGCCCAATTATTAGCTATTTCATTATGCCCCAATTTAATGAATGTTATTGTTTAAATCTTTATAAAGTATTAATTAAAATCGATCAGTGTCCTATAAAATAATTGTATATAATTTTATCCTAGAATAATTCAAGAACTGCCCATTCAATCATGACATACATCACATTCCATTGGTATTCATATGGATAGGAATGAGTTTCTTAGGATTTCCTGCCTGCCATTTGGAGGTGGCAGGACCAGAATTCAAACTGTGGGCTCCAGCTCCCATTACTTCAACCCAAGGATAGGAACTTATCGGTCTGTCCAAGAACATCAGCAAGACCAATGATTAGGCAGGCACCAGTGGTTCTCAGCAGTCCTCCTTGATACTTACAAGGCTGTGATAGGAGGATAGTGGTCAAAGTCACCCTAAGTAGTGAAATCCTTGAGACCCCCTGTCCAACTTCATTGTCAACAAAGCCAGAAATAGAGCCATATGGCTCCAGTGGTAGAGGGTTAACCTTGAGCAAAAGCAGCTCATGGACTGTGCCCAGATACTGAGTTCAAGGTCTAGGACAGGCAACAAACAGACATACACAACAATCTGTGCAGACATCCCGCTAAAACTGGTCACCCTCTTTTCCCCAGCTGAATTGGACAGAGTTCCCTGGGAAAAGGGCTGGGGGAGCCACTGTCATCTTGACTCGACCCATTCTGCATGCATCACAGGATTCCGGCCACATTATTTCATGGTTCTTTCTGACCAATGGGATACAAGAATTGTATTCCATGATACCTGGTAGATGGACTAGGCTCTGTTAGCACACTTGGAGGCTGAGATCCACAGAGGGAAAATCATGCCACAGGAGAGGAGGGACTGCTGCAGGCACCCGGGGCCACCTGGCAGCTCAGTGCCAGACTGAGTTGGAGCCACAGACCCTCCATCCCATGAGCTGACACCACAGCATGCATGGGGATGGGAGGCGGGACATATGTGCCTCTGAGAAGAAAATCTGCTTCATCCATGACCTGCCTGATGAGGTGGACTTCCAGAGTCCAGCAGGTGAGCACCACCATTGATTCAGCCAGCTGTCGGCACACATCCGAACCATTGAGGAGTCCCTTGTGGTATGTAAAGTGCAGATGTTGGTCCTGCATATGCTGTGTTGGGAGAATGCTGAGTGCAGGCACTGGCTGTCCCAGGAGAAGATGGAGAAGAGGACAGTGCTGCAGGAGCTGCTATTGCTCCTCGCAGGGGAAGGCACAGACAGCAGTCTCCAGATGCCAGCACAGGCTGAGCCCCCCACCACCAACACTGTTTCAGAGGCCTCAGGGCCCATGCTGGGTGAAATGAGGGAGCAGCATAAAGATTTTGAAGAATTGAAACTTGAAGACAGCATGGAAAATGCCAGAGGAGAGGTCAGGGTTCCCGACGCCAGAGTGGACTCTCCCCGAAGGAGCACATCCTGCCACAGATGCCCCACATCCAGATCTGCCCACAGCTCCCAGGCTCAGGGGAGGAGTGCTCCCTCACTTACTTCTATAGACCGATGTGGATGATGACTTTCTATGTGACATACTGACTCTCAAATCCTTGGCAGCCACCAGAAGTAGATGGCCAGGTGGCCTTCCCTGAGGCCTCCATCTGCTGGATGATGAAAAGGTTAAACTGGGGGTTAGGTAAGGCAGAGGATGCCAGGAGTTGGCCCAAACTCAAGGGACATCTAATGGCTCATTGGTGGCCAGGAAAGAGGCCCATGTTATGCTTATCACAAAGAATAAATTGTTTTCAAAACAAAAAAAAGCCTCCAACAAAGATTTGTTCTTCCATTCTTGAGGCTTGAACTGAGGGCTTGGCCACTGTCCCTGAGCTCTTTTTGATCAAGGCAGGCGCTCTACCACTTGAGCTCCACCTCCCCTTCCACCCTTTTCTGTGTTGAATAGAACCCAGGGCTTCAGGCATGCTAGGCGACCACTCTACTACTGAGCCACATTCTCAGCTATGAAGATTCTCCCCCTTCACAAACCCATATGGCCATTCCTCAGATAAATAGTAAGTAGGGTCTAGAATGAATATGAAGCACAAGTCTGGTTCACACCAAAATACTGCCCCGCCCCCTCTTCCCACACCCTTAGTTGAAGTTTCTCTTCTACCATTGAAGGATGAGAGAGGAAGAGGGGAGTCCCAAGAGAGTACAAACAACAGTGGCCCCCTGAGTCCCACATCCTCCCCCACATAAGTGGTCCTCCAGATTCTAATCTTACCTGACTCAATGTGGAGTCTACACTGTCTCCCCACCTCTGCAAGCCTCAGGATGAAATAAAGGTCAGCCCTGGCCTCAGCCCAAACCCAGGGTGGAAGCTTCTAGTCACAGACCCACTTCCACGTCTGACTGCCCCGAGTTAGGCCGGACCCACAACTCACCACTACATTGGCAGTGATGACCTCATGGATGGATTGCAGGAAGAAGTTCTATGGCAAAGAGTAGAAGCATCAGTGTGAGCAGGGCAGAAGGAGGTGGGGAGATTGCTCGGGGATCTTCCTTGTAGCCCACCCATACAGCCAGAGCCATGCTGACCCAAAGCACGGACCAAGCCAAGGGGTGAGATGAGATGGAGGAGCATGGGACTAAAGGAGGTACTGCTTTGTCTTGGAGCACTTGAAAATTCCAATTATATTTGGCCCATGCCAATCTCAAAGACAACAAGCAATGCCTCTCCTTGTTGTTGTTGGCTGTGATCATTGTCCCTGATCTCTTTTTCTCAAGGCTGGCACTCTACCACTTGAGTCACAGGGCCACTTTTGTTTTCTGACGGTTCATCAAGGATAAGAGTTTCACACACTGTCCTGCCCAGACTGGCTTGGCACCGTGATCCTCCAGGTCTCAGCTTCCTGAATAGCTAGGATGACAATCATGAGCCACCAGTGCCCAGTATTTGATGCCTTTTGAAGGCATCTTGGCGAGTCTGTAAAGGAGCCCCAAAAGGCCTGGATAGACCATGACCCAATTAAGGAGCTTGAATAAGGGAAGGCTGACCTTCTAGCCATTCTGTTTCCCCAAAATTAAAGATTCCAGATGGTGTTGTATGCATCAAACACCTAGGCCAGCAGCCACCAGGCTTAGTGGGGAAAAAGTAGAGAATACCCAAAGATTGAAATGTAGAAATCTCTGATTTTTGAATGCATGTGGTGTGTGTGTGTGTGTGTGTGTGTGTGTGTGTGTGTGTGTGTGTGTGTGTGTGTGTGTGTGTGTGTGTGTGAACTCAGGGCCTAGGCTCTATCCCTGAGTTTTCTTGCTCAAGGCTAGTGCTCTGCCACTTGAGCCACAGCCCCACTTGCTTTTCAATGGTTAATTGTAGGTAAGAGTCTCAAGGACTTTCCTGCCCAGGGTGGCTTTGAAGCATGATGGGAGGCCCAGGGAAGCAAGAGTAAACACAACTCGCAGGTACAATCCTTATGGTGGGCCACTCCTGCCCCCTGGTGGCCAGATGCGAAACATGCGGCCCTGTGCCATCATCCTCTAGAGTTCAATTTGGGGAAGTGACCAGGGCCAAGCTGACTTTTGCTCACCCTGATTGCTGATGCCAGAGCAGGTTTGTTCCACCCTAGGCCAAGAGAGCTCCAGGAGGCCCTGCTTACCAGGGACACAAGGAAGGGAGAGGTCAGCGCCAGGCTGTGCTAAGAGCCTTTGCCCACGGATACCCCAACTTGGCCTTACTTATTACCATAAGACCTGTCAAAGAAAAACCCCCAAAAAACAAAATTGGAGCAGTGCCTCCAAGTGGTAGAACTCTAGCATTGAACCAAAGAGCTCAGGGAAAGGGCCCCTAAACTTTGAGTTCAAGACCCCCAGCTGACCTTCCCCCATAAAACACAAGTTGGCTAAATGTGATCTAGTAGGATTTGTGAAGTGTTTCTGAAGAATGGTGATACTGAAAAAAGCACCCTAATTCTAATGACAGCTGAACTTGTGACATACAGCTATGTGGTGAGTCCTTCAGAAGGCACTATTTGTTGGGTCCTTCCCACATGGGGGTTTTGTGCTGAGTCCTCAAAAAGGTGCTGTTTGCTGAGTCATCCCAAAGGTGCTATGTACTGAGTCCATGAGAAGAGTGCGCCGACCTGGGTTTTTCAAAGGGTGCTGTGTGCTGAGTCCATTACACAACGTACTGTATGCCGCGTCCTTCAAAAGGTGTGGTGTGCTAATTCATCCTAAAGGGTCCTGCTATGTGCTGAGCCCTTCAGAAGAGAGGGATGAGGCGAGTTTTTTGAATGT
Organism: Dipodomys merriami; assembly: GCF_024711535.1. Lineage (NCBI taxonomy): Eukaryota > Metazoa > Chordata > Mammalia > Rodentia > Heteromyidae > Dipodomys > Dipodomys merriami. The sequence continues at coordinate 146,035 of NW_027206399.1, read as the reverse complement.
GTGTGCCAAGTCCTTTACACAGGGTGCTCTGTACTGTCCTTCAAATGGTGCTGTGTGCTGAGTGCTTCCACAGTTTGGTATGTGCTGAGTCCTTCAAAATTTTTCTGTGTGCTGAGTTTTTCGAAAGGTGCTGTGCACTGGGTGTTTCACACAGGGTGCTTCATACTCAGCCCTTCAAAGAGTGCTGTGTGTGGAGCCTTAACACAGGGTGTGATGAGTCTCTGGGAAAGAGTGCTACATGCTGAGTTTTTCAAAGCATGCCATGCATTAAGGCCTTTACACTGCGGGCTATGGACTCCCTCCTTCAAAGGATGCTGTGTGCTGAGTATTCTACCCAGTGTACTACATGCTGAGTCCTTCAAAGAGAGCTGTGTGCTGAGTCCTTTACACAGGGTGCTTTGTGCTATTTTTGGAAGTGGGCTGTGTGCTGAGTCATCCCAAAGGGTGCTATGTTCTGAGTCCTTGAGAGGTAGTTATCCCCAACAATCACACACACACAAACACAAACACACATATACATGAATGTCACCATGCACCTGTTTGGTGTGTGGAGTGGAGGGGGATGGAGGAGAGTCTCCCCCAGCGGTGGGGCTGAGGGGAGATTTGATTCCCCGGGCCGGTAGTGGGGTTGGGGGGGGAGTGCTGAGCTGAAGTAATGCTGCAATTGCCATGGTCTGGAAGCCTCAGGGCCCAGTCAGGGCTGCTGTGGCCAGGGGTGGGGGGCGTGGCCCAGGGGAGGAGGGGACAGGACCCAGGGACCCACTTTGGTGGCAACAATGGCCAGGGGCCCAAGGGGCAAGGGCGTGTGCACAGCAGGAGTGGGGTGGCCCAGGAGAGGAGTATAGGGCTGAGAGAGAGCAGAGAGAAGAGAGAAGAGTGAGCATGAGCACAAGCACCAGTGGAAATGGCTTCAGTGGCTGGTGGCCGCCCAGATCATAGTGTGGGTCCTGGCCGGAAACATAAAGCATGTGGAACATTCATGGCAGGCACATTGCTGCACACAGTCCTGTGGAAGCGCAGCAGCCATGGCGGCCCTGAGTCTGAGGTCCCAGTTCAGGGAGCACAGCACAGGCACTGGCTGCTGAGGCAGAGGCAGTGGCCAAGGGGAAGAGGCCGTTGAAACAGCGGCAGTGGCTGAGGAGAAAGAGCAGAGGCTTCCCACAGCCCCTCCACGCACCCACAGATGTCCCCGCCCCCTCCCAGCAGCCCTGCGTCTCAAACATGGCGCTGCCGGCTGTGACCCACGGAGCCTCTTGCAGTCACCCGGCATAGAGGGCCCACCCCTGGCCAACTTGTGGCCCGACTTAGTCACAGCCCCGGGTCCTCAGACTCTGCACACCTGGATTCACAGACTACAGCTTCTCCCAGCAGCACACATGTGTGGCCACCCTGCAGGCCCACACCCCATGACCCCTGCCCCCTGCGACCCCCCCTACTCTATGGCTTCCCCCCCACCCCCACTGACCAGCGCCTCTGGCCTCCCCTCTCTTGTCCCACCTGCACCTCCCCCGTGCCCTACAATCCTCCCTGGCTCTGCCACAAATGCACCCCAGGGGTGGGGAGTGGAGGTGGGTGTCGACCCGGGGATCCCACCCCATCCATAGCAGCCAGTGTCGCAGGAAAAGGGGAGCTGCAGGGATGGGTGAGGAGGGGCCAACACAGAGCCTCTGTCTTGGAGCAGTTGGAGCCACACAGCCGCATATCTGCACCCTTTCTCTCCTTGGTGGAAACTTGGTGGCTTTAGTCAGAGGTGGGAAGCAGCACCTCCACACCTGCCTTCTAGGGTCTTCTCCTTTTTACTGGGGAGGGGTGTGTTGGATGCAGAAGGTAGCCCCCCCCCTTGTGAGCCCTTGTCTTCTGTGCTCAGTGACCCTTTCACCTGAGGATGTTCCCAGAAAAGCCCACTAGAGAGGTGAGAGCACTGTGGTCAGCTAGAAGGTGGATATTTGGGAGAAAAATGTACCCCCTCTCACAAACATACACTCGGCCTGTACCTCCAACCCCAGCTGTCAACAGTTCTGACTGGGTGATCACATTTCCCAGCTCTGCCAACCTCTGCTAGTGCTCCCAGTACATGTGGTCTCCTCATCTTCCCCAAGAATCTGCCAAGTCACCCAGAAGTAACTAGGCTGGAAGTAGGGAGTCCATCCAATTATATAGCCTTTAGGACCCCATCAAAGTCCCCAACAACGCCCCCACCCCAGGTCAGACACTTTTCTGTAGGCACCATGACCCCTGCTTTGTTTTCTGTCCAGGCTCTGAAGAGCCACCTGTCTCCAGACTCCACCCAGTGTCCTGGCCTAGGGTTTTGGTGAATGGGGAGTCAAGGCTGGTTGTTCCCAGGGGAAAGGGTCTGGCCCTGAAGAAAGGGGGAGGCAGGGTGGTTCTGCATTATTAGAACATTGTTTCACTTGGGTGGGAGCACCTGGTTCTGACAAGGGAATCCCCATGCTTGAGCTGGTACATCATCCAGATGAGAAACCAACAAACTCAGGAGAGGCACTGCTCTGAGTCTGTGAGAGAGAGAGAGAGAGAGAGAGAGAGAGAGAGAGAGAGAGAGAGAGAGAGAGAGAGAGAGAGAGAGAGAGAGAGAGAGAGAGAGAGAGAGTTTGTCTTTCTCATTATACAGCCTGACTGTGCTCAGGTGAATGATCAGTTGGCAAATTGCTGGTGCTGCATGGATGAGTCTTCTGTCACTGGTTTGGATTTGTATGTGTTTGTGTTTCTGTGTGTGTGTGTGTGTGTGTGTGTGTGTGTGTGTGTGTGTGTGTGTGTGTGTGTGTGTGTTAGGAGATCAGGGAGATAAGAACAATGAAAATATATTTAAATCACCCTGTCTAAAAAGAGCAAAAGCATTTTATTTGTTTTTCTTTATTCATTAATGCCCAGTACAAGCCCAGCCACATTTTTTGTTTTCTCTTTCACTGTTTCATGGTTCCGTTAGGAAAGGTTATAGTAGATGATCCTTTCCACCTCTTTCTTCCGCTTTCTTGCAGCCCACAGTAGCTGCTGGGCCTACATGGGTCTCCTCTAGGAGGTCTGTGTGAACCACACACCAGAGTGGACACCTGCCCTTCTGTCTTCAGCCAAAAGGCTCGTGAGGCTACTGTGACCACAGCCGCACACTTCCAGACAGACAGTCTGCTCTCGTGTGTATAGTGGGAGGTAATTCAAGGTTGGAAATGAGTCTGCCAAACATAAACAGGGAATGAGATGGGGGGAGTAGGGCAGGGGCTGTGACAAACAATGTGACAGGATAAGAGGGTTCATCACAACAAGGATGAGAGGGGAATCTTATCCAGGGTATTGACAGTGTCCGTGGGCATCTGGGCAGTGGGCTCCGGGCCCCCAATGGTGGCATGGATTCCCTCCTGGGGCAGTGCACTGGTGGGCAGTCCTCCCTGAAGTCCTGCAAAGTCCAATCTGTGTCCTTCCTGGGCTGTTTCCAGCTGGTCAATGGTAGGCAAGTGTTTTCCCCCTGCTGGAGTCTCCTTGGGATCAGGACATGGCAGTTAGCTAGGGCTCTGTGAATGCCATTTTCTGTAACCTGCTGTAGGCTGTCTGCAAGGAAAAAGGGGTCTACTGACTTTGGAACCCATTAAGTTTGATTGGGACAAGTGAAAAATGCCAGCTTTTCAGAGATTTTTCTTGAAGCTGGCAATTTCTACTAATGCCTGGGATTCTGGGTCAAATTAGATGGACCATTTCAGCCACCAAACAATGATATTCAAAGCAGCACAGGCAGAGTTCCCAAGCCAGATGGTATGCTATGAATATGGTGCCTTGTCTGCCTTTCTCTGGCAGCTGCTGATTCTCCTCCGGCTTTCTCTAGGGTGATCACCACAGGCAAGGATGTCATGGGGAGCAGAGATTGTGACCTCGCCATCCACAGCCTGCCAGCTGTGAGCAGAGACAATTCCCAGCACCTGTACTGGACTCTGGGAGATTCAGAGACCCAGGATGCCTCAGGGATCCTTTCTCTGCAACATGAAACATGGGGGCTGGATGTGGTGGACCATCCTGTGTAGGGAGCCGGGGCGAGACTCCGCCCACTCCCTTGCAGCTTTGAGGTAACCACCCCATATTAGACGGTGCTTGGCGGGACGCCTGGGCTGTGTGCGTGAACGAGCCAGGTAGAGTCCCCAGCCAATCCCATGACACCTGGTGACGGTGAAAGGCAGGCGACCAACAACAGACCGACCCGCGTTCCTATTTCCCTATATAAGCGGCTATGTTTTGGGTGCACGCTCTCTCGCGCCCAAGCTCTCCTACAACTAAAAGGCTCTCCAATAAAGCGTGATCTGAGAAGACTCCTGGTGTGGTGGTCGTTCTTTCTCGCTGGTCGAGCAGACGGTCGCTACAATCCTGTCTGACCCCAGGGAGTGGAGAGGAGGCCCCTTGAGCCGGGCGTTCACCTCAAGGCAACCTTATTCACAGCTAAGTGGGGAATTGAGTGCCACAGAGCTGGTCAGTGGCTGGACAGAGATCTTTGAGAAGATAGGCATCCCAGAGGCCCCTTAGAAACAAAACAGTTAAGTGCGGTGGCACCAGGACGGTGGGAAGGGGGAGGAGGGAGAACTGTGGGAGAGCTACATCAGGCTTTACCTCCACCCAGTTTGCCTACCTGAATTGGATGGGACTTTTCTGTAGTATTGTCGTAGGCAGATGCTCATTTATTTATCCAACAAATTGTTACAGTGAGTGCCAGGTCGGGAGGGGGGGGACGGGTCATAGACGATGAAAGGTTCCAGTGCTGGTTCCACAGCACATGAAGAAATCTTGGTTTGAGCTGGCTGCTGGTCCTTCACACCTGTCATCCTAGCTACTTAAGAGGCTGAGATGGGAGGATTGAAGCTTCAGTCCCAGGCAGGTGGCTCAAACTGTAGACTGTTGGTTTTGAGTTAAAAAGGCTCGGGGACAGCCGGGTGCTGGTGGCTCACGCCTGTAATCCTAGCTACTCAGGAGGCTGAGATCTGAGGATCGCAGTTCAAAGCCAGCCCGGGCAGGAGAGACCGTGAGACTCCTATCTCCAATACACCACCAGAAAACCGGAAGTGGCTCTGTAGCTCAAGTGGTAGAGCGCTCGCTTTGAGCTGAAGAGCTGAGGGACAGCGCCCAGGCCCAGAGTTCAAGCCCCACGACCCACACACAAAAAAAGGCTCAGGGACAGCACCCAGGTTCTGAGTTCAAGAGGAGGAGTGACACAAAGAAAGGAAAGAAAAAGAGAGGAGGGAAGGATGCAGGGAGAAAAGGAGGAAAGGAAGGAAGAAGGGAGCATGCAAGCCTTGGTTTGGAGTCCCTGGATAAAGGGAGCCAACCATTCACAATCTCCGTGGGGACAGTTTCAGAGCCTAAAGCCAGTATGTGGAACCAAGCCACTGACTCCTTCATGACATCAGCAACTTCATGCCATCCATGATCTGTGTGGTGGCCAACTGCAGAGGGAAACAGCCTCAGGTAGACCCTAGGGCTCAGGGTGGGTCACTGAGTTTCAATCTCCCCTGGCATACCAAGTTTATTTTCTGGTCAGATAAGAAGAAAGTGTCCAAGGGCTAGGGAGGTATAGGATGAGGGAGTGTCAACAGAGGGGTGGCAAGGGATAAGCAGGAAGTTGAGAGGTAGGAAAATCCCAGATCAGGTGTGTCAGGCCATTGGAACCATGACCTCACTTGAAAACCTAGACCATCAGTGATACAGACTTCGACCCAGCCACATGGCTATTAAAAGTCCTGGCACTCAGGGTTCACCATTGACAACCTGGCTGTTGTCCGCTGCAGGATGCCTGTGCAGTATATCCTTGCTGGCTCAATCTGAAGATGACACCCCCAGTGTTCATTCCTCGACCAGAGACAGAGGTAAACATGCCACTGGCACAGGACAGCCAGGGAATGAGGGCGGGAGTCAGACCCGTGTTGCCCAGAGACTTCCTCTAGGCGACTCTAGGGCCCCATGACTGCCATTCTCAGAGGTAGAGGTGGGTCTCTTTGCTGGCTCAGCCTTTAGTCTAGATGGAAGATGTGGGATTCAGAGAGGGCTGACTGAAGGTCGAGGCTGGTGGGAAAACCAGAGCCACTGGGCTCTGAGCAGGATTGTTTTTTTTTTGAGGATACTCACAACCCAGGAAAATTCCTGGGATGGATTGGCCTTTTTCTCCTTCCTGAAAGAGAGGGACCTAGAGCTCTCCAGTCTCTATCCCTTGGCTGAGAAATCCTTTCATTCCCATATCCTGTGGTTGGATAACTAGACCTCACCTGACTGCCCAGTGTCGAGGCAGGACAGTGAGAGATGTTGAGTCCTTGATGAGGTCACGGGATCCTCAGTATGAGATTGTACTTGAACGTCCTGACTTGGTGCATGGTTAGTCCCGTCTAAGACTGCCATGACCTAGGACATAGAATCTAAAGAATCAGAGCAGGATAGGGTCTATTCTGTGAGTCTTGAGTATTATGTGTGAGCTTTGAGCTCCTGTATGCTCACCTGCTTCCCTTTCTTGGGTGGGTCTATGCTAGAAAAAGCTTAGAACTAGGGTCTGTGTCACATCCCTTGTTTTATGCTCAAAGCTAGTATTCTACCATTTGAGTCACAGTTCCACTTGCAAAGTTTTTGGGTGTTTAATTGGAGATAAGAGTTCTCAATGACTTTGCTGCCAAGGGTGGCGTCCAACTGCAGTCCTCAGATCTCCGTCTCCTGAGGGGATAGGATGACAGCCATGAAAAAGCATCTTTGGTCGGGTGCCAGTGGCTCATGGCTGTCATCCTAAGTACTCAGAAGCTGAGGTCTTAGTATCACGGTTCAAAGCCAGCTTGGGAAGGAGAGACCCTCAGACTCTTCTCTCCAATAAAGCACCAGAAAACCCGAAGTGGTGCTGTGGCTCAAGTAGTAGAGTGCTGGACTTGAGCTGAAGATCTCAGGGAAGCACCTAGGCCTAGAGTTCAATCTCCACAAGCAACAAAAAGAAAGTAATGCATCTTTGCCTGCAAAGGACGGTGGAGGTATGTTTGTGTATGGGGCGAGGGATGGGAGACACCTAGCGTCTTCGTTTTAAAAGGATTGTACCAAACTCTTAGTCCATGGCAGCCCATTCTTGACCACAGGTGAAGCTCTGTGTTGGATATCGACCATCGGACCTCAGTCTCCTCACGGGACAATTGTGAGGAAACAAGGGATTAATACAGAGGGATCTCTCCAGCAGGACCAGCACAGAGGGAGCATCTGTCAGATACGGTTCTCAACAATTCTGTGCACATATGACAGGAAGTTACCCAGAAAAGGCTCAGATTGGGTCTGTTATTAATCATGCAACAGGTGTTGGATTATGAAATGAAACATGGCTGTCTTTCATCATTACCCTATCTCCATGAGGAAGGGGATCCTTCACTGCATTCAGTTTTGCAGCTGGGGAAAATGAGGCATGCAATAGCCAGGTGACCTACTCATGACCCCCAGCTGACAGGAAGCTTGGCCTGACTTCTCTGCCATGCTTCCTAGGACAGTGGGTGTTCTTCAGTCCACTTCTTGTGGTGGGAAGTCCACTTCTTGTCACTCGTAGGGCTTGAATTCTGGGCCTGGATGCTTTCCCCGAGCTCCTTAGATCAAGGCTAGCAGTCTGCCACATGACACAGCATCACTTATGGTTTTCTGTTGGTTCTTTGAGGATAAGATTCTCACAGACATTCCTGCCAGGGCCCGCTATGAACCATGATCTTCACATCTCAGCTTCCTGTGTAGTTAGGATTATATGCCTGAGGCACCAGCACCTGGCTTAAGTGTAATTCTGTCCCTCTCTTCCTCTCTCTCTCTCTGTCTCTCTCTCTCTGTGTCTCTCTCTCCCTTTCACTCTCTCTCTCCCTTTTGCTCGCTCTCTCTCCCTTTCTCTTTCCCTCTCTCTCAGGAATTGGTTGAATGGGTGCTGGAGGAGGTGTTCCAGCATCCCCATGTGCCTGGAACCCAAGGTGGCCCTCTCATTCTGGAGGTGGGCTGTGGGTCAGGAGCTGTTTCACTCAGCCTGTTGAACCAGCTTTATGAGGTAAGCCCCTCTGTACCCCGGCTAGACCGTGATGGTTATTCATTGTCCATCCCATGAGTCCTTCCCCACATCCCTCTGCTACACCATTGAAGGAAAGTGGATGAGGAGGTGTCGCCTTGTCCCCATGCCTAGCACAATCCCATGCCTCTGACCCATACCCCCACCTATCTGGCTAGACCCTGGCTATAAGACCATGAAAACACTCCATGTCTACTACCCTTTGCTGCGGAGTTTCATTTCGGTGAGGGGGGGGTGCAGAGGAAAGACCCCAGACCTGATAGCTCCAAAGGGACATTTGTTCTTGTGACAGCCAAGTCATTGCTGTGGATAAGGAGGAAGCCTCCATCAGACTGACCCAGAACAATGCTCAAAGATAGGTAGGCTGTTGAATTATCAAACCCACTCATGTCTGCTTCCTACTCCCAACAAGGAGGTGCAGTGTGGGTGGCCCAGCACTGGGCCTAAGGGATTATAAATGGATGGTGGCAGTCAGGAGCTCATGGCTCCCACCCATCATCCTGGCTGTTCAGGAGGCTGAGGTCTGATGGTCATGACTCAGAGCCAACCCAGGCAGGAAAGTCAGATTCTTATCTCCCATAAAATATCTCCCTCCCCAAACCCACACACAAGCCAGAGGTGGTGCTGTGGTCAAGTGGTAGAGCCTCAGCCTTGAACAAAAGAAGCTCAGAGATAACACCCAGGCCCTGAATTTTAACCCTAGGACCAACACAATCATAAAATAAACAGTATACACCTTTTATCTGACTACCAAGAAATATGGATTCTGTCTTCTTGCTGGTACTTGTAGCCAAAGGTAAGGGGCTCCCCTTGATGTTCCCCTAAACCTCTCCTTTCCTTTATCTGTCCAGGCTTCGGTTGCAGGACAGAATTCGAATCATCCTCCTGGATGTGACCTTAGGTACCCTCTCCCACCCACCTTCCTTGGGGTCAGGATTCTGAATGCACTCCCTGCTGGAAGGATGAGACACCGCAGAGTTGAGGGTAGGTATTCCCAACACTCACACACACCCACCCCCACACACACACAAACACCCTTAAGCCAATTCAGACTAACCTATTCCAAAGACACTTTATCTCCTTGGATTGACTGACTTAGGAGAGGATTTTGATCCCCTGTAACTGATTATTTTAACTTGGGCTTGCTAGTTGACAGCTGATAAATAGGAGCAAAAAAAAGCCTTTGGTGCCCGTCACCTGGGGCTGAGGCTCATGCCTGTCATCCTGGCCACTCAGGAGGTTGAGATCTGAGGATCATAGTTTGAAGCCAGTCATAAGCTGGAAAGCCCATGAGACTCTACTCTCCATGGAACCACCAAATAGCAAGAAGTGGAGCTGTGGCTCACGTGGTAGAGCACCAGCCTTGAACAATAAAACTCAGAGAGAAAGCTCCCAGATCCTCAGTTCAAGCTCACACAAAGTAATGGCCCCATCTTGTTGCCCACAGATTGCCCGGGCCTTGAGCTCCCTCTCATGGAGTGTGATACAATACTTGTCCCTGGGTGGTATATCAGGGCTGTCAGAAATCCGGTGCTGGAATCCAGGTCTTCCCTTTTGTGTGCTCTCAACCCACACTGAATGGAAGACAGAGTATGACAAGGCCAGCAACCTGCACAGCGGAGACTCTCCAGCTCTGCCTAAGTGACCGGAATGGGCTTCTTGGAGGCAGAACTTGAAAAGTGGTTCTTGCTTAACAAGGAGGATCTGACAGGAAGCACAGAGATCAAAGGTGCTGAATATGATGGACAACATGTCCCAGCCAGGGATGCTGGTGAGAGACTCAGTATAGATGTGTGAGACTTGGTATAGATATGTGAGATTGTCCCGAGACAGGCCTGAGGGGTCACAAAAAAAAAGCTATCCAAGGCTGGTATTGTGTGTTAGAGGTAGAGTGCTCATCTAGCCTGCAGGAAAGCATGGGTTCTATTCCTAGGTCCTGCATACACAGAAAAGGCTGGAAGTGGCACTGTGGCTCAGGTGAAAGAGCGCTCCCCTGGAGACAAAGAAAGTGGGTGACAGCGCCAGGGCCCCGAGGTCAGGCCCCAGGGCCGACACCATAAAACAGTTCTCCCAGGGACCTTGGTGACAGGTGGTTGACTATGCCCTAAAGCTCTTAGTAGATCAATCCATGCTTTCTGTCTCCATTGATAGAGGGGAGTTGGACACTCCTTCTCCCCTGGGCACCCCTGGATCCAGTTATCAGAAACCTTCCCAAAGTCTTCCACTGGGACATAGAGCAGCTGGCCCCAGAAATCCTCAGATACTGGTTGGGTTGGGCAGGAGGATATAGGGCAGGCCCCAGAACTCCTAGTGGGTCTGATCTGCCCTGGATGACCAGGCAATCTGGAGGAAGCAGATGGGAGCTTAGAGACGGCTAGTGGTGTGGAGGGGGCCCTTTAATTCCCATGGCCCCACCCAGATTCTGAGCCTTCCTTTGCTCTCCCTGATGGAGGTGGAGGGGTGTCTAGGTGGTAGCATCTAGACGAAGACTAGGTGGAAATTCTGAAGGACTAGACACCTTACGCCATGAGCTGGTGTCTCATGCCTGTCATCCCACACCTGCCATCCTGGTCACTTGGGAGGCTGAGATCCAGAGGATCTGTTTTCGAAGCACAGGCAGGAAAGTCCCACAAGAGCTTCATCTCCAATCTCCAACCGGAAGTGGCACTGTGGCTCAAGTTGTAGAGCACTAATCTGGAGGAAAATTAGTCATCAGGGACAGTACCCAAGCCCTGAGTTCAAGCCCCTAAACCAAAAAAAAAAAAAAAACCAAGAAAGAAAGAAATACACCCCTTCCTTGCTTGCAATAGATGGTGAAGTAGTGGGTTGCTGGGATTGGGAGACCAGATGCTGGCCTCACTGTACAGACATTTCTAAGAATTCTCCAGGTTTGCCCCAGTGTGAAGCCATAGCAGGGTGGGCGGTGCCTTACCAAGAACTCCAGAGGTCATGGTCTGTGGCAGGCAGGGGGTGGGTGAAAGGGAGCAGGGGTGGGATGGTAGTGTCAATTATATGCTGTCCATCCATGGAAGAATGGTTTTGGATGCTGGTGACAAAGTCTGAATTGAAGGATTGCCTGTGGTTTGTGGCCTGATGAGTTCGGTTTCCCCTGTGTTTAAGAAGGAGGCTGAGGCTGGGGACCAAGATGGCGACGGAGCAGTAGGGAAACGCCACAGCTCTCTCCAACCAAAAAGAGAGTTCGAGCTCCAACGCTTAATCTCCCCAAGAGACCGACAACAACAAAAAGACGAACACTCAGAGAAAAACCAGAGGCGGAGAATAACAAAAAAGAAACAGAGGAAAAGAAGAATTTCAGAAGAAAAGCGAAGACCCCTCCCCCAACCTTTACTGGCCGCTCGGCAGTGCGCCAAGCCGCCGGCCAGCCGGCCCGGCGGGGGCTGCGGGAGCCCCAAGAGACACAGCAGAGACACAGGGGGCCGCTTTCAGATCACCAGGTACTGGTTTACAGAACAGCGGATCGCCAGGAACAGAGAAGCCTACCAGCCGGGAGTCTCCACGAGGATCCCACCCCCACCCCTCACTCTCCACCTGAGCAGAGAGGCTCCATCCCGCCAAAGCCGCTCGGCACCAGCAGCGCGCCCGCCCGATCGCGATCGCAACGACCCGGCACTCTCCACCCAAGCAGAGAGGTTCCATCCCGCCAAAACCGCCAGCAGCACGCAAAGGGAACTGTCTGCAGACCACCCACCCGCCCGCCCGATCACGATCGCAACGACCCGGCGGGGCCACTCGGGCCCCAGAGGTACCGCAAAGAAGCTGTCTGAGTGGGGACACTCTTGACCCAACAGCTTCGACAGGGGCAGAGACAGAAAAGAATCACACAGAGCCACCACCGCCCAACCCAGCCCGGATTGCAACAACAACTGACGACCTACACCACACAGAAACAACCAGCTCCAGGGTGAGTACCCCACAGGGGAAGTGTATCCCTCAAGGGAGACCAGAGCTGGAGGGAATCCCCAGACACTGACCTAGACTCCCTACCCCAACACCCGGACCACAGGACCCACTAAAACTGGGAACTGTTTGAGAGCTCCACCAGCCCGTGGAGCACACTCAGCTGGCCAGGCTAGAGCAAGAGCACCCCTGGAAGGGAGCTTAAATGCCCAAGCCAGGAACAGCGCCCCTGGGTCAAGACAACCAACAGTAGAAGAAATTTGAACTGTGTCCCCCAGGCTGTATAACCTAGGTGGTATACACATCAGCACAGGCCTAACGAGTGCGCTCCAGGCTGCATAACCTAGGTGGTATACACATCAGCACAGGCCTAACAAGCGCGCTCCAGGCTGGGGCCGGAACCAGGCCCCGGGATCCGGCGCCTGAACAACACAACCAACTCCTCCCAATTGAAGTAAAAAGCTGAGCATACGCCTCAACAGAGGGGAGAAAGCCAGGAAACAACACTCCCCGGGGAAGCACGCCTGTGACAACAAAAGACCTGGAGGCCCAGAACAAGAGAAGCCCAAACCCCACCAAAACTCCACCCATATACCCTAGACTGGGAATTGGGCAACACAGGCTGCCAGCACCTGATAGTAAGCAGGAGCTCAGACTGTTAAGGCGGCTCAGCAATAGAGTGATAGTCTTGGATGTATGAGGCCCTGGATCTGATTCCTCAGCATCACAAAAGCAAAAAGGGTCAGAAGTGGTGCTGTGGCTCAAACGGTAGGGTGCCAGCCTTGAGCTGAAAAGCTGAGGGACAGCACCCAAACCTAGAGTTCAAGCCCACAACCAGCCCAAAACAAACAAACAAAAACACATCAGGAGCCCATAGCAGACTCCAGCATTTGGGAGAGTGCATCCAGAGCATCTGTTCTTCACAAGAGCACCCGTAGGAGCAAACACAAGCAGTCTAGGCTGCTCAACCCTTCCAAAGGCGGGAACTGCCAGCAATCTACAGCAGAGAGCTGAGAATCCTAAGTAAGTCAGAATAGCAGCTGGAAATAGGCTCCCAACAGAACCCAGATCAGGCACAGACTCTCTCTACCAATACAGAATCAGCAACCAAGCAAAGACAGACACACCAAAACAAAATTGAAGAGCAGTCTCCTGAACCTCCATGCGAAAATCACAGAGAAAAATCACAAGGTTTACTACCACCCAGGACAGCAAGCTCACCTCAAAAGCCAGCAGCCACACAGGGGAGAGCCCCAGTGGGAGCAAAGCAGGAATGGAAGACAAAGGCTACTTCCAAGGGTTGCTGGAGGCAATGACTCAAGAAATAAAGCGAGAAATTGATCAGAAATTGAAAGAGCACAAGGATGAACTATCCAAAGAGATACAGGGTATCAAACAAGAGATGCATGCAAAAATAGAAGCTGCACAAACCTCAGTAAGAAGTGAGATCAACGCCAAATTAGAGGTAATGCATACCTCATTGAGAGGTGAGATCAGTACTCTGAGAACCAACATTGAATCCATAAAGGGATCCATTTCCTCCATGCAAACCACAATAGAAGCCACTGTCAACAGAGTGAATGAAATGGAAGGTCGAGTGTCAGATACAGAAGACAGAATACACCAACTGAACCAAAAAGTGACAGATATGGAAAAAACACTCAAATTAAACCAAAGGGATATTCAAGAGCAAGCAGATAATGCTAAAAAATTTAACCTTCGCATAATTGGAGTGGACGAAGGTGAGGAATTCCAGAGCAAGGGAATGCACCACCTATTTAACAATATAATCAATGAAAATTTTCCCCACCTCAAAAACGACCATCTTAACTACATCACAAAAGCTTATCGAACACCCAACAAGCAAGACCCCAGGAGAAACACTTCTAGACACATTATAGTAAAAATGATAGATCTGAATAATAAGGAAACAATCCTGCATGCAGCAAAAATGAAGAAGGAGCTATACTACAATGGGAAAAAAATAAGAATTACTGCAGATCTCTCCACACAAACAATGAATGCAAGAAAAGCCTGGGAAAGCACCATACGAGCCCTGAGAGCCAATAACTGCCAACCCAGACTGATCTACCCGGCAAAGCTAGCATTCACATTTGATGGAGAACTGAAAACTTTTAATAGCAAAGAAAAACTAAATGAATACATAAACATTAAGCCAGCATTACAAAGAATTCTAAGAGGGGAGACACAACCTGAAGAAAGCAGCCAGGAACTGGGGCCTGCCCCAAACAGGCGTTACTCAAAGTCTAACTGAGCAAGCACAGGAGGAAAGGAAAAAAGAAAAACTTAGGAAAACGGAATGGCAGGGACAACAATGCATCTCTCTATACTTTCTCTTAATATAAATGGGCTGAATTCGCCAATTCAAAGAAAACGAACTGAGGACTGGATCAGAAAACAAGAACCATCCATCTGTTGCCTTCAGGAGACCCACCTCTCAGCCAAACATACAAACAAACTCAGAGTGAAGGGGTGGAAAAGGATCTACCAATCAAACGCCCCCAGTAAGAAAGCAGGTGTAGCTATCCTGATATCTGACAAAATAAACTTTTCATTAAAATCAGTACAGAAAGACAAGGACGGACACTACATATTAATAAAGGGAACAATCCAAGAGGAGGATATAACCATCATCAACTTATATGCCCCAAATATTGGTGCACCCAGATATGTCAAACAAATGCTCTCAAACTTACAGAATAAAATAGATCCCAATACGATAATACTAGGAGACTTTAACACACCACTCTCACCAAAGGACAGGTCTACCAACCAGAGGATTGGCAAAGAAGCTACCGAATTAAGAGAGGCCATACTGCAAGCGGAATTAACTGACATCTACCGAGTATTTCACCCTAAAACAACACAGTACACATTCTTCTCAGCAGCTCACGGAACTTTCTCCAAAATAGACCATATCATAGTTCATGCAAGGAACTTAAGCAAATACAAAGGGATCGACATAATCCCCTGTATCCTATCTGACCACAGTGGAATCAAGCTAGCTCTCAATAACAAAGCATACCGCAGAAATTTCTCCAATACATGGAAATTGAACAGCACACTCCTTAACAATGCCTGGATAACAGAAGAGATCAGAGAAGAAATAAAGCATTTCCTACAACTCAATGAAAATGAAAACACCTCACAAAGAAACTTGTGGGACACAGCAAAAGCAGTCCTGAGGGGCAAATTTATTGCCCTCAGTGCCCACATCAAGAGAATGGAGACAGACCAAGTAAATAATCTCATGTTGCAATTAAAACAGCTAGAAAAACAGGAAAAAATGGGACCTAAAGCTACTAGAAGAAGCCAGATAACCAAATTAAAAGCAGAGATTAACCAATTAGAAAATCAGAAAACCATAACCAAAATAAACCAAACAAAAAGCTGGTTCTTTGAAAAAATAAACAAAATTGATGGCCCATTGGCTAGATTAATTAAAAAAAGAAGAGAGGAAACCCATATTAATAGGATTAGGGATGCCACGGGAAACATCACCACACGTACCCAAGATATCCAAACAATTCTAACAGACTACTTTCAAAAGCTATACTCTCTAAAGGAAGAAAATCGGGCAGAAATGGATGCATTTTTAGAGAAATACAAGTTGCCCAAACTGAGCAAAGAAGAAGTTAACCAATTAAATAAGCCAATATCCTATAATGAGATACAGGAAGCTATCAAAAGTCTTCCAACAAAAAAAAGCCCAGGACCAGATGGATTCACAGCAGAATTCTATAAGACCTTCAAACAAGAACTAATACCCATACTCCTCAAGCTCTTCAGAGAAACAGAGAAGGAAGGAGCTGTCCCAAACTCATTCTACGAAGCCAATATCACACTCATCCCCAAACCAGGCAAAGACCCAACCAAAAAGGAGAATTACAGGCCAATCTCCTTGATGAACACAGATGCAAAGATCCTTAACAAGATTCTAGCTAACAGAATCCAGAAACACATAAAAAACATAATTCACTATGACCAGGTAGGCTTCATCCCAGAGACACAGGGATGGTTTAACATACGTAAGTCAATAAATGTAATCCAACATATCAACAGAGCCAAGGTCAAGAATCACATGATTATCGCTACAGATGCAGAAAAGGCCTTTGACAAAATTCAACATTCATTCATGCTAAAAGCTCTGGAGAAAATAGGAATAGAAGGAACATTTCTAAAAACAATAAAAGCCATTTATGACAGACCAATAGCCAATATTATACTTAATGGGGAAAAGCTACAACCAATTCTCCTAAAATCAGGAACAAGGCAAGGATGCCCACTGTCTCCACTCCTCTTCAATATAGTCCTAGAACCCTTAGCCAGGGCAATAAGGCAAGAAAAAGACATTAAAGGGATCCGCATAGGAAAAGAAGAAGTTAAACTATCCCTTTTTGCAGACGACATGATACTATACCTCCAAGATCCCAAAAACTCCATCCCCAAACTCTTAGAAATCATAAATCACTTTGGCAAAATAGCAGGATACAAAATAAACCCACAAAAATCAGTTGCCTTCCTATACACTGATAATGTACAGGAAGAGAGGGAAATAAAGGGAGCAACCCCATTCACAATAACCTCCCGAAAAATAAAATATTTAGGAATTAACCTAACCAAAGATGTAAAAGAACTATTTAATGAGAACTATAAAAAGTTAAAGAAAGAAATTGCAGAAGACACTAGGAAATGGAAAGACCTCCCATGCTCCTGGATAGGCCGACTTAATATAGTAAAGATGGTAATACTTCCAAAACTAATATACAAATTCAACGCAATTCCTATTAAAATCCCAATGACGTACATCTCTGAAATACAGAAAACAGTCCAAAAATTCATATGGAACAACAAAAGACCTAGAATAGCCAAAACAATTCTAGGGGATAAAGACAATATGGGAGGGCTATCCATGCCGAACTTCAAACTCTACTACAGAGCTATAATAACAAAGACAGCATGGTACTGGCACAAAAACAGACCCGAAGACCAATGGAACAGAATAGAAGATCCAGAAATAAATCCACAGGCCTACAGACAGCTGATATTCGACAAAGGAGCCAAAGACATACAATGGAAGAAACACAGCCTCTTCAACCGCTGGTGCTGGGAAAACTGGGCAGCCACATGCAGAAAACTAAAAGTGGACCCCAGCCTATCACCATGCACCAACATCAACTCAAAATGGATTAAAGACCTTAACATTAAACCTGAATCTCTGAAACTACTGCAGGACAGAGTAGGAGAGACACTTGAACTAATAGGCACAGGAAGGAACTTCCTGAACAGAGTCCCAGGGTCACAACAAATTGGAGAGAGACTCGACAAATGGGACTACCTTAAAATAAAAAGCTTCTGCACAGATAAAGCTATCGCAACCAAGCTAGAAAGACAACCAACTAATTGGGAAAAAATATTTACCAGCAATATATCAGACAAGGGGTTAACATCCTGTATATACAGGGAACTCAAGAAACTAATCCCTCCCAAACCCAACAAACCAATTACTAAATGGGCAAGGGAACTAAAGAGGGACTTCTCAAATGAAGAAATAAAAATGGCAAAGAAACACATGAGGAAATGTTCATCATCCCTGGTGGTGAAGGAAATGCAAATAAAGACAACCCTGAGATACCACCTTACCCCAGTCAGAATGTCCCACATCCACAAATCAGCCAACGACAAATGCTGGAGGGGATGTGGAGAACGAGGAACGCTATTACACTGCTGGTGGGAATGTACACTCATACAACCACTTTGGAAAGCAGTCTGGAGGGTCCTTAGAAAGCTAAAGATTGACCTCCCTTACGACCCAGTCATACCACTTCTAGGCATCTACCCTGAACAACAGGAACCAATATACAAGGACACGTGCACCTCCATGTTTATTGCAGCACTGTTCACAATAGCTAGGATATGGAAACAACCTAGATGCCCCACCACAGATGAATGGATCCAAAAATTGTGGTATCTATACACAATGGAATATTATGCAGCCATTAGAAATGACAAAATAATGGCATTTGCACGGAAATGGATGGAGCTAGAAGGAATCATGTTGAGCGAGGTAAGCCAAGAACGAAGAGACAAACAGTACATGGTCTCCCTGATAAGCGGATGATAAATCCAAAATGTTAGGTGATATGACAAAACTAACAGGACTTAAGAAACAAAGAACTCCCACTCATCTGGTTGAACCACTACTAAATATCCCCATGCTGCTGATCACATGTATGGTATATAACATATGAACACCGTTATATATTACAGACTGTGATAGACAATTTGCTCCAGGAAAGTTAGAATGAACGTGTGACTTTAAATGAGCATCATTATTCCACAATACTGTGAATTTCCGGAAATTAAGTAATCACTTAATCACAATCAAAAAAAAAAAAAAAAAAGAACCTTGGGGAAGGGAGGAAGGGAGGGGATGGTAGGGAGAAAACAATGGAGGGGGTAACAATGTTCAAGAGGAAGTGTATTCTTTACCCCACTCATGTAACTGTAACCCTGTGTATAGAATCTTTACAATAAAAAAATTAAAAAAAAAAAAAAAAAAAAAAGAAGGAGGCTGAAGCCGGTCCCTGCCGGTGGCTTATAACTGTCATCCTTGCTACTCAGGAGGCTGAGATCTGAGGATTGCGGTTCAAAGCCAGCTTGCACAAGAAAATCTGTGAGACTTTATCTCCAGTGAACCACCCGAAAGCCAGAAGTGGTGCTGTACCTCCAGTGGTAGAGCGCCCACCTTCAGCTGAAGAGCTGAGGGACTGCGTGCAGGCCTAGAGTTCAAACCCCATGACCTACAACCAATAATAAGGTAGCTGAGTTTTCTGCATAGTGGTTTGTACAGTTAGGAAATGCCAAGATGTGTTATGAGCCATTCCAGATGTGTGAGATGTCCTGAGATTTGTCTACACTTGGTCTCAGGATGGTAGTGACATCTTGGGGGTGGGATGTTCAGGGTGCTCAGAGACTGTTAAGACCTTGGGTTAACATTTTGCTATCGTGGTCTCAGCACTGATGAGGCTTATCTGC
The DNA here is from genome assembly GCF_024711535.1 of Dipodomys merriami. NCBI lineage: Eukaryota > Metazoa > Chordata > Mammalia > Rodentia > Heteromyidae > Dipodomys > Dipodomys merriami. Next base: position 127,014 of record NW_027206399.1, on the reverse strand, counting down.
AAGAGTATAGTTGTACATAAATTCCTCAGCCTAAATTTAGCCACTGTTCAAAAATGTTTATATCTTTATCTGTCACCCATCAGAGCTTGAACATGAGTATAAAGTCTAAGGAAAATGATAAGGTAAGAATTTAGCTTTTTTGTATATAATGTAAATAAAAATACAGCATAGAGTAACTCATTGGTCTAAAGTCAACCTATTTCTGTAAAACATTTAAAGCATTTCCTTACAATGTGTATTATTCTCAAGAAGGGAATGGGGAATGTGAGAAGAGGACTAAACAGGTATTGTCTTCAAATATACATACTTTGGATTTACCTCTTTATTTTGTTATAGGCATTTTTGATAAAAAACTGTTTGAATAATTGATTTCCTGGTCAGGTATTATATATCTTAGTTGCATAAACCAAACTACATTCAGAAAATGGTCTATACTAATTAAGTAAAGGAACCATATTCAATAAATAGCAAAAAGTATATACCTATAGGGTGATATTTTGAAGAGTACATTGGAAATATTCTAATATAATAATTAAGTTGAACGATTTCACATTGACAGTAGTTAACTGGAATAATTTAAATGAACAAAACCTATTTCTCCTTTTACTTTATCAGGGAAATATCTGGGCAAAAAATGGAAATTAACATATGAATCTATAAAAACTGGAATTAATTTTTGCCTTTTTATTAGCAAATATTAATTTCACAAGGTATTTTATTGTGTTATACACATATGTTCATATAATGTAGCTTGCTAAATTTTATTCCTTTTATTAATTTCATTAGCCTATTTTTATAGTTATGTTTTATTATGTCATCATACTAACTTATGAAATATTTGAACATATTTACTCCACAGCATTTCTCTTTATCTCCTCTCTTACTTTTTTCCAAATTTAATCAGTTCTATCTATTACACCTGGGTCATTCATTTTATTTTCTGGGTCTAGAGTCCGCATATGAGAAATCTAGTATTTGTTTTTCACAGAATGGCTTATTGCTTTAATATGAATGTTTCCAGTTCTATTTTCTTGAAGATAATATGATTTCATAATTATGTGTGGCTAAATAGTACATCATTGTGTGTATATACATATATATATATATATATATATATTACAATTTCTTTCTTCAATGAGTGATTAAGGAACATGTAGGTTAATTCTGTAGTTATTTATTTTTTATGTGGGAGGAGGAAGGATGTAAATAATGATGCTTGGAATGAGAAACATGCTCTTTAGGCAGGCACTCTAATATTTGAAACATTCTCTCAGCTGCTCTTTCATCAGTATTTCAATAGTGTATTAAATTTAAAAAATAAAATTTAATTACTTTTGCGAAGGTGTTTTTTCAGTATCATATTATTTTTTATTACAGTGTTATGTTTACTATGTCATGTGAGGATGAAAATCTAGGCATGTTTGTATATGTAGCTGACTCGAAGGAAACAATGTATACGAGATACAGGATTCAAATAAATGTTTGAGACCTGTAAGTTGCTAAATTGATGTAGATGTCCAGTTTGTGGTGTGTGATTTCAAGATCATATTTTGGTAGGTTTCATACCAAGTAAGTAGGTGTTTCTAATCCAAAATTGTAAGGAATAAAATAATCATTGTCTTGGTACTCCAGACATTGTAATAAGTGGAAAAAATGATTGAAAGCATGATGGATCAGTAATAAGCCTTTAGACACACTACATTTTCCCCAAAATCTTCAGATGTACTCTTTGGACATTAATTACAAATATATTTATAAACATATAGATATAATATGATCTTATATATAAATATATGTATATATTATAAATATATCATATATATATATTTTAAATGTATATCATAAATATTGATTTATATTTAAATGTAATTAATCTAATCATTTATACATATATATACATACATATATATATACATACTTTTTTTTTGGTCAGTCTTGGGACTTGAACTCTGGGCTTGGGTGCTGTCTCTGTGCTCTTCAGCTCAAGGCAAGAGCTCTACCACTTGAGACATAGCTCCACTTCCAGTTTTCTGGTGGTTTATTGGAGATAAGAATCTTATGGAATTTCCTGCCTGGGCTGGCATTGAACTGTGACCCTCAGATCTCAGCCTCCTGAGTAGCTAGGATTATAGGCATGAGCCACGGGCTATAGGCTATATTTACATCTGAGATTTGTTAGTGGGACAAAGGGTACAGTAACTATTGTTCTTATTGTGAAATGACTTCATACTGACAGGTATAATTATAAGAAAAACGATAAATATTCACAGTGGCACAAAAATCCCTTAGCTGCCTAGCAAGACAGCATGTTTTTCCAGACACTGCATGTGGTGTGAGCGGTTTGCAGCCCAAGCGACTGTAGAAGATATTGGACTCTAAACAAAACTGACAATTGCATGAACCCAGTCCTCTACGACAGATTTAGCCAGGCCTATCTTTGAGATTCTTGTTAGGGACATGATGAAAAATTTATAGTTTAGTTGTAATTACAGAACTCTTTTACACATGTCACTCAGCCATTAACTATATTTAACATATTTCCTTTTACTCTAACTTATATTTTCATGGCTAAGGAAACTGCTTTTTGTTTGTGAAAACTTGGATGTTCACAACATAGACATGGGTTTTTAATCCTTTTGAAATTACTGTCTGCATAGAGTTCTATGAGATGAGCTTCTCTTTGCCATATCATCGGAATAAACTTACTCTGATTCAAACTTGGACCACAGCTACCTTGTTCTCTCTCCTAGAAAACCATCTGTATAGACTTCTTTATGTGTAAACAGACCCTCATTTACTTACAAAAGTCTGTCAGTGAGTCAAACCTAACTCACACAAGTGAGGTGAATTCCTCTCTCATGCTTCCTTTACATTAAAAATGGTAAGAACTGTCAGCAATGCACATACTTTTTAATGTGAAGTGTGACTACTATTTTCCATAATGTGAATCAAGCAGAGGAATCAGTTTAAGATGTGAAAGAGACTTACAAAGAGTCTTGGACCTTGAACATTTCCCTGGGTATGAATTTTTGGAGAAATATCCCTTTTCAAAGACAAAGGACTCAGTTTTTTTTATATTGTGCTGGTACTGGGATTTGAACTCATGGCCTTGAGCTCTATCTGGGCTTTAATTCTCAATGTTTGCTCTATACCACCTGAGCCACACCTTCACTTCTTCCTTTTACCACAAGTGCAGAAAAGAATGTCTTAGGTTTATCTACTTAAAATAGCTTGGAATTGCAATTGTCAAATTTGAACCTACTGTGTATCTAGGTGTAAGCCACTGGTGCTGTGCTAGAACTCACTTCTTAAGAATAAATAATCACAAAAAGAGGAGAAATAAATATTTGTTCAATTATTTATGTGTTGTCTGATAAACCAAATCACTTGCTACTGGAAAAGAAAAAGAGAGAAGATAGAGATTAATATGGAGGAAAGAGAGACAAAGAAAGAAGGGATGGAAGGGTAAATGAGTGGAGGGGAATTAAGAGGAGGATATGAGAGAAGAGGGCAGCTGAGTAGAATTGTCTACTGCTCACTAAGGTATTGTTGGACAATCAGCACCTTTGCATTTATGTAGCCAAAGCTTTATATTTTTGGTAGTAAGCTGAGATATAAGATACCAATTTACAGGTAGTAACCTGTTAGTGTGCTTCCTCCTGCACCAAGGAAGCCACAGTTCGGTTACTGTTACAGAGAAGGCAAGAGTAAGCAGTTTAAGTTATACTGAGAAACAATAATTGACATGCCAGGAATGCTCCCTTGTATGGTGAAGTCAAGCATCACTCTTGTTCCCTGCTCCAGTCTTCCTCTCAACAAGAATAGCAGAAACAGAAGAGGAAGGAGATATCTGAATAATGATCATCTCTCTGTTTACCCTCATCCCTTGGCCTCTCAAACAATAAAGCCAAAGGAGACTTAACCTGAACTAGTGGGGAAAATGGGGGGGAAAGTTCAGTCTAACATATTGTGAAACTTTTAAAATAATTGGGGCAGCATTTCAAATACTGAAATAAAACTTTTTAAATTATTAATAAAAAGTTACTCGAAATTTATTGAAAATTTAGGGCTCACTACATAGTGGAATCTGCATAATTAAAACTGACTCATGCTCCTATCATCAGAAATTGAAGATCTTCCTTAAACATAGACTGCTGAAGTGATAAGCATGGAAATTCATGATGGATAGCATAATGCTAAGAGCATGGAAATTATTACCTTTCCATCTTCAGTGTGTAGAGAAGAAAAAACTCTATAGGATGGCCCTGAAGGTGCAATTCTAAATTTAGGACAGAAGGTGAATAGTAAAAGAGACCTATCTCAGCCATTCAGAGATTAGAAATGTGGAGAAATATACTCATTTATGTGGTCAAACATGGAAGAGAGGATGTGGCAAGCCCATAGCCAAATGCCAATGGTAGAGATATTTAACAAAATACCATGAAGTTGAAACAAGTCTTAAAAGGGGATCTTGGCTTAAAGGGAGTAGAGAAGAAGGCTGGAGAATGAAATGGTGGACTAATACAGTCATAACACTCAATGTACATATGTGAGACTATAAGTAGGAAATTTGAAGGGATAGGTGGGTTTGGGGTAAGGGAAGGAAGAAAAATGGAAAATTTGACAATGATCCAGATGCACTGAACATTGAAATGCACATACACTCTATTCAACACTGACATGAGGAAGTGAAACCCCTTTGCACAACTTGCTACAGATAAAATTTTTTGAAGTTTTAATATTAAGAGACCAGAAGCATAAACCTTTAGAGATAAATAAGAGGATAGTATTGACATATTGTTGAGGCTTGTATTCCTTTCAATATACAAAATTTAATAAGTATCAAGTCTGCTGCAAATTGCTTAAACAGTAGAGAATCAAATTCCAATATTCCTTCACTTCCAATAAAAATAAATCTTATAGACCTTTAGGTTTCTCAGTTGTTTCTAAATATCTTAATGTTATGCATTGGAACTAATTTCATTCTATATTTAAGTTTAAATTTTAAATACTAAATGCTTTTAAAATCTTCTTACTTGTGCACAGGTATGGATAGATAACTGATGTGGGCAGAATCAGAATTATTCAGAAGGTTGCAAATGGATGCTTACCTAGTTTTCTCTCTGCTGGGTCATAGAATACAGACTGTCCTAATTGGAAAAAGTTAGCCTTCCCAGATTTTCTACATATAAACACTCGATCAACATTTTGTTATTAGAGGATTATTCAAGATTAGCTATATGTTGATTGATAATGACAGAGCATGACAGAAAGGAGAGGGAAAACCATCTACACTTCAGTGAGGTTCTGACTTGTGCTTCACAAAGTGTTATGAAAGCTCTCCATGAGAAATCTAGCAGCTGAATTTCTAAAAAGTCCTTATTCATATTAAGGCTTATTTTATATTTTTGACATTGTTTCTACAGTTGGATTTAATTTTTCATAAGGGGTTAAGTGTATTATATTGGATATATGAAAGTAAATGGAATCTTTATTCTATTAATCCTTTGCCACTTGTCTAATCCCAATATAAATTATCCATGTGTTTAAAGTAATGAAAATAACAATAGATTTTTTGTTAAAATAACAATAGATATAAGCACAATAAATCATTCTGTAGTAGACAAGTATTTTCACCTTTATTTTGATAGTTGGTCCTCTTTTACACTACAGAATATTCTTGGGAAAAAGTGCTCCAGGTTGACCACAACTGCAGAATATTATGGTTTGATCTATAATAAGATAAGGAAGGAAGGGGAACCTTTCTTCCAAAAGTCTGCTCCCAGGAATGTGATCAGTTGTATGGTGGTGACTTGGAGATGAACATTTCCAATGAACAGTCATCTTAACAAGCCATCTTGATATAACATTTCTGTAATTGGTTATAGAGGATTTTTTATGGCTTTGCAAGGATGCCAGATTGCCTCATTTTGAGACAATTTAAACAGGAATTTAGTCACCTGTTCTTCGTATCTTTAGGAGAAAAACCCATTGACTCTAAGCCAGGGGATCACAAAGGCTCAGAAAAGCTACTACCTTCAATAGTGATCCTAGACTTCTAAAAACAAAACAAAACAAAACAAAACAAACAAAAAACACTCCAGTAAGCACAGCCAGTCAGGGCTGCTATCACAGACTACATGCAGTCAGGCCAGAAACAGAAGTTGAGAGTCATTTAGTTGATAATATATTTTTTATGAGACAGACTCAAATGAGACTCCAGAGAGAGGGTCAGAAAGACTGAGGAGAGGGACTAAAATTGATCACACGAAGATTGGAAAGTAGAATTGCTTGTAGAACAAATAAATCATAGAAAGCCTGTGCATGTAAGAACAAGACAGCAGACCAAATTCCAGAAATGCACATTATCTTAGAGGTCAACTTAATGAATTATCAATGGAAATCTTTGAAATCTTAAATATTTGACCACATGTGGGAGAAGGACAATTGCTGAAGAGAAAGAAAATATCATCAGTCTGTTAGGAGGTCGAGTATCACATTAGGAATTAATAAAGCACAGATTTGTAATAAAAAGAGAAAACAATTATTCCAACTGAGGGGTTCATTTGTTTTGATGTAACAGTTCTTGATTTAGGTGCTAGAAATTAACATACAATTGATCCAGTCCCACAGCTGAGTTGATATTGACTGCAGTATTCCTACATAAAGGGAAAGAGAAACTTTACAAATATCTGATGAAATGAGTTGAGGATGGAGTGTTCTAATAGTGATATCTGAGGTTTAGACACAGGTGAAGAGGTGGATTTTCTTTTCTAAAATTCCCCCATTTTTATCCTGGTGCCAGTGGCTCACAACTGTAATCCTAGCTACTCAGGAAGCTGAGGACTGTGGTTCAAAGCCCCCTGGGCAGGAAAGTCCCTGAGACTCATATCTCCATTTAATCACAGGAAAACCAGAAGTTGCACTGTGGCTCAAGAGGTAGAGAACTCACCTTGAGTTGAAGAGCTCAGGGACAGTGCCCAAGCCCAGACTTCAAGCCCTTCAGAATAACAACAAAAAAAATCTCCCTTTTCTTGGACTGCCTACCTCTTTTCCTAACATTCAACAAAGAAGCCTTTTTATCACCCACAACATTTAAGTCCTATCCTAGCTACTGCAAATAGAATGACTTGGTTTCTCATGTCAAAAGTTCATATTTGAAGAAACAAATAACAGCAGTGGTAACGTTTTGCAAGTCCTTGAACTCTGGGCCTGTGTTATGCAGGTAGCTTTCATGTGAGATTGTTTGTTATTTATTGAATTACTGCCGATGAGGGGAATTACTGGGTCTTAAGGGAGATCTATATTTAGTCTTTTCAGGAAACTCTGTATTGCATTCCACAGTGGATGAACAAGTGTAATTTCCCACCAACAGTGTAATAGAGTTCCCAATTGGCTACATCCATGTCAACATTTGCTATTGTTAGCTTTCTTGATAATGGCCATTCTAACTGGGACGAGATAGAATCAGTCTTGTTTATTTGTAGATTTGTAGGCACCTTCTAGCTACCATAAATGAATGAATCCATGAAACTTATATTGCTCTGAGTCTGCATTCCGTTCTTTTTGCTCTTAGTATAATTTTACCAAGCCTTTCATTTTCCTTAAGACTGGTGAAAAGTCATCCTTTCTGATGGGTGAATAGAATGCCTCTCTCTCTCTCTCTCTCTCTCTCTCTCTCTCTCTCTCTCTCTCTCTCTCTCTCTCTCTCTCTCTCTCTCTCTCTCTCTCTCTGTGTGTGTGTGTGTGTGTGTGTAAGACCACTATAGGCCCATGAGTTCATTTCTAAGCCTTCTGTTTCATCTGTAATTTTGTAATTCCGTATTAAATTTGGATTGCTTTCTTTATTGTATTGAAGTATATAGTTGGGATTTTGATGAGTATTGCATTGTCAATTGTTTGGGGGTAGTATTGCAGTTTCTTCATGTAAATTCTTCCAACCAGGAGCATTAAAAGATTTTCCATTTCCTTGAGTCTCCTTCAATTTCCCTTTTTAGATTTTTAAAGTTTTCACAGTAGAGGTCCTTCACATTTTTAATTAAATTAATTAATTCCTGTTGTTGTTTTGTTTAGTTTAGATTTGATTTGATTTTGGAACTAATACATATGAGGTTGTTTTTTGGAATTCAGCCTGGATCTTCCCATTGTTGGTAACACAGAAAAACTACTGACTCTTGTGGTTTTATACCCTGATGCTTTGCTGAAGGCTAGTGTCACCTTTAGTAACTTGGAGGAAGAAGCTATAGAGTCCTTTAAATACAGGAATATGAGGGGAGACCAAGATGGCGACGGGGCAGTAGGGAAACGCCACAGCTCTCTCCAACCAAAAAGAGAGTTCGAGTTCCAACGCTTAATCTCCCCAAGAGACCGACAACAACAAAAAGACGAACACTCAGAGAAAAACCAGAGGCGGAGAATAACAAAAAAGAAAGAGGAAAAGAATTTCAAAACAGAGAAAAGCGAAGACCCCTCCCCCAACCTTTACTGGCCGCGCGGCAGCGCGCCAAGCCGCCGGCCAGCCGGCCCGGCGGGGGCTGTGGGAGCCCCAGAGAAACAGCAGAGACACAGGGGGCCACTTTCAGAACATCTGGTACTGGTTTGCAGAACAGCAGATCACCAGGAACAGAGAAACCTACCAGCCGGGAGTCTCCACGAGGATCCCACCCCCACCCCTCACTCTCCACCCGAGCAGAGAGGCTCCATCCCGCCAAAGGCGCTCGGCATCAGCAGAGTGACAAAAGGACCTGCGGCAGACCACCCGGCCCGCCGGATCGCGATCGCAACGATCCAGCACTCTCCAGCACTCTCCACCCGAGCAGAGAGGTTCCATCCCGCCAAAGCGGCTCGGCGCGACAAAGGGTCCTGTCTGCAGACCACCCGCCCGCCCGATCACGATCGCAACAACCCGGCGGGGTCACTTGGGCCCCAGAGGTACCGAGAAGAAGCTGCCTGAGCGTGGACACTCTTGACCCAACAGCTTCGACAGAGGCAGAGACAGAAAAGAATCACACAGAGCCACCACCGCCCAACCCAGCCCGGATTGCAACAACAACTGACCTACACCACACAGAAACAACCAGCTCCAGGGTGAGTACCCCACAGGGGAAGTGTATCCCTCAAGGGAGACCAGAGCTGGAGGGAATCCCCAGACCCTGACCTAGACTCCCTACCCCAGCACCCGGACCACAGGACCCACTAAAACTGGGAACTGTTTGAGAGCTCCACCAGCCCGTGGAGCACACTCAGCTGGCCAGGCTAGAGCAAGAGCACCCCTGGAAGGGAGCTTAAATGCCCAAGCCAGGAACAGCGCCCCTGGGTCAAGACTACCAACAGTAGAAGAAATTTGAACTGTGTCCCCCAGGCTGTATAACCTAGGGGGTATACACATCAGCACAGGCCTAACAAGCGCGCTCCAGGCTGGGGCCGGAACCAAGCCCGGGGATCCGGCACCTGAACAACACAACCAACTCCTCCCAATTGAAGTAAAAAGCTGAGCATACGCCTCAACAGAGGGGAGAAAACCAGGAAACAACACTCCCCCGGGAAGCACGCCTGTGACAACAAAAGACCTGGAGGCCCAGGACAAGAGAAGCCCAAACCCCACCAAAACTCCACCCATATACCCTAGACTGGGAATTGGGCAACACAGGCTGCCAGCACCTGATAGTAAGCAGGAGCTCAGACTGTTAAGGCGGCTCAGCAATAGAGTGATAGTCTTGGATGTATGAGGCCCTGGATCTGATTCCTCAGCATCACAAAAGCAAAAAGGGTCAGAAGTGGTGCAGTGGCTCAAACGGTAGGGTGCCAGCCTTGAGCTGAAAAGCTGAGGGACAGCACCCAAACCTAGAGTTCAAGCCCACAACCAGCCCAAAACAAACAAACAAAAACACATCAGGAGCCCATAGCAGACTCCAGCATTTGGGAGAGTGCATCCAGAGCATCTGTTCTTCACAAGAGCACCCGTAGGAGCAAACACAAGCAGTCTAGGCTGCTCAACCCTTCCAAAGGCGGGAACTGTCAGCAATCTACAGCAGAGAGCTGAGAATCCTAAGTAAGTCAGAATAGCAGCTGGAAATAGGCTCCCAACAGAACCCAGATCAGGCACAGACTCTCTCTACCAATACAGAATCAGCAACCAAGCAAAGACAGACACACCAAAACAAAATTGAAGAGCAGTCTCCTGAACCTCCATGCGAAAATCACAGAGAAAAATCACAAGGTTTACTACCACCCAGGACAGCAAGCTCACCTCAAAAGCAAGCAGCCACACAGGGGAGAGCCCCAGTGGGAGCAAAGCAGGAATGGAAGACAAAGGCTACTTCCAAGGGTTGCTGGAGGCAATGACTCAAGAAATAAAGCGAGAAATTGATCAGAAATTGAAAGAGCACAAGGATGAACTATCCAAAGAGATACAGGGTATCAAACAAGAGATGCATGCAAAAATAGAAGCTGCACAAACCTCAATAAGAAGTGAGATAAACGCCAAATTAGAGGTAATGCATACCTCATTGAGAGGTGAGATCAGTACTCTGAGAACCAACATTGAATCCATAAAGGGATCCATTTCCTCCATGCAAACCACAATAGAAGCCACTGTCAACAGAGTGAATGAAATGGAAGGTCGAGTGTCAGATACAGAAGACAGAATACACCAACTGGACCAAAAAGTGACAGATATGGAAAAATTACTCAAATTAAACCAAAGGGATATTCAAGAGCAAGCAGATAATGCTAAAAAATTTAACCTTCGCATAATTGGAGTGGACGAAGGTGAGGAATTCCAGAGCAAGGGAATGCAACACCTATTTAACAAGATAATCAATGAAAATTTTCCCCACCTCAAAAACGACCATCTTAACTACATCACAAAAGCTTATCGAACACCCAACAAGCAAGACCCCAGGAGAAACACTTCTAGACACATTATAGTAAAAATGATAGATCTGAATAATAAGGAAACAATCCTGCATGCAGCAAAAATGAAGAAGGAGCTATACTACAATGGGAAAAAAATAAGAATTACTGCAGATCTCTCCACACAAACAATGAATGCAAGAAAAGCCTGGGAAAGCACCATACGAGCCCTGAGAGCCAATAACTGCCAACCCAGACTGATCTACCCGGCAAAGCTAGCATTCACATTTGATGGAGAACTGAAAACTTTTAATAGCAAAGAAAAACTAAATGAATACATAAACATTAAGCCAGCATTACAAAGAATTCTAAGAGGGGGGACACAACCTGAAGAAAGCAGCCAGGAACTGGGGCCTGCCCCAAACAGGCGTTACTCAAAGTCTAACTGAGCAAGCACAGGAGGAAAGGAAAAAAGAAAAACTTAGGAGAACGGAATGGCAGGGACAACAATGCATCTCTCTATACTTTCTCTTAATATAAATGGGCTGAATTCGCCAATTAAAAGAAAACGAACTGAGGACTGGATAAGAAAACAAGACCCATCCATCTGTTGCCTTCAGGAGACCCACCTCTCAGCCAAACATACAAACAAACTCAGAGTGAAGGGGTGGAAAAGGATCTACCAATCAAACGCCCCCAGTAAGAAAGCAGGTGTAGCTATCCTGATATCTGACAAAATAAACTTTTCATTAAAATCAGTACAGAAAGACAAGGACGGACACTACATATTAATAAAGGGAACAATCCAAGAGGAGGATATAACCATCATCAACTTATATGCCCCAAATATTGGTGCACCCAGATATGTCAAACAAATGCTCTCAAACTTACAGAATAAAATAGATCCCAATACGATAATACTAGGAGACTTTAACACACCACTCTCACCAAAGGACAGGTCTACCAACCAGAGGATTGGCAAAGAAGCTACCGAATTAAGAGAGGCCATACTGCAAGCGGAATTAACTGACATCTACCGAGTATTTCACCCTAAAACAACACAGTACACATTCTTCTCAGCAGCTCACGGAACTTTCTCCAAAATAGACCATATCATAGTTCATGCAAGGAACTTAAGCAAATACAAAGGGATCGACATAATCCCCTGTATCCTATCTGACCACAGTGGAATCAAGCTAGCTCTCAATAACAAAGCATACCGCAGAAATTTCTCCAATACATGGAAATTGAACAGCACACTCCTTAACAATGCCTGGATAACAGAAGAGATCAGAGAAGAAATAAAGCACTTCCTACAACTCAATGAAAATGAAAACACCTCACAAAGAAACTTGTGGGACACAGCAAAAGCAGTCCTGAGGGGCAAATTTATTGCCCTCAGTGCCCACATCAAGAGAATGGAGACAGACCAAGTAAATAACCTCATGTTGCAATTAAAACAGCTAGAAAAACAGGAAAAAATGGAACCTAAAGCTACTAGAAGAAGCCAGATAACCAAATTAAAAGCAGAGATTAACCAATTAGAAAATCAGAAAACCATAACCAAAATAAACCAAACAAAAAGCTGGTTCTTTGAAAAAATAAACAAAATTGATGGCCCATTGGCTAGATTAATTAAAAAAAGAAGAGAGGAAACCCATATTAATAGGATTAGGGATGCCACGGGAAACATCACCACACGTACCCAAGATATCCAAACAATTCTAACAGACTACTTTCAAAAGCTATACTCTCTAAAGGAAGAAAATCGGGCAGAAATGGATGCATTTTTAGAGAAATACAAGTTGCCCAAACTGAGCAAAGAAGAAGTTAACCAATTAAATAAGCCAATATCCTATAATGAGATACAGGAAGCTATCAAAAGTCTTCCAACAAAAAAAAGCCCAGGACCAGATGGATTCACAGCAGAATTCTATAAGACCTTTAAACAAGAACTAATACCCATACTCCTCAAGCTCTTCAGAGAAACAGAGAAGGAAGGAGCTGTCCCAAACTCATTCTACGAAGCCAATATCACACTCATCCCCAAACCAGGCAAAGACCCAACCAAAAAGGAGAATTACAGGCCAATCTCCTTGATGAACACAGATGCAAAGATCCTTAACAAGATTCTAGCTAACAGAATCCAGAAACACATAAAAAAAATAATTCACTATGACCAGGTAGGCTTCATCCCAGAGACACAGGGATGGTTTAACATACGTAAGTCAATAAATGTAATCCAACATATCAACAGAGCCAAGGTCAAGAATCACATGATTATCGCTACAGATGCAGAAAAGGCCTTTGACAAAATTCAACATTCATTCATGCTAAAAGCTCTGGAGAAAATAGGAATAGAAGGAACATTTCTAAAAACAATAAAAGCCATTTATGACAGACCAATAGCCAATATTATACTTAATGGGGAAAAGCTACAACCAATTCTCCTAAAATCAGGAACAAGGCAAGGATGCCCACTGTCTCCACTCCTCTTCAATATAGTCCTAGAACCCTTAGCCAGGGCAATAAGGCAAGAAAAAGATATTAAAGGGATCCTCATAGGAAAAGAAGAAGTTAAACTATCCCTTTTTGCAGACGACATGATACTATACCTCCACGATCCCAAAAACTCCATCCCCAAACTCTTAGAAATCATAAATCACTTTGGCAAAATAGCAGGATACAAAATAAACCCACAAAAATCAGTTGCCTTCCTATACACTGATAATGTACAGGAAGAGAGGGAAATAAAGGGAGCAACCCCATTCACAATAACCTCCCGAAAAATAAAATATTTAGGAATTAACCTAACCAAAGATGTAAAAGAACTATTTAATGAGAACTATAAAAAGTTAAAGAAAGAAATTGCAGAAGACACTAGGAAATGGAAAGACCTCCCATGCTCCTGGATAGGCCGACTTAATATAGTAAAGATGGTAATACTTCCAAAACTAATATACAAATTCAACGCAATTCCTATTAAAATCCCAATGACGTACATCACTGAAATACAGAAAACAGTCCAAAAATTCATATGGAACAACAAAAGACCTAGAATAGCCAAAACAATTCTAGGGGATAAAGACAATATGGGAGGGCTATCCATGCCGAACTTCAAACTCTACTACAGAGCTATAATAACAAAGACAGCATGGTACTGGCACAAAAACAGACCCGAAGACCAATGGAACAGAATAGAAGATCCAGAAATAAATCCACAGGCCTACAGCCAGCTGATATTCGACAAAGGAGCCAAAGACATACAATGGAAGAAACACAGCCTCTTCAACCGCTGGTGCTGGGAAAACTGGGCAGCCACATGCAGAAAACTAAAAGTGGACCCCAGCCTATCACCATGCACCAACATCAACTCAAAATGGATTAAAGACCTTAACATTAAACCTGAATCTCTGAAACTACTGCAGGACAGAGTAGGAGAGACACTTGAACTAATAGGCACAGGAAGGAACTTCCTGAACAGAGTCCCAGGGTCACAACAAATTGGAGAGAGACTCGACAAATGGGACTACCTTAAAATAAAAAGCTTCTGCACAGATAAAGCTATCGCAACCAAGCTAGAAAGACAACCAACTAATTGGGAAAAAATATTTACCAGCAATATATCAGACAAGGGGTTAACATCCTGTATATACAGGGAACTCAAGAAACTAATCCCTCCCAAACCCAACACACCAATTACTAAATGGGCAAGGGAACTAAAGAGGGACTTCTCAAATGAAGAAATAAAAATGGCAAAGAAACACATGAGGAAATGTTCATCATCCCTGGTGGTGAAGGAAATGCAAATAAAGACAACCCTGAGATACCACCTTACCCCAGTCAGAATGTCCCACATCCACAAATCAGCCAACGACAAATGCTGGAGGGGATGTGGAGAACGAGGAACGCTATTACACTGCTGGTGGGAATGTACACTCATACAACCACTTTGGAAAGCAGTCTGGAGGGTCCTTAGAAAGCTAAAGATTGACCTCCCTTACGACCCAGTCATACCACTTCTAGGCATCTACCCTGAACAACAGGAACCAATATACAAGGACACGTGCACCTCCATGTTTATTGCAGCACTGTTCACAATAGCTAGGATATGGAAACAACCTAGATGCCCCACCACAGATGAATGGATCCAAAAATTGTGGTATCTATACACAATGGAATATTATGCAGCCATTAGAAATGACAAAATAATGGCATTTGCAGGGAAATGGATGGAGCTAGAAGGAATCATGTTGAGCGAGGTAAGCCAAGAACGAAGAGACAAACAGTACATGGTCTCCCTGATAAGTGGATGATGAATCCAAAATGTTAGGTGATATGACAAAACTAACAGGACTTAAGAAACAAAGAACTCCCACTCATCTGGTTGAACCACTACTAAATATCCCCATGCTGCTGATCACATATATGGTATATAACATATGAGCACCGTTATATATTACAGACTGTGATAGACCATTTGCTCCAGGAAAGTTAGAATGAACTTGTGACTTTAAATGAGCATCATTATTCCACAATACTGTGAATTTCCGGAAATTAAGTAATCACTTAATCACGATCAAAAAAAAAAAAAAAAAAAGAACCTTGGGGAAGGGAGGGAGGGAGGGGATGGTAGGGGGAAAACAATGGAGGGGGTAACAATGTTCAAGAGGAAGTGGAAATGTACTCATTACCTCACTCATGTAACTGTAACCCTCTGTATAGTATCTCTACAATAAAAAAAATATAAAAAAAAAATTAAAAAAAAAAAAAAAAAAAAAACAAAAAAAAAAAAAAAAAAAAAAAAAAGAAAGTAGAAAGTAAGCTAGGGAAATAATTGGAAGATAAGAGTTTGGTATCACGCAGGGCTCCTCATCTCTTTTCTCCATCAAATAAAAAGTTATAAGGCAAGAAAAAAATAAAAATAAAAAAAAATAAAATAAAATGGCAAAAAAAAAATAAATAAATAAATACAGGAATATTTCATCTGTAAAAAAGGGATAGTTTTACTTCTGCCCTATTTGGATCCCCTTTATGTTTTTCTCTTGCCTATTGCTCTTGCTAGAAAGTCCACTACCATATTGAAGAGTAGTGCAGAGAGTGGACATCCTTGTCTCATTCCTGATGTTAATGTCTCCGTGCTTCCACGGTTAGGTAAATGCTAATTATCTCTGTCATATGTGTGTGTGTGTGTGTGTGTGTGTGTGTGTGTGTGTGATATGTGTTTCATATATATATGTGTGTGTGTGTGTGTGTCATATGTGTGTGTGTGTGAGTGTGTGTGTGTATTATATTGAGGAATGTTCCATGCATTCCTAGCTTCTCAGACCTTTTAATCATAAAGGGGTATTGGAGCTTGTTAAAAGCTATTACTACATCCCTATAGACGATCATGTGTTTCTTGTCCCTGCTTCTGCTGATGGTTTGTATTATGATTATTGACAAGAATATTCAATCCAATTGTATCCCAGGGTGAATCCTATTTGATCATACAATATTATTTTTTGTTAGTTGCTGAAATTAGTTGGTGAGAATTTTATTAAGAAGTTCTGCATAATTGCTTATCAAAGAGTTGGGTTCATAGTTCTCTTTCTTTGGTGAGTCCCTATGTGATTTGAGGAAGATCTAATTCTAGCTTCATAGAATGTGTTTGATAATTCCATTTCCCTTTCTATCCATTGAAGAGTTACATCTGTGTATTGTAAGTTCTTTGCAGGCCTTAATTTCATGGTAAATTCATTGAGGCCTAGATTTTTCTGGAATGGGAAGTGGTTTACTGACATTTCATTTTCATTTCTTCTTATGTGTTACTTCTTGCTTCAGATCCAGTATAGGAAAGCATCAATTTCTCCAAGATTCTCCAGGTGATTGACGTAAGATTTTCAAAGTACTCTCTTATAACTTCTCAATTTTGCTTATATCTGTTGTGTTGTCTCATTTTTGTCTCTGATTTTCTGTATTTGGATGAGTTCTCTTTTTGTTTTGTTTTTTTATTATGAAGGTGATATACAGAGAGATGGGTTACAGTTACATAAGTAATGAGTACATTTTTAACAGTGTTACCCCTTCCTTATTTTTTCGTGCTTCCCCCAACCCTGACATCCCACTCCCACAAAATTGTAAAGCTTATTTCTAACATAGCGTCTAGTGCATATCACTGTTGCTTTGGTTAATCTTTGTCGACCATTTCTGTGATTTCCCTTCCCTTCCCCAAATCAGATTAACTTATGTATAAGACAAAGGGTACAGAAATCAAAAACAGTAACTACAGGGAATAAACCAAAGGGTAAAAACTAAATAGAAATAACTAAAAACAGTTCACTATACAATCATCTTGTATCCATTTCTTGGAGCTCATTTCGATAAGCATCATTTTATGGTGATATGCATATTGCTATTGAGCTATTGGGAATATCCTAGACATATACTAGTTTTTCCAAATGAGTCAAAATATGTAGCCTATGATTCTTTGGGTCTGGCTTGTTTGAATTATTATGTTTCCAAATGATTTCATTTCCTTACAAATGGGGCAATTTCATTCATTCTGATGAAAGCATAGAATTTTCTTGTGAATATATATGACATTTTCTTGATCCATCATTGCTGGGTCATCGGGGAGCTCTAGTGAGGAACCTTTATACTTTTTTTTACAGAGTATTTGAACAAGTTTACATTTCCACCAATAGTGAGTATAGTAATGTTCCTTTTTGGCCATATCCCCACCAGCCCAGCATCTGATATTATTAGTTTTCTTCGTAATGGTCAATCAAACTGGGGTGAGGTGGAATCTCAATTTTGCTTTGATTTGCATTTCTTTTATGGCCAGAAATGTTGCATATTTTTCATGTATCTATTGGCCATTCATATTTCTTCTTCAGAGAGGTCTCTCCTTAAATCTTAAGCCCACTTATATTATGAGGGTTGTTGTTTCTATGAGGATTTGTTTTTTGGGGGGGTTAACTTTTGGAGCTCTAAGAATATTTGAGATTGAGGTCATTGTATGTTGCAGAGCAACTAAAGACCTTCTCCCAATCTGTGTGTTTTTACTTATCTTTCTATCTATATAAGGTCTCTTTTAAGTCAGATTTGGTAAGGGTCTGTCAAGTCTGTTAATTTATTGAAAGGACCAGCTCTGTTTTGTTGATCTTTCTATGTTTTATTTTGTCTTTATTTAGTTATTTCTGACTTAATTTTTTCATTTGTTTCCGCCCACTTAGGTTTGGACATGTTCCTCTCTTCAAAGAGCTTTAGGTACATAACAAAAATACTGATTTGAGATTTCCCCAATTGCTTGATGTAGGCATTCAAAGCTATAAATTTTTCTGTAAGTACTGCATTTAATATGTCCCAGAGGAGCTGGTATTTTGTGTGTTCATTTTTGTTAAATTCCAGAAACTTTCAGATTTCTATGCTAATCTCTTCAGTGTCCTACTGGTCATTCAGCAATATGTTGTTCAGTCTTCATGGGTTTGACAATTATTTTTGCTTTAGCTGTTTAATTGTAAGTTTATTCTGCTGTGGTCTGACAAGGTATGGGAATTCAATTAATTTTTCTTTCAATTTGGACAGAATTTCTGTGTGACATAGGATAGGTTGTATTTTGGAGAATCTTCCATGACCTGCTGCAAAGAATGTATATACTGACACTGAGTGTATATTCTGTAGATGTCTCTTAGGGCTAGGTGGTCAATGCAATTATTTAGGTCTTCAGTTTCTTGGTTGAGTTTCTCTTGAATAACCAATCCATGCATGACAATGATGGGTTGAGATGTGTTTAAAGGTTATGTAGTATTTGGTTGATGATGTGGGCTGCTCCAGGATTCAGGGCAATGATATTAAACTTGATATATCCTCCTAATGGAGAGCTGCCTTTATCAATATGTAATGTCTCTTCCTGCTAATTTTAATTTGAATTCTATATTATTTTATGTTAGTAATTCTACTGTGGCCTGTTTATGCTGTCCATTTGCTTGAAAATTTTCCTTCCAGCCTTTCAGTTTGAGTATGTGTTTGTTTTTGTCAATGAAATGTATCTCTAGTGGAAACTGGATGGATGTGTCTTGTTTTTTGAAACTACTATCTAATCTGTGTTTTCTTTTTTTTGGGGGGGGGAGTCCAGTTGTGGGGCCTGAACTCTGGGCCTGGGCGCTGTCCCTCAGCTCTTCAGTTCAAGGCTAGTGCTCTACCACTTGAGCCACAGCACCACTTCTGACTTTTTTTCTTCTGCTTATGTGGTGTTGGGGAATCGAACCCAGGGCCTCAGGCATGCAAGGCAAGCACTCTACCATTGAGCCACCTTCCCAGCCCCTAATCTGTGTTTTCTAATTGGAAATTTATGTCCATTGATATTGAGAGTTGAGGCTGGGAAATATCTAATAATTCCTGCTATTTCATACACCTGCTGTTAGGAGCTGTGCCTCATCTATTCTTATTATATTTACTTTTTTCTCTGGTAGGGAGCATTTTATATAACCAGTTGCTGTTCTTCTTGACCTTCTCTATGTAGGATATATTTGATTAATTTCAATCTTGCCGATTTGGTGGAGATAAATTGTTTCAAGTTCTCTTTGTCATGAAATATTTTTTATATATCCTTTAAATGTAAAGGAGAGATTTGCTTGGGACAATATTCACGGTTGGTAGTTGTTTGCCTTTAACGTTTGCCATATATCATGCCAGGCTCTCCTTTTTATCATATCGGCTAAGAAATCATTATTTATTCTGAATGTATATCCTTTATAAATAATCAGTCTTTTCTCCTGGCAGCTTTAAGAATCCTTTCCTTGATCTCTTATGATCCTCTAATGGATTATGATGTGGTGGTGGGTTGTTCTGTTCTGGTATTCTCTGGTTTTCTAAAGGCTTCTCTTCTCTGAATGAGCCTATCTCTTTGGATGTTTGGCATGTTCTCTGCTTGAATTCTGTAATATGTTTCCCATCCATTTTGTTTCCTGCTCTTCTCCTTCTTGATACCTATCTCCCCCAAGTTTGATCTTCTAACTGAATCTGGAACTTCCAGCAAGACCGTTTCTTGTTTCTTGGATTTGTTCTAAATGATTATCTCCTCTTTTCTATTAGACCTAGTCTGTCTTTGATGCCCAACATTATCTTCTATGTCATCTTTTCGCTGTAGAGACTTTCTATTTTGTTTTGGATTTCTCTGTCTCCTAATTGGTCATTTTTAGGGCTTCTATCTTTATTAAAGCTTTGTTTTAGGTCTTGTGTGGACTTTGTTTACATCTTTTCTTTGGGTAGGGGCACTGTATCTTCTCTCATACCTTTTAACTAGGTATGTATTTTTTTCCTTGGACTCCTTTGCCTTCTCAGAATTTATTTATCTTTCTGTTTGTAGTCTACATGAATTATTTTGCCAATCTTTGGTTGGTCTCATCTTGTTCACAAATTTCCTTGTGGAGGTTTTGTATCTTTTCGTTAATCACATTTTTCAGCATTACTTTTAATGTATTTTGAATACTATCTTCTAGGTCCTTAACTGTCTGTTCTAATGTCTGGTCATTTCCTGTGTGAAGTATACTACCTTGGCATCAGTTTTCTTGTATTTTTCTGATTTATTTTGTCCATTTGGAGGATTTATTGGCTTTCATTTGGGGGATCTATGATCTTAACAGGTGACTCTCTATGTTCTTGGTTGATTTGCCAGGTGTTGGTTTGGTCTTCTGTTGTGATTTGTTTTTCTAGACTTAGGTTTTTGTCTAGACCGTTAAGTATAGGATTAGAGATCATTTGTGGTGAAATGTTGTCATGTTAATACTTGTGGTTCCAAAGACAGTTCGAACTGTCCAGTGGTAAGGTGAATTGTGTCTGTGTTTGGATGTGGCTGTCTCTGTTCCTGCTTTTTTCCCATGTGGCCCTTTTATTTCCACAGTGCAGCTGTGCTTTTTTTTCCACAGCAGTCACCTGCCTGGCTAGGTAACTTATCATAGATTTCTGTTTCCTTGTGAAAACAGTATAAAAATCTTCTTTTGAATTATATATCTATATATAATTATACCTGACTTGGTTTGACCTGCTAGAAGTGGAGTACCTGCTAGGACTCCAAATCTCTGTTTCATTAGCTAGAGCTAGGGTAATTTTCTGTTGTTATTCTGCCATTGTTTTTCCACTTCCTCAGGTTTATTTTTGATATTGTGGCTTTTTTCACATAATTTAGGATTTGTGATGGTTGTATCCGGTTATTTTTGTGTTTCTGTTTGTATTACTTTGAAATAGTGATTTCAGGCTTCTATGAAGAGACAGTAATATTATGAAATGTATGTTATTACATTGAAAGAAAGAGAGCAGACATTTTAACCTTTTGCTACTAGTAAATTAATATTAAGCAAAACTAAGGAAAATAATTACTTATTTACTCTTTAGAGGATGAGTATAGTACTCTTGGATATCTTGGAGGAAAAGATTTTAGACTCATTACAACTGATTCCTTACATTGAAATTATAGGCTAACCATTCTTTTTCAGAAGACAAAAGCTTCAGTTATTTCATATTAGTATTATAAAATCATAATACCTGCATATTGGTTTGTTTTCATCTGCAATTTTCAATTCCATTCTTAATCGATTAGGTATCTAGGGCTTTCAATGACCAATTTCTTAATATTCATATATTTCTTATATTGTGATGTAAATCTCAGTAATATAAATATGAATTCATCTCTCCGTCGCATCTTGAGCAACATTCATATGTAATTTACGCAGTCTCAAGCATGAAACATATTTTACTCTTTTCTTTTTTTTTTCATTTAATTTTATTTTAATTGAGAACATACTGTACAGAGGGGCTACAATTACACGGGCAGGATAATGTATACATTTCTTACCAAGCATTGCAGCCTCCTCCTTTGTTTACCCTTCACCTCAATTCCCCGCCTCCCCCCTCCCCCCACCCAATTATACCTCCCTCCCCCCCCACACCGACATTGTAAAGCTGGTTTTGACATGACATTTTGTACTTCTCATTGTTGCAACAGGTCCACCTGAATCCTTAAACGACTTGTTTGTCCCCATCTCCTCCACATGTTATAATGACATCAAATATAGTGAAAGCGGGGGTTACACTGTGGGGGAGGGACATACAAAGCAACAAAGAAATAATCTTATAAATGCGTTAGAAACACATGCATGAAAGAAACGAAAACATTAAAATACATATTTAAGGGTTCATTTTCCTAACATCACATTATCTGACCTTTTCCGCTTGACTCATACCTATAATAGATATTGCAAATAAGGGAAACCATGGGACCTATGCTTCTTTGGGCCTGGCTTACTTCACTTAATATAATTTTTGCCAAACCTTTCCATTTCCTAACAAATGGGGCAATGTCATTCTTTGTGATGGAGGCATAGAATTCCATTGTGTATATATACCACATTTTCTTGATCCATTCATCTACTGAGGGGCATCTGGGTTGGTTCCATATCTTAGCTATGGTAAATAATGCTGCAATAAACATAGTTGTGCTGGTAGCTTTAGTGTGGTCTTCTTTGTAAACATTTGGGTAAATGCCCAAAAGTGGGATTGCTGGATCATAGGGGAGATCTATGTGAAGTCTTTTGAGGAACCTCCATACTGCTTTCCAAAGTGGTTGAACAAGTTTACATTCCCACCAACAATGAAGTAAGGTTCCTTTCTGTCCACATCCCCTCCAGCATCTGTTGTTGTTAGAGTTCTTGATTTTTGCTGTTCTAACTGGAGTGAGGTGATATCTCAATGTTGTTTTGATTTGCATTTCTTTTATGGCTAGGGATGTTGAACATTTCTTCATGTGTCTATTGGCCATCCTTCTTTCTTCTTCAGAGAAGCTTCTCTTTAAGTCTTTCGCCCACTTATTTATTGGGCAGTTGTTTCTTTGAGGATTTGTTGTTGGGGGGTTTAATTTTTTGAGTTCCAAGTATATTTTATTTTTTTTCCAAGTATATTTTAGATATGAGACCCTTGTCCGTTGTATGCCTAGTAAAGATCTTCTCCCAGTCTGTGGGCTTTCTATTGATCTTGCCAGCTATGTCCTTTGCCCTGAAGAAGCTCTGCAATCTTATGCAATCCCATTTGTCCAACCTTTCTTTGATTTGTTGTGCTTCCGGGTCTCTATTCAGAAAATTTCGGCCTGAGCCAAGGACACCTAGGGTTTCTCCTATTCCATCCTGTAATGTTTTCAGAGTGTCTGCTTTGAGTTCAAGGTCTTTGATCCATTTGGAGTTGATTCTGGTGCAGGGTGATATATAAGGATCTAGCTTTAGTTTTCTACATGTAGTTAACCAATTTTGCCAGCACCATTTACTGAAGAGGCTGTCTTTCTTCCATTTTATTGTTTTGGCTTCCTTATCGAAGATTAGATGGCTATAGGTCTGTAGGTTCATTTCTGGGTTTTCAATTTTATTCCATTGGTCCTGAGGTCTGTTCTTATGCCAATACCAAGCTGTTTTGATTACTATGGCTTTATAGTAGAGTTTGAAATTTGGTATTGATATTCCTCCAGCAGTGTTCTTTCCGTTGAGGAGCGTTTTTGCTATTCGGGGTCTTTTATTGTTCCATATGAATTTTTGGATTGCCTCTTCTATTTCCTTGAAGAATGAGGGTGGAATTTTGATAGGTATCGCGTTGAATTTGTAGATAGCCTTGGGAAGTATTGCCATTTTCACGATGTTAATCTTGCCAATCCAGGAGCATGGGAGGTTTTGCCATTTTTTAAGTTCTGTGTTGATTTCCTTTTTCAAGATTTTAAAGTTTTCATCATAGAGGTCCTTCACTTCTTTGGTTAAGTTAATTCCTAGGTATTTTATTTTTTGTGGGGCTATTACAAATGGAGTTGCTTTCCTAATTTCAGCCACACTTTTCTCATTGTTGGCATATAGAAAAGCCATTGATTTTTGGGGGTTAATTTTATAACCTGCTACTTTGCCAAAGTTTTGAATCAGCTTGAGTAATTTGGGAGTGGAGTCTATGGGATTCTTTAAATACAAGATCATGTCATCTGCAAAGAGGGAGAGTTTTATTTCTTCTTTCCCTATTTGGATCCCCTTTATGTCTGCATCTTGTCTTATTGCTGTAGCTAGGCATTCTAATACTAGATTGAAGAGAAGTGGAGAGAGTGGGCATCCTTGTCTTGTTCCTGAGTTAAGAGGAAATGGCTTTAGTTTTTCACCATTGAGTATAATGCTGGCTGTAGGTTTGTCATATACAGCCTTTATTGTATTGAGGAATGTTCCATGGATTCCTAATTTTTCCAGAACCTTCATCATAAAGGGGTGTTGGATATTGTCAAATGCTTTTTCTGCATTTATTGAGATAACCATGTGGTTCTTATTCTTGCTCCTGTTGATGTGATGTTTAATATTAATTGATTTGCGTATATTGAACCAGCTTTGCATCCCTGAAATGAATCCTGTTGGATCATGGTGTATGATTTTTTGGATGAATTGTTGAAGTCGATTGGCCAAAATTTTGTTGAGAAGTTTTGCATCAATGTTCATCAAAGAAATGGGTCTATAGTTCTCTTTCTTTGATGAGTCCCTGCCTGGTTTTGGGATGAGGGTTATGATGGCTTCATAGAATGTATTCGGTAGTGAGCTTTCTCTTTCAATTTCATTGAAGAGTTGGAGGAGTATTGGTGTGAGCTCTGCTTTGAAGGCCTTGTAAAATTCCGCTGTAAAACCATCTGGTCCTGGACTTTTCTTAGCTGGGAGGTCTCTTATTGCTGTTTCTATTTCAATGCTTGATATAGGCCTATTAAGCTGGTTTAACTCATCTTGGTTTAGTTTTGGCATGTCAATATTTGCTAGGAAAAGGTCCATTTCTGTCAAGTTCTCAAACTTATTAGCATAAAGTTTTGAGAAGTATTCCCTTATAATGTTCTGAATCTTGGTTGTTTCCGTGGTGATGTTTCCATTCTCATCTCTGAGTTTATTAATTTGGGTGTGTTCTCTCCTTTTTCTGATAAGGTTTGCTAAGAGTCTGTAAATTTTGTTAAGTTTTTCGAAGAACCAACTCTTTGTTTTGTTGATTCTTTCTATAGTTTTTTTTGGATTCTAATTCATTTAATTCTGATTTAATTTTGATTATTTCTTTCCGTCTACTGGATTGGGGTTTATCTTGCTGCTCTTTTTCAAGGAGGTTTAGATGTGTCATTAAATTGTTAGTTTCAGATCTCTCCGATTTGTTGATGTAGGAGCTCAGAGCCATAAACTTGCCTCTGAGTACTGCCTTTGCTGTGTCCCAGAGGAGCTGGTAATTTGTGTGTTCATTTTTGTTGAATAGCATGAACATTTGAGTTTCCTTTCTAATCTCTTCCATGACCCACTCATGATTCAGCAGTGTGTTGTTCAGCCTCCTTGTGATACCAGACTTTCTTTGGTGGCTTTTGGTGTTGAGTTCTAATTTTATTCCCTTGTGGTCAGAGAGAATGCAAGGTATAACTTCAATGTTTCTGAATTTAGACAAGTTTGCTTTGTGGCCTAAAATGTGGTCTATTTTAGAAAACGTTCCATGTGCTGCTGAGAATAATGTGTATTCTGATGCTGCTGGGTGAAATGTTCGGTAAATGTCTGTTAAGTCTAGTTGATCTATGCAGCTGTTTAGATCTGCGGTTTCTCTGTTGAGTTTTTGCCCAGTTGATCTGTCTAGTGGGGAGAGTGGTGTGTTAAAATCCCCAACAATTAATGTCTTTGGATCTATATGGGATTTGAGGGAAAGTAGTGTTTCTTTGATAAATTTGGGTGCTCCATTGTTTGGCGAATAGATATTTAGAATTGTAATATCCTCCTGAAGGAGAGATCCTTTAATTGGTATGTAGCGACCATCTTTATCTCTTCTCACGAATTTTAATTTGAAGTCTATTTTATCTGCTATTAGGATTGCAACTCCCGCCTGTTTATGAGGGCCGTTTGCTTGGTAGATTTTGTTCCAGCCTTTAACCTTGAAAATGTGTTTCTTTTTAAGGGCAAGATGTGACTCCTGCAGGCAGCAGATAGAAGGGTCTTGTTTTTTAATCCAACTAGCCAGTCTATGTCGCTTAATTGGAGAGTTCAGTTAGTTAACGTTAAGAGATAGGACTGAGAGGTATTTGGGAGTTCCTGCCATGTTATCCACCTTCTTGGGGGCTGCGAAAACTGGGTTCTTCCTATGGTTCTTGGATTCTCAGTTTGGGTGCAGTTTCTTGGCCTTTGTTGCGGTCTTGTTGGTTTTCTATGTGTAGGACATCTTTAAGAACCTTTTGTAGGGCTGGTTTGGTGGAGATGTATTGTTTCCATTTTTCTTTGCTATGGAAGGTTTTTATTTGGCCTTCAGTTATGAAGGAGAGTTTAGCTGGGTACAGTATTCTTGGTTGATAGTTGTTTGTTTTTAGGGCATGGCATACATCATTCCAGGCTCTTCTTGCTTTGATTATCTCTGCTGAGAAATCTGAGGTGATTCTAATTGGTTTCCCTTTATAGGTGATTAACCTTTATTCCTTGACAGCTTTAAGGATATTTTCCTTGGTCTGGGTTGATCCTGTGTGGATTATAATGTGACGGTGGGATGTCCTATTCTGGTCTGGTCTATTTGGGGTTCTAAAAGCTTCTTGTATCTGAATAGGCCTATCTTTTTGTATGTTTGGGAAGTTCTCTGCTAGGATCCTGTTAAACAAATTTCCTAGACCATTAACTTCTGTTTCTAGGTGCTCCTCTACACCCATTATCCTTAGATTGGGCCTTCTGATGGTGTCTTCCAGGTGTTGGATAGACCTATCATATTTCTTGGATTTGTCTTGGATGGTTGTATGTTCTTTCTCTATGATATCTAGGCTGTCTTCAATCCCTGAGATTCGATCTTCTGCATGGTCTAACCTGCTGTCAAGACTCTCTACTTTGTTTTTAATCTCTTTTCCTTCTAATTGGTCAGCTTTGATGGCTTCAAGTTCTTTGTTGAAGCTCTGTTTTAGGTCTTGTATGAATTTCTTTACTTCCTTAATTTGGTGTTCAGTGTTTGTTCTCAAATCACTTAGTTGATTGGTTATGGTTTCTTTGGACTCCCATTCCTTCTGTTGGGTTCCATTCAGCATTCCCTTTGTGGTCTCCCTGACTTCCTTCAGCTCTTTGTTAATGGATTCCATGAATGCCTTTAGTGATCTTTGTGTATTCTCTACCTGGTCTCTCAATTCCTGAATTACTCTTTGATTAGCTTCCTCCCGTCTGTGGGATTCCTGCAGTTCTCTTTCTTCCCGTTCGTGGGATTCCTGCAGTTCTCTTTGAGTGTTCTCTGCCTGCTCACGCCATTCCTCCCTTTCTCTTTGAATATTCTCAAGTTGTTCACGCAAATCCTGTATCAGTTTTTGAGTAGCTTCCTCACGCTTATGATATTCCTGTATAAACTTCTGGGATGCCTCCTCTCTCTCCCTATCAAGCTCATACAGAGTCCTTTGTACATCGTCAAACTTCTCATTTATCATGTTTGCTATTAGTGTTTGTAGAGCTATTTGGGAACTCTCCTCTGGATTATTCTTTATCTGTTCTAATCCCTGATTATCAAGATTGGGAATTGAGATACCCGAATTTGCCATCTTTCTTGTGTTTTTCCGGCTTACTCGGCCCATTTGAGATGAAGATTGCACCAGTTTTGTGCTAGAACACTATCTTAAAGCAACCATCAACCAAAGTTTGCATTTGTACAGTCAATAGTCTACAGATACAATCTAGTTCAACAGATACATCTATTCAACATCAAACAACTATATGTTAAAGGATTTCGAACCACAGAAAAAAATTTGGAAAACCAGAAATTATTAGGATTAGGGAGAGATGTGGGTAAAAAATAGGAATAGATTGGTGTGGGGAGGCACAGGGAGAGTTAACTATGTCCTAATCACAATGCAGGAAATGGGTTGGGTAGGATGCAAGTAGAGAGAGAGAGAAAAATAAGAGACGGAAAGGGGAATAAAGAGAGACCAGAAAAAAATAGAAACGTAAAAATTAATGTTATTATAGAGGTTAAAAGACCGTCTATTTAGAGAAGAATGTGAATATGTTCAGAGAAGGGGAGGGACATAGAGGAGATGTGAAAAACTTTAAGGATGGGAAAGGGAGAAGAAAAAATCAGAAGTTCAGTAGAGCTAGATAAAAAACAAAAAGATAATTAAGAAAGAAAGAAAAAGAGAAAGAAGACAAGAAAAGAAAGGAAAACGCTCATTCACTTATTCCTAAAATAAAAATTATAAGATGAGGAAAAAAAAAAGTTACTGGAAAACGATTATTTTTTCAGAAGAGGAAAAAATTAAAGATTAATAAAAGTTTTAGAAGGGAAAAATTTACATATATATATATATATATATATGGTAACAAAAAACAAAAAACAAGCAAAAAAAGAAAAGAAGAAGAAAGAAAAAAGAAAAAAAAGTCTTTTGATTTTTTTTTTGGGGGGGGAGGAGTGGGAAGAATCCTGTATCTCCCTTTTGTCTGTAACCAGTCTCTTGTTGGAGTCTCTGGTCAGCTTGAGGTCCTGTGGCTTGATTGGTTTCTTAAGTGGGTTGGTTGGAAGAGGCAGAAAAATGCTCTGCTTTACCCAAGATTTTGAGATCCCCCTCCCAGGTTAGTTTTCTGGGAGGGTGATCTGCTTTGAGAATCACAAAAGAGGGGGATGTGGTGGTGAGGCTAGGTTCTGGGTAGAGTTGAGGCCTTTCAACAAACAGTAGCTTTTCCCTGGGTCTGTTTTGTGATAAAGCTCACAGAGCCCAGCCTGGAGCCATTCTCAGGGTTTCTGTTTTTCAATTGATTGTGGTGGCTGCTAGAGGGAGGGGCAGCCTCTGGCTCTGGTTACCCAGTGAGGCAAGGCACTCCAATGGCTGGCGCCTGAGCTGGGTGACTTTTCCCTGGATGGAGCTGAGTCTGGCAGGTCACTTCGCTGTTAAGTTCTTGTGACCTGCTAAATGACTCGTTTTATTCCAAGGCCTGAGCTGGAGCTCGCAGCTCCTCCGAGCTTTGTCGGTATCCAAGATGGAGATCACCAGTGCTGGGGGGGGGAGGGGTGGCCTTCCCTCCTCTGCTCCCTGAGGAGTGAGGACATCGGGCTTGTACTCACGCCGAGTCTTGGATCCTGGGTCGTCTGGTCTGCAAACTGCATTATGAAGATGTCTGCTCCTTGTCGGTTCTTGTTGGTGTTGAGTAGAATCTACTCGTCCGCTGCGTCTGGCTCCTTCGTCCCCGACTCTCTGTGTCTCAGGTATGACCCCGCGGCGGTGGTCGCCGCCGCGACCCTGCCGCCGCAGCGGCAGCTGGTGCGTTTCCTTGGCTTCCCCTCTCTTGTCTAACTCTCTGTCCTGTGATGGCACACTTGGTGTGATTCTCTGGCTTAGGACTGTTCACTGGAAGTCTAAAACTGCTTTCTATGCGAGAGCTTGTTCAGATTCCAGCTTCTCCTCCGCCATCTTCCCGGAACTCCTCCTATTTTACTCTTTTCTATGTTTTAATCAATATATCCCTTCTCTTTAGAAATATGTTCTCATATTTTTCTAGAAATATGTCTCTCATCTTTCTCATGTTTCTCATCATATTGCTCCAGTGAACATCATGTGTTTTCAGTACTTTAATTGAAATAAATATAAAGTTTTGAACATGAAGACACCCTCCCATTATCACTTTAAAGTAAAACTTTGGGGACTATTATATATATAAAAATTAAAAAGTACAATGCAAATGTTTGCACATGAATGATCCAATGATTAAGTCAATTAGAACCAAGAGGTACCAGAACATCGTCTCAATTTATTTAAAGGCACCAAAATATTAGTGCTCATGAATATCACTCATTGTTAGAAAATGGTTAGTCATAACAAAGTTTATATTATATTTGAAATTTAAAAAATGAAAATTACACCCAGATTTGCTGTCAGTATCCTGTTTCCAGGGATACATTTTTTTCAGCAAACAGGGAAGCAAAAAATAAGGAAAGATATAAAATCAGACTGTCTTTCCTTAAGATGATAAGTACACGCAAATTGTGTGATTTATTCAAAGATATGATAAACATTCATAAGAGGATATGTGATCAGAAGTGATATGTAAGCAAAATAACTGGAAAATTGTATATGTAAATTTTGCTTCCAATATAAGATTACAAGTTTTCAATTCATGAGCCTATTGAACAAGATTTTGTATCTGTAATACAGATCCTGTATTCTACATTTTAGACATAGTCCAATTTCTCTTACCTCAGGTCCTGATCAATATTCTTCTACTTGCATGATGTCAATTGCTACTAAAGTAACAAGTTATGTCTTTTTTTCATTTCTAGATCCAATAAATTTTAGTATTTTGGAATAGTAGTATAAATTCATGGAGTTTGCTTTGATGTCAAGTTTGAGGATCCTGTATTCAGGGTATTGTGATTTGGCCTGAAGCAGCCAGGAACATATTATGAATATACAGACAGAGTATACTAAGATCTAGGTACTTGATCTCAGAGAAAGATAAAGGTCCAGGCAAGATTTTGAAGCCAAGATAAAGCAATGGAGCAAACATCAATCAACTATTATTACAAATGAATGGAACTGATCTCTGATGTGTCTGGTGGCAGCTCTGTGTGTGTGTGTGTGTTTGTGTGTGTGTGTGTGTGTAGAGAGAGAGAGAATTTTAGTGTATCTTCCATATTTACAGTCCATAGAGCATTACTTGCTATGGAGAAGGTGCTCATATCAGGCTCTGATACCACTGTCATCACTTTTAACTGCTAAAAGCACTTGCTTAATCTCTAATTAAAAAGAAAAAAATAAACTAACATCTTACAGGATTGTTTTGGTAATTAATTGGTATATTGAAGGCCAAAGGGAGGTATTGGAGATTATTATAATCTTTTTCCTCTCTTCTGATTATTACACAGCAATAGTTGTGATTTTCAGGACTCTCTTTCAATGTACTCACAGCTGAATTACTAATATGCTTAATAATATGAAAGATATGATACAGAAATAGATCAGCCAGCAAGCACAAAGAACTAGTGAAAAGATCAAACTTTTGAGCAGGGTTGCCACATTATTTAGGAATGCAATTCCTTCATATGAACTTCAAATTTTGTGGCTTTCCTTATGTGATTAAAAGGTAAGAAAGTAGAAGCAAGAATTCCTTTTCAGCCAAGTAGAAAATGCTCATGATTCCATTCTCATGTTGCAAATTTCCGTTCCATAAAGACTCTTCATTAGAGTGCTTTCATTTAATATACTTCAGCACATCATCCTTCCCTGTTGGAAACAGGCAAAAAGATAATTTTGTTTGAATATTATCTTATGTAAAATAGTGTGTATAGGCATGATTTGTATAATTACAGATGTTTGTAATAAATGTAAGTAGGAATCATGTCACAACTAAAAATATACATAAAATCACATAACAAGACTAGAAGTCACAGCATTTTGTGCATAAATACATACATTAGATTAGTGCAAAATTTCTATTTTGAGAAAAACTTCATATTAAAGTATAATGCACTTTACTAAGGGTTGAAACATTTTATTGAAAAATATATTTCTTAGAGATATTTTTGCTTCATAATTTTAAGAAGAAAAATGATCCCAAAGTAATTATTTTTTTACTGTTTTCCTGTTTCCATGTGTTTAAACTTCAAATTAGAAATCCAGATATATGATTTAATTTAACCAAAAATATTTATTGAGTATAAAGTCCTTCTACTCTCTTCATTTTTCACACTAAGATCACCAAATATGATGAGTCTGAAATAATTAGTGTATTTTTACCTATGTTAATATTATTTACAATGTGAGTGAAATGTTTGAAAAGTAGTATTTATTTTAGCTTAATTGCTCTGAAGAGACAATAAATGATATAATCAAAGGCTTAAAATGATTAGATTTAAAATTTAGAATTCAGGAAATGGTTTTGACCACTCTGGTTACTGGAGCCTTCACTACAACCTCATGAAACAATTTATATTGATGAAGTAAAAATCTGAGTTTAGCCATTTATGAATAAAAAGTCATGTAGTTCTGAATATGTAGAGTTACATATCAAACATAGAAAATTTAGCTTTTAAATACTTGAATATGCTAGTACATTTAATTGCAGGGTAAGTACTTGTTCTGAAAGGAGATAAAATTGCATTTATTTTGAAATGTAAACCTAAGTATTCATTTGAATAAAAGACAATGTTTAAAATATCACTCATTCAAGAAAGAAGATGTACAGTTAGTTGTTTTTCATGCCAATTATGTTCTCTAAATTTACTATAAATACTAGATTAGTAAACCTAATTCATTACTTTCTGGGAAATAGAAATTCAATTTCCTAAAACTCATGACTATAACTTTTTCTCAAACAATTGCTAAGTAATTGTTTTATATTTTTTGTCATGGGATATTATTTGATATATTTTTATTCATTAAGTTAAATAATTGGCCAATAACAATATAAATTATGCATGAACAAAGTTTATCTAACACAAGTATTTCTTTCACAAGACATATCATGGCTCTCTTAAGGAACACGAGAAAGCAGTGTGCTCTTTATTAATTTTTAGTTATTTTCTTAATAGTTATTAATTGTCAGAAGTGGCAATTCTATAATATATTTAAAGCATTTGATTATACTCCTTCTATTTCCTTTTCATTGCTCCTTTCTCCAAAGATCTTCTGCTTTTCACATAAAATTACATCTTCATATACGTGCATATAAACTAATTTGGAATATTTAAGCTAAACTGCAACTTAATTCAAGATCTACAGTGGATTAATAGGATGAATAAAAACTTCAATATTTTTTGTTAACTTCTGACTTGAGTTATCAATATTATTATGGTTAGGGTTAGGATCCCAGACAGAATTAGAATTAGAATTAGAGAAATAGAAAATTTAGGTTCAACACAGGATGACCCATTGCAACAATGATATGCACAAGACACTATGTTGAAAATGAACTTTACACCCTGGGGAGGGAGGAGTAAGGGAAGTGGGGAGGGATGGGATAGTGGGAGAACAAGACAGAAGGGGGTAACAATGCTCAACAAGAAATGTACTCCTTATGTTACAAGTGTACTTAATCCCTCTTTAAAGCATCTTTACAACAAAATAAATTTTTTAAAAGAATAATGAAAAATAAAACCTGCCAGTACATAGGAAAACACTTAAAAATTTTAGGTTCAAAATGCAATTAAAATTTAGACCTACATGCTGAGCAAGAGTTAGAATAAATGTGAAAAGGCTTCTTCTTAACATGATGATTCAGATATATGTAGGCTTAGAATTAGGCAAGGTGTTCCAGTTAGAGTTGGGTTAGGATGAGAAAAAAGATATAAGATATT
Source organism: Dipodomys merriami (assembly GCF_024711535.1). Lineage (NCBI taxonomy): Eukaryota > Metazoa > Chordata > Mammalia > Rodentia > Heteromyidae > Dipodomys > Dipodomys merriami. The sequence goes on along the minus strand of NW_027206399.1, from coordinate 93,864 downwards.
GTGTAAAACTGCCACATATTTTAAGAAGAATGAAGGGCATCAAAGTTAGAATGAATGAAAACCAGTGTTACTTTAAACATTCAGATATAATTTGGTTTAAAGTGTGAGATACTTTGTTTGTTCTAGCTAGGGATAGGGAAGGATAAGCTTTACTGTCAATTTTACTTTTACACTAAGAAGTAGAAGCAAAAAATGTGTGATTAAATAGAATCTAGACAATTTTCCTTACATTAACCATTTGGTGTTAAATCAGACGGTGATTAAGATTAGGTTTCTGGTTAACCGGGGTTGAGGATAGAGTAAAGAAATGGGGTAAATTAGTGGCTTGCACCTATTATCCTAGCTACTCAGGAAGCTGATTTCTGAGGATCACAGTTCAAAGCTAGCCCGGGCAGGAAAGTACGTGTACTTATCTCCAATTAACCACCAGAAAACCCAAAAGTGGTGCTGTGGCTCAAGTGGTAAAGCACACACCTTGAGCTAAACAACTCAGGGATTGTGCCCCGGCCCAGAGTTCAAGCCCTACGACCGACAAAAAAAAAAAAAAAGAAATGTGTTAAATGATGAGTAAAGCTGAACTTATTTTAGGTTCTAGGAATTCAGGAAATACTGGGATAATGGAAGTACAATTTATTTCATAATATCAGGAATTGAGATCAATGGGTATAATGATTCCTGTTATGGAACAAGATATATTCCGAATTAAGAGTGAGAAAATCTGTAGGGTTTACAGAAAACCTGAAATTTATTTCAAGAATTATAAGTGGAATTTCAGTTAGGATTGCAGAAAACGAGCATTTTTCATAAATTTTAGAATTGGGATACTATTAGTATCAAGGTTATGGTTAGGATTCGAGCCATGGTTAGCGTTAGAGTGAAGGAGAAGAAAATGAGGCTCAAACTGAAGGTAAATTTTAGAATAAGCCTGGTAATTAGAATGAATGTGAACTAGAGTATTGCTATTAATATTAGAATCTACTTACAATTAGGCTTATGGTTATTGTCAATGTTCCAGTTAAGATTAAGTTAGGGTTAGAAAATGACTAAGATATTCGAAAAAATGAAATCCATTTTTGGAAGGCTTATTTGAATCAAGTTAGGATGAGTGAAAACTAGTGTACTTGTGTTAGTGTTAGTATTGTCATACAATTAGGATTAAGATTAAGGTCAGTATTTTGGTCTGATTATGATGACTGTTATGAATAAGAAAGTTTTTAGTATAAAATTCAGTCCTCACTAACAAGTAGAAGCAAAAATATGAGACTGAATAGTAACTAGAGCATTATCATTATATTTATTTCTCAGTGATCATTCTTGTAATGATTAATGAGAGTTTTCCAGCCAGGTTTAGGTTGAGAGTTAGCATTAAGTAATGGACTAGAGGGTAAGTAAATCTGAAACTGTTTTAGGGTACAGGGTTTGTGGAAAAGGTAGGATGAATGGAAACTACAAAATTTTTCCTGATAAGACCTGTTGCAACAATGAGAAGTACAAAATGTCATGTCAAAACCAGCTTTACAATGTCGGTGTGGGGGGGGGGGTGGGGGGTATAATTGGGTGGGGGGAGGGGGGAGGCTGGGAAGGGAGGTGAAGGGTAAACAAAGGAGGAGGCTGCAATGCTTGGTAAGAAATGTATGCATTATCCTGCCCATGTAATTGTAGCCCCTCTGTACAGTATGTTCTCAAATAAAATAAAATAAAATTTTAAAAAAAAGCCTGGGACTTAACTGTCCAACGTGAAATAGTTATTGTGGAACAATCTAAGTTAAGAGTATCAAGATTTAAACTAGGTACAGTGGCTCAAATCTGACAGGAAAATTTTCAACTGGTTTTGCAATGAAATAAAAAAGTTTAAGAATAGGTTTAACCCTAAACTTCACATTTGGATTTTGACTCAATAATCTCTGAATTACCATCATCTATGAAGAAGACACAAAACGCTGATTTTTACCAAAATGTTTATAATTTTGATATCATACTTTATAGTAATGTGAAAAATAAGATCTTATGTTTTCTTTAAAGATATTTATATAGTTTTTGTTTCTGAAGCAAAACTTTATGAACAGGGCAATAAATATTAAATATTCTAACATAAAAAAATTTTTCCTGATAAGAGAATTTGAGGACAAGTAATATAATCGTTCATGATAGAGAACAAGATAACTTCAGAGGTAGAGTCAGAAAATTTGTAGGAATTAGGGCATACTGAAACTAATTTCCAGAGTGCAAACTGGAGTATTCATTAGTCTTTTTCTTAAACATTAGAATTCTACTATCATTAGGGTGAAAGTTAGGTTTCAGTTCCAGCTGGCTTAGTGTAAGCATTAGGGAAATGGAAAGTTAGGGTACAACTGTAAGTAAATCTTCGAATAAGTCGAGTTATAATTAGGATGAATGTGAAATAGGAAACGGCTAATAATATTAAGATTAGGGTATGATTAGTGTGAGGGTTAACCTGAATATTCCAGTTAGAGTTAGGGTTACAATAATGGAAAGATAATGAGCAAAACTACAAACTATTTTAAGAAAGATAAGTTGAATCAAAGTTAGGATGAATAAAAACTAATGTATTTGTGTGGCTTTTAAAATCCAAAGCACATTAGTTCCAGTGTTAGGGTTACTTTTCTAATTCAGGTTAGGCTTAGGGTTAGGGAAGGGTAAGCTTTAAATAAAATTGAATTTTTTGTTAACATTTTCAAGTAAAATATGTTTGAAATTTAACAAAAACTACAGAGTTTCTCTAAGTTTCCTATGCAGGGTTCAATGGGGTTAAATTTAGAGTTAGGTTTCTAGTAAGGTTTAGATATATAGTAAGGGTTAGGAACTAGAGTAGATTTTATGCAAACCTGCGACTTCTTTTTGGAGATATAGGAGTTCTGTACAAGTTAAGATTAGTGGAAACTATGGTATTTTTCATGATATGAGGATTTGAGGTTAATGATTCGTAATAGGGAACAAGATAGATATCAGAGTCCAAGTCTAGGAATCTGTAGTCTTTGGAGCAAACTGCAAATCATTTCAAAGACAGTGCGTATCTGTAAGGATGTATCTAAACTCGAGTATTTTCCATTAATTTTAGGATTGGGTTACTATTATCATGAAGATTACTCTTAGGGTTCTGACCAGGATTACAGTTAGGATTAGGGAAATTGAAGGTTGAGAACTTGAGTGACTTACTTCCCTTGTGTATGTATATGCACTATTCTAAGGCTTGAACTCAAGGCTTGGGTTCTGTTCCTGAGCTTTTTGCTGTAGGCTACGAGCCACGAATACACTTCCAGCTTTCTTTGGCAGTAAATTGGAGATGAGAATCTCACAGACTTTCCTATCTGAGCTGACACTGAAGTGAGATGTCCAGATCCCTGCCTTCTCATTGAAGTTAGGATCAAAACCATAGGTCCCGTCTGTAGTTTCCCTTACTTGCAGTAACTAGTACATGGTATCATATGACCATATAAGATGATGTTAAGTAAAATGAACCCTAAGATATGGACACAAATGAGTTTTTATTCCATGAGATTCTTATCTCTATATAATCCCCCAAATAAAGTTGGAAGGGGAGCTGTGGTTCAAGTATAGAACACCATCCTTTAGGGAAAAAGCTTAAGTGAGAAGGTAAGGTCCTGAGTTTAAACCAAAATATTAGCACTCAAAAAAGTTGATTTCTTTTCCTTGAAGTTTTTATTAAATTGCTCAGAAAATAATAAACATTGAATTTATGTTTAGCATTACTATGAAAATCATGTTATATTTATTGATGCTATTCTTTATTTTCCTAAATTTTATTTACACATTAATATCCAGTAATGGAAAGAGACAATTAGTGCTTCACAATTTTTTATGGCAGTTGAACATATGGATGAGAGATGCTTACAAGGAATTTGGACTGAAATAGATATGTGCAAGCTCTTCATATAAATAAATGATAGTTGAAGAACCTGTGGCCCTGTATGAAATAAAATAAAGAAATCAGCAAGGAAAGATAAGGTATGATTCTGGAAACCACACAATTTTGGAAGATAAAAAAACAAGGAAAATATGTAGCTTTTTGTAAGTTCTTTGTAACCCACAGACACAATTTATTCCTTATTTCTACTGTAAGGCATTTCAGTTAACTTTATTTTACAAAGTTAAACATGACTGGCATTTAATACTAACTGGCGTCTGTCAAAGGTGAGCAATTATTCTAGCCAGGTGCTAGGGGTTCATGCCTATAATCCTAGCTACTCTGAGGGCTGAGATGTCTAGAGCCTAGTTCAAAGCCAGGTTGGAGAGGAAAGTTGGTGAGACTTTTCTGTTCAATTAACCACAAAAAAAACTGGAAGTGGCACTGTGGCTCAAAGTGGCAGCACTAGCCTCGAGTAATAAATTTCAGATACAGAACCCAAGTCCAGAGTTCAAGTTCTCTGAAATAATTATTAAAATACTTGTTCTCACGATTTCTTTAACTTGTCTAGAAGAATGTTTTAAACTTAAGGATTTTTTATTTCATGTGTCAGCATTGATTTTTAAGATGTGCAGAGAAAAATAATTTAAAGTCAGAACTGGTTTGTATTACTTTGTATTACACATTGCCTCTACACCCAGAGATCAGCTGGAAAGCAGATGGCCAAATCCTGGCTGTTAGCAATGAATATGGATATATGTTTCTTTGAGCAGATACACAAACTTTTGTAATGGTAGCCTTTATATATAACACCTTAATTGTAATAATAAAATTAATATTATTACTATTATTATTTTTTGTCTGTTGTGGGGCTTGAATTCTGGGTCTAGGCATTGTCCTTCAGCTCTTCAGCTCAAGGCTAGCAATCTACCACTTGAGCAACAGTGCCACTTCACATTTTCTGAACCTTTAGTTGGAGATAAGGGTCTCACAGACTTTCCTGCTTGTGCTGGCTTTGAACAGAGACCCTCAGTTTTCAGCCTCCTTAGTAGCAAGAATTACAGGTGTGAGCCACTGGCAGCCAGCAGTAAAATTATTTTGAAAAAGAAAAACCCATTATTCTATCTTTAAAAATTTACAATCTGGCAAGTGTATCTGTAACATTAGTTGTATCAAGTAACCATAGGCAGCAATCATTTTTAGATCTCACTATGTCCTGTCCAATGCCAGACAATATATCATTAATTTACTTTTTCCTAACCAAGTTCATGATGAATTCTCAGCACCACAATTTTCTAGTGAGTAAAAAGAATTCTTCAACATATTTATTTCAACAAACAGCATTTTGCACTTGGTTTTTTTTTTAATTTTGTCAGCCCTGGGGTTTGAAATCAAGGCCTGGGCACTCTCCCTGAGTTTCTTTTGCTCAAGGTTAGCACATTACCAATTGAGCCACAGCACCACTTCCAATTTTTCTGCTTATGTCATACTGAGGAATCAAATCAAGTGCGTCATGCATGCGAGGCCAGCACTCTACCACTAATCACATTCCCAGTCATTGGGTCTTTTGTTGTTGTTGTTGTTGTTTTAAAATAGCATTTTACTATGTGTCCTTCTGTTGGCCTAAAACTTGGGCTGGTCTCAAGCTAACTTCTAAATCAGCCTCCCAAGTTCAGAGATTACAAACATTGACCACCATAGTCGGCACAAGATTCTTTGTGAGAGAATACTCTTTTCAGATATAGAAAGAGTTATTCTGTCTTCCTTGGACTGGATGTTTTTTGCATTCTGCACTGTTAATCACATTCCTTGTCCTGTTATGTTTCCCCTTCTAGATTAATTGAAATATTTCAGGTTCTGAACTTGAAGCTGCCCCTGCCATCCAACACCACCACATTCTTGTGGATAGCACTAGCTGGCCTCATGAGCATAGCAGCCAGCTGGAGCTCAGCTATCTGATGGCCTTGAACTTCAACAATGCAATCATTTCTGGGCACAGACTGAAAACTGTCATAGGTAAGTTTGATTTATTCCAGCCTATTCTCAGCTACTTGCCATTCTCAGCTTTGTATGCTTTAAATTCTGTTAAACATTCATTACTATTTCCCAGCATTCTCAAATGTAACATATATGTCTTACTTTAAAATTTATCCAAACATGCAAAAAATGTTAACGTAGTTACTGTCCGCCAGTGGCTCATGTTTGAAAACCTAGCTACTTTAGAGGTCAAAAACTGAGCATCTTGGGTTAAAGCAGCCCAAAATCCAGAAGTGGAGATGTGGCTCAAGTGGTAGAGTGTCAGCTTTGAGCAAAAAGACTAACCAAGTATAATTAGTCTACTTTGGACTCACTCATGGAAAACACACACACACACACACACACACACACACACACACACACACACACACACACACACACACACACATACACACAATGTACATTCCCCTAGACTCCCTTTCTTGAGCAGTATTCAATGTCAATAACTTAATGCACGTTTTCCAAATTATTATGGTAGGGATTAAACTACATTTGTATTTATGACTGCATTTTTTGTACTTTTTCATTTTTTGGTACTTATGTGAGAAAACAGTGTTTTGTGAAGACTAAACAGAAATCAATGTGTCAGTAAATAGATAGGTGACAGACTGAAAGATGCAGATAATACCACTTGAAATTTTATTTCTCCAAATTAAAATATATATACATATGTATGTATTTAAAATTTCTGCCAAGATTTTATTTCCATTAACAAAGATCTATTTGTTCCATTATATAAATTTAACATATTGTATGTTTCATAGTAGATTTATATTTATAGAATTTCTTAACTTTGGAAACAAGGTTCTGCAGTGTAGACCAGGCTTTCTTCAACTCGTAATTCTCCTGTGTCAGGTTCCTGAGTATTGGCTGGCATTACCATGTGGTAGCATAGTACCATGTCCAGCTATATTATTTATATTTTGTACAGTAGAATACTAATGTGAACAGCTTTAAGCCACATATCTTCATGAGCATGAATGAATTTCTTGCAGAAAATGTTATAAATAGAGTTACTGAGTAAAGCCAATAATGGTAGACATGCCTGTAATCCCAGCACCAAGGAGGATTGTAAGCTTTAGAGCAGCCTAAGCTACACAGTAAGTCCCTACCATAGCTAAGATATGGAACCAATGCAAATGTCCCTCAGTAGATGAATGGATCAAGAAAATGTGGTATATATACACAATGGAATTCTAGGCCTCCATCAGAAAGAATGACATTGCCCCATTTGTTAGGAAATGGAAAGACTTGGAAAAAATTATATGAAGTGAAGTAAGCCAGGCCCAAAGAAACATAGGTCCCATGGTTTCCCTTATTTGTAATATCTAGTATATGTATGAGTCAAGCAGAAAAGGTCAGATAATGTCATGTCAGGAAAATGAACCCTTAGATGTGTAATGTTTTTTTTCTTTCATGCATGTGTTTCTAACGCATTTATAAGATTATCTCTTTGTTGCTTTGTATGTCCCTCCCCCACAGTATAACCCCTGCTTTCACTATATTTGATGTCAGTATAACTTGTGGAGGAGATGGGGAAAAACCAGTTGTTTAAGGATACAGGTGGACCTGTTGCAACAATGAGAAGTACAAGTTGTCATGTCCAAAACGAGCTTTACAACGGCGGTGCGGGGGGGGGGGAGGGAAGGGAGGGAAGGAGAAGGATTAGGATTGGGGGGAGGGGGGAGACTGGGAAGGGATGTGAAGGGTAAACAAAGGAGGAGGCTGCAATGCTTGGTAAGAAATGTACGCATTATCCTGCTCAGGTAATTGTAACTCCTCTGTACAGTATGTTCACAAATTAAATTAAATTAAATTAAAAAAAAACAACACTAGTGCACATGGAAAGCTGTGCAAACTGCCTCAGTTTAGTTATGAAGAATAACTCATGAGACAAAGAGTATGGTCATTTAATGTTATTTAAATAATAGTTATAATATTAAAGATGAACTATTGGTAAGTCTTCATATTTCCTGTTTGTATCCTTCTTTTTTCATGCATATATTTTTCTTTTTCTTTTTGTTATTGTGAAAATAACATACAGAGGGGTTACAATTACATGAGCAAGGTAATGAGTACATTTCTTTTTTTTCTTTTTCTTTTTTATACAATGAGCAAAGAGTGGAAGTTTCTAGATATTGTGAGCAAAGCATGATTGAGTAGGGATCTTTCTTTATTCCTTTCTGATCCAGGAATATGTGTTTCATGTGTAAGCAATAGTTCTGACTTAATATAATAAGGAATTAAACATTTCATTCTTTTTTTTTTTGGTTGGTCATGGGGTCTGAACTGTGGGCCTGGGTGCTGTCGCTCAGCTATTCAGCTCAAGGCTAGTACCCTACGACTTGAGCCACAGTGCAACTTCCGTCTTTTATTTCTTCTTATGTGGTGCTGAGGAACCCAACCCAGGGCCTCATGCATGCAAGGCAAGCGAACTAACACTGAGTCACCTTTCCAGCCCCTAAAAATTTAATTCTTTCTTTTAATTTTAATTTTTATTTTTATTTTTTGTGAACATACAGAGGGGTTACAATTATATGGGCAAGATAATGAGTACATTACTTATCAAGAATTGCAGCCTCCTCCTTTGTTTACCCTTCACATCTCGTCCAAGCCTCCCCCGGCTCCCCAACTCAATCCTCCCCTCCCCCTCGCACCAAAGTTGTAAAGTTCGTTTTCGACATGACAACATGTACTTCTCATTGTTGCAACGGGTCCACCTGTATCCTTAAACGACTTGTTTTTCCCCATCTCCTCCACAAATTATACCGACATCAAATATAGTGAAAGCAGGGGTTATACTGTGGGAGAGGGACAAATAAAGCAACAAAAAAATAATCTTATAAATGCGTTAGAAACAAATGCATGAAAGAAAAAACACATTTAAAAACACAAGTCATTTAAGGATTCAGGTGGACCTGTTGCAACAATGACAAGTACAAAATGTCATGTCAAAACCAGCTTTACAATGTCGGTGTGGGGGGGTGGGGGGTATAATTGGGTGGGGGGAGGGGGGAGGCTGGGAAGGGAGGTGAAGGATAAACAAAGGAGGAGGCTGCAATGCTTGGTAAGAAATGTATGCATTATCCTGCCCATGTAATTGTAGCCCCTCTGTACAGTATGTTCTCAAATAAAATTAAATTAAATTAAAAAAAATGTCATGTCAAAACCAGCTTTACAATGTCGGTGTGGGGGAGGAGAGGGGTATGATTGGGTGGGGGGGGGGAGGAGGGAGGCTGGGAAGGGAGGTGAAAGGTAAACAAAGGAGGAGGCTGCAATGCTTGGTAAGAAATATATGCATTATCCTGCCCATGTAATTGTAACCCCTCTGTACAGTATGTTCTCAAATAAAATAAAATAAAATAAACAAAAAAATACATAATGAAGGGCTCATTTTCCTAACATCATGTTATCTGACCTTTTCCGCTTGACTTATACATATACTAGATATTGCAAATAAGGAAAACCATGGGACCAATGTTTCTTTGGGCCTGGCTTACTTCACTTAATATAATTTTGTCCAAGCCTTTCCATTTCCTAACAAATTGGGCAAACTCACCCTTTCTGATGGAGGCATAGAATTCCATTGTGTATATATACCACATTTCCTTGATCCATTCATCTACTGAGGGGCATCTGGGTCGTTTCCATATCTTAGCTATGGTAAATAGTGCTGCAATAAACATAGTTGTGCTGGTAGCTTTAGTGTGGTCTTGTTTGTAAACATTTGGGTAAATGCCCAAAAGTGGGATTGCTGGGTCATACGGAAGATCTGTGTGAAGTCTTTTGAGGAACCTCCATACTGCTTTCCAAAGTGGTTGAACAAGTTCAACACTCCTACCAACAATGAAGCAAGGTTCCCTTCTGTCCACGTTCCCTCCAGCATCTGTTGTTGTTAGAGTTCTTGATTTTTGCCATTCTAACTGGAGTGGGGTGGTACCTTAATGTTGTTTTGATTTGCATTTATTTTATGGCTAGGGAGGTTGAACATTTCTTCATGTGTCTATTGGCCATCCTTCTTTCCTCTTCAGAGAAGTTTCTCTTTAAGTCTTTAGCCCACTTATTTATTGGGCAGTTATTTCTTTGAGGATTTGTTGTTGGGGGATTTAATTTTTTGAGTTCCAAGTATATTTTAGATATGAGACCCTTGTGCGTTGTATGGCTAGTGAAGATCTTCTCCCAATCCGTGGGTTTTCTATTCATCTTGCAAGCTATGTCCTTTGCCATGCAGAAGCTCTGCAACTTCATGCCATCCCATTTGTCCAACCTTTCTTAATTTCTTGTATTTCCGAGTCTCTATTAAGAAAATATTGGCTTGAGACAAGAAACCTAGGGTTTCTCCAATTCCATCCTGTAATGTTTTCAGAGTGTCTGTTTTGACTCTGACGTCTTTGATCCATTTGGAGTTCATTCTGGTGCAGGGTGATATATAAAGATCTAGATTTGGTTTTCTACAAGTAGTTAATCAATTTTGCCAGCAACGTTTACTGAAGAGGCTGTCTTTATTCCATTCTATTATTTTAACTCCCTTATCAAAGATTAGTTGGCTATAGGTCTGTAGGTTCATTTCTGGGTTTTCAATTCTATTCCATTGGTCCTGAAGTCTGTTCTTATGTCAGTACCAAGCTGTTTTTATTCCTATGGCTTTATACTAGAGTTTGAAATTTGGTATTGATATTCCTCCAGCAGTGTTCTTTCCGTTGAGGAGCGTTTTTGCTATTCGGGGTCTTTTATTGTTCCATATGAATTTTTGGATTGGAATTTTGATAGGTATCACGTTGAATTTGTAGATAGCCATGGGAAGTATTGCCATTTTCACAAAGTTGATCATTCCAATCCAGGAGCATGGAAGGTTTTGACATTTGCTATTTTCTGTTTTGATTTCCTTTTTCAAGATTTTTAAGTTTTCATCATAAAGGTCCTTCACTTCTTGGGTTCAGTTAATTCCTAGGTATTTTATTTTTTGAGGGGCTATTACAAATGGAGTTGTTTTCCTAATTTCAGCCACCCTGTTCTGATTGTTGGCATACAGAAAAGCCATTGATTTTGGGGGGTTAATTTTATACCCTGCTACTTTGCCAAAGTTTTGAATCAGCTTGAATAATTAGGGAGTGGAGTCTATGGGATTCTTTAAATACAAGATCATGTCATCTGCAAAGAGGGAGAGTTTTATTTCTTCTTTCCCTATTTGAATCCCCTTCATGTCTGCATCTTGTCTTATTGCTGTAGCTAGGCATTCTAATACTAGATTGAAGAGAAGTGGAGAGAGTGGGCATCCTTGTCTTGTTCCTGAGTTAAGAGGAAATGGCTTTAGTTTTTCACAATTGAGTATAATGCTGGCTGTAGGTTTGTCATATACAGCCTTTATTGTATTGAGGAATGTTCCCTGGATTCCTAATTTTTCCAAAATCTTCATCACAAAAGGATGTTGAATCTTGTCGCATGCTTTTTTTGCATCTATTGAGATAACCATGTGGTTCTTGTTCTTGCTGCTGTTGATGTGATGAATATTATTAATTGATTTGCGTATATTGAACCAGCTTTCCATCCCTGAAATGAATCCTGTTTGCTCGTGGTGTATGATTTTTTGGATGAATTATTGAAGTTGATTGGACAAAATTTGTTGAGAAATTTTGCATCAATGTTCATCAAAGAAATGGGTCTATAGTTCTCTTTCTTTGATGAGTCCCTGCCTGGTTTGGGGATCTTTTGAAATCTTTTTCAATTTCATTGACGAGTTGAAGGAGTATTCGTGTGAGCTCTGCTTTGAAAGCCTTGTTGAATTCCGTTGTAAAACCATCTGGTCCTGGACTTTTCTTAGCTGGAAGGTCTCTTATTGCTGTTTCTATTTCAATGCTTCATATGGGCCTGTTAAGCTGGTTTAACTCATGTTGGTTTAGTTTTGGCATGTCAATATTTGCTAGAGAAAAGGTCCATTTCTGTCAAGTTCTCAAACTTATTAGCATAAAGTTTTGAGAAGTATTCCCTTATAATGTTCTGAATCTTGGTTGTTCTCATGGTGATGTTTCCATACTCATCTCTGAGTTTATTTATTTGGGTGTGTGCTCGTCTTTTTCTTATAAGATTTGCTAAGGGTCTGTCAATTTTGTTAAGTTTTTCGAAGAACCAACTCTTTGTTTTGTTGATACTTTCTATAGTTTTTGTGGATTCTAATTCATTTAATTCTGATTTAATTTTAATTATTTCTTTCTGTCTACTGGATTTGAGTTTACCTTGCTGCTCTTTTTCAAGGAGGTTTAGATGTGTCATTAAATTGTTGGTTTCAGATCTCTCCAATTTTTGATGTAGGAGCTCAGAGCTATAAACTTGCCTATGAGTACTGCCTTTGCTGTGTCCCAGAGGAGCTGGTAGTTTGTATGTTCATTTTTGTTGAATAGCATGAACATTTGAATTTCCTTTCTAATCTCTTCCATGACCCACTCGTGGTTCAGCATTGTGTTGTTCAGCCTCCATGTGATACCGGACTTTCTGTGGTGGCTTTTGGTGTTGAGTTCTAATTTTATTCCCTTGTGGTCAGAGAGAATGCAAGGTATAACTTCAATGTTTCTGAATTTAGACAAGTTTGCTTTGTGGCCTAAAATGTGGTCTATTTTGGAAAATATTCCATGTGCTGCTGAGAAAAACGTGTATTCTGATGCTGCTGGGTGAAATGTTCGGTAAATGTCTGTTAAGTCTAGTTGATCTATGCAGCTGTTTAGATCTGCGGTTTCTCTGTTGAGTTTTTGCCCAGTTGATCTGTCTAGTGGGGAGAGTGGTGTGTTAAAATCCCCAACAATTAATGTCTTTGGATCTATATGGCATTTGAGGGAAAGTAGTGTTTCTTTGGTAAATTTGGGTGCTCCATTGTTTGTCGAATAGATATTAGAATTGTAATATCCTCCTGAAGGAGAGATCCTTTAATTTGTATGTAGCGACCTTCTTTATCTCTTCTCACGAATTTTAATTTGAAGTCTATTTTATCTGATATTAGGATTGCAACTCCGGCCTGTTTATGGAGTCCATTTGCTTGGTAGATTGTATTCCAGCCTTTAACATTGAAAATGTGTTTGTTTTTATGGGCAAGATGTGACTCCGGAAGGTAGCAGATAGAAGGGTCTTGTTTTTTAATCCAATTAGTTGGTCTATGTCGTTTAATTGGAGAGTTCAGTCCGTTAATGATGATAGAAAGGACTGAGAGGTATTTGGGGGTTCCTGCCATGTTATCCACCTTCTTGGCGCCTGCAAAAACTAGGTTCTTCCTATCGTTCTTGGATTCTCAGTTTGGGTGCAGTTTCTTGGCCTTTATTGTGGTCTTGTTGGTTTTCTATGTATAGGACATCTTTAAGAATCTTTTGTAGGGCTGGTTTGGTGGAGATGTATTGTTTCCATTTTTCTTTGCTATGGAAGGTTTTTATTTGGCCTTCAGTTATGAAGGAGAGTTTAGCTGGGTACAGTATTCTTGGTTGATAGTTGTTTGTTTTTAGGGCATGGCATACATCATTCCAGGCTCTTCTTGCTTTGATTGTCTCTGCTGAGAAATCTGAGGTGATTCTAATTGGTTTCCCTTTATAGGTGATTAATGTTTTCTCCTTGACAGCTTTAAGGATCTTTTCCATGGTCTGAGTTGTTCCTGTGTGGATTATAATGTGACGGTGGGATGTCCTATTCTATTTGGAGTTCAAAAAGCTTCTTGTATCTGAATAGGCCTATCTTTTTGCATGTTTGGGAAGTTCTCTGCTAGGATCCTGTTAAACAAATTTCCTAGACCATTAACTTCTGTTTCTAGGTGCTCCTCTACACCCATTATCCTTAGATTAGGCCTTCTGATGGTGTCTTCCAAGTGTTGGATAGATCTGTCATATTTGTTGGACTTGTCTTGGATGGTTGTATGTTCTTTCTCTATAATATCTAGGCTGTTTTCAATCCCCGAGATTCGATCTTCTGCATGGTCTAACCTGCTGTCAAAGCTTTCTACTTTGTTTTTTATCTCTTTTCCTTCTAATTGGTCAGCTTTGATGGCTTCAAATTCTTTGTTGAAGCTTTGTTTTAGATCTTGTATGAAGTTCTTTACTTCCTTAATTTGGTGTTCAGTGTTTATTCTCAAATCACTTAGTTGATTGCTTATGATTTCCTTGTACTCCCATTCCTTCTGTTGGGCTCCATTCAGCATTCCCTTTGTGGTCTCCCTGACTTCCTTCAGCTCTTTGTTAATGGATTCCATGAATGCCTTTAGTGATCTTTGTGTATTCTCTTCCTGCTCTCTCAATTCCTGCATTACACTTTGATTAGCTTCCTCCCGTTCGTGGGAGTCCTGTAGTTCTCTTTGAGTGTTCTCAGCCTGCTCACACCATTCCTGCCTTTCTCTTTGAGTATTCTCAAGCTGCTCACGCAAATCCTTTATCAATTTTTGAGTAGCTTCCTCATGCTTGTGATATTCCTGTATAAACTTTTGGATTGCCTCCTCTGTCTCCCTATCACGCTCATACAGAGTCCTTTTTATGTTTTCAATCTTTTCCTTTATTATGTTTTCAATCTTTTCCTTTATCATGTTTGCCAGCAGTGTTTGTAGAGCTATTTAGAAATTGTCCTCTGGATTATTCATTATCTGTTCTGTCCCCTGATTATCAAGATTGGGAATTGAGATACCCGGATTTGCCATTTTTTTGTGTTTTTCCGGCTTACTCTGCCCATTTGAGATGAAAATAGCACCAGTTTTGTGCTAGAACACTATCTTAAGGCAAGCATCAACCAAAGTCTGAATTTGTACACTCAATAGTCTACAGATACAATCTAGTTCAACAGATACATCTATTCAACATCAAACAACTATACATTAATGGGCTACGAACCGCAAAGAAGAATTTGGAAGACCAGAAATTATTAGGGTTAGGGAGAGATATGGATAAAAATTAGGAATAGATTGATGTGGGGAGGCTCAGAGAGAGTTTACTAAGTCCTAATCTCAAAGCAGGAAATAGGTAGGGTAGGATGAAAATAGAGAGGGAGAAAAAAAGAAGAAAGGGAAAGAGAAAAGAAAAGAGACCAGAAGAAATAGAAAAGTAAAAATTAATAAAATTATGTAGAGCCGATAACTATCTATTTAGAGAAGAAGGTGAATATATTGAGAGAAGGGGAGGGACATAAAGGAGATGTGAAAAACCTAAAAATAAAAATGCTTAAAATATTATATAGGTATAAAGAGGTAGTACTGCTATTAAGGAATTTAAGTCTTAGAGGTTTTGAATTGAGTGATAAATTTCTGGATTAAGTGTGTACACAATGGGGGATAGGGTCTAATAGTCAACTAAGGGTTTATCTGAGGATGTGCAGGACAAGAATTAAGTCACATAAAGAAGAACGAAAGAGAAGAGAACGTGAAAAGGATAAGAAAAGAAGAAAAAAGATGACAAGTTCAGTGGAGGTAAACAAAAAAGAAAGAGATAATTAAAATAGAAAAAAGAGAGAAAGAAAACAAAAAAAGAAAGAAAAACGCACACTCACGTATCCCTAAAATAAAAATTATAAGAGGAAAAAAAATTTCTGGAAAACAATTTTTTTTCAAAAAAGGCAAAAATTAAGGATTAAAAAAAGTTTTGGAAAAGAAAAAAAAATTTTATATAAGGTACCAAAAAAAAATTTTTTTAAAGAAGAAGAAGAAGAAGAAGAAGAAGAAGAAGAAGAAGAAGAAGAAGAAGAAGAAGAAGAAGAAGAAGAAGAAGAAGAAGAAGAAGAAGAAAAGTTCTTTGATTTTTTTTGGGAGGGGTGGGGAAAATCCTGTATCTCCCTTGTGTCTGTAGCCAGCCTTTTGTTGGAGTCTCTGGTCTGCTTGTGGTCCTGTGGCTTGGTTGGTTTCTTAAGTCAGTTTGTTCGAACAGGCAGACAAATGCTCTGCTTTACCCAGGATTTGGCGATCCTCCTCCCTGGTTAGTTCATTTGGAGGCAGATCTACTTCGAGTATCACAAAAGAGGGGGATGCAGTGATGAGGCTAGGTTCTGGGTAGAGTTGAGGCCTTTCAACAGACAGTAGCTTTTCCCGGGGGCTAGTTTTTGAAAAACTCACAGAGCCCAGCCTGGAGCCATTCTCAGGGTTTCTGTTTACTGAATTTCAATTGATTGTTGAGGCTGCTAGAGGAAGGGGCAGCCTCTGGCTCTGATTACCCAGTGAAGAAAGTCACTCCTAGGGCTGGTGCCCGAGCTGTGTGACTTTTCCCTGGGTGGAGCTGAGTCTGGCAGGTCAAGTTAGGTTCTTGTGACCTGCTAAATGACTCTAGATTTCTTCCAATGCCTGAGTTGGAGCTAGCAGCTCCACTGAGCTTTGTCGGTATCCAAGATGGAGATCTCTGGTGCTGGGGGTAGGGGTGGCCTTCCCTCCTCTGCTCCCTGAGAAGGAGTGAAGATGTCAGGCTTCTACTCATGCCGAGTCTTGGTTCCTGGGTTGTGTCTGGTCTGCAAACTGCAGGATGAAGATGTCCACTCCTTGTCAGTTCTTGCTGGTGTTGAGTAGAATCCGCTCGCCTGCTGCGTCTGGCTTCTTCATCCCAGACTCTCTGTGGCTCAGGTATGGCTCCTGTGCTCACCCGCCGCCACCTCCACAGCTGCCGCTGCCGTGGCAGCTGCTGGCAAGAGCTCAGAAGTGTCTCCTTGCCTGGGTTTCCCCTCTCTGGCCTAACTCTCTGTCCTGTGATGGCACACTTGGTGTAATTCTCTGGCTTAAGACTGTTCACTGGAACTCTAAAACTGCTTTCTATGGGAGAGCTTGCTTAGATTCCAGCTTCTCCTCCGCCATCTTCCTGGAACACCCCCCCCCATGTTAGGGTGTTTCTAATGAGTGGCTGCTTCCAAGTTCTTTCAAAAGGAGAACAGATATTATCTAAAGAATATCCATAAAAGGATATTTTGCCAAGCTAGGGTGTACTAAAGGCTCTTGACCAATCATGCACATCTCTAGAGACACAGGTTCCATTCCTACTCACCAGCTCTAAGGCATGTAAACAAGGACTTCTCCCTCTTTTTCTTGGTCTCATGGGTCATGCATTCCTCCATCTGAATTTGTAAGCTCCAGAAGAATATATAAGCAGAAGAGCAAGTCTGAAGAGGGCATGTTTAGCTTGACATACTGTGTAAGTTCTTTCAGGGTTTCTTGGTTCTTGTGGTCATAGAAATCATCAGGGCAGAAGAGCATCCTCATAGGGAAGATGGAACAAATCATGCTGTGGGCATATTGGTGATAAGGAAAATGAGAGCCCGCCCTCCCCATCCTGAGCCTTGTACTAAAGCATTTTTCTGGCAGGACGTGCATTTTGGGAAGTGGGAAGAGACTCCTGCAAGCAGGATGTTCCTCACAACCCACTTCTAGGAATTTCTCAAATACAATCCTCTATAATTCTGCATGTGCTAGGAAGAGAAAGTTGTTTCCCCACTGAATCTGACTTGTTATACACAGTCCTCCTTGTCATCCATGAGAGTCCAAAACCACAAACACATCCACAACTGTGTAATCTGCTATCCACTGAAGTGGCAAGCCTCAACCCCCTGGTAAAAATCACAACTGGTGTGCAAAGAAGAAAGTTGACTTTGATTCAGAAACCTCAAAGATACCCAGTTTTCAAGGACTGAACTTATCTTTGTGCCAACATCCACTTACTTCTTCATCTTTTTCATCTTCCTCCCAGTTACAGTAGAAGGATCTATACCAATGGAAGGGGAGGAGGATGCTAACTCTATGCTTCTCCTTTTCTGAACTAACAGGACACACATGGGACTGGCTAAGTCCCAAATGGCAATGTAAACATGACAGACAAAAAGTGGAGGTATGTCTATACAATTTCAAGGAAATTCTGTGAGGATGTTTATATGCATCTGTCCAAATAAGTGCACAATGGCTCATGCCTCTAATCCTACTAATCAGGAGGGTGAGATCTGAGGATCACAGTTTGAACCCAGTCTAGTTTGTAAAATTCTAAAGACACTTATCTTCAAGTAACCAGTCCAAGGCCAGACCTGGAACTGGGGCTCAAATGGTAGAGTGCTAGGAATGGGACAGCACTCAGGCCCCAAATTCAAGTTGCATCCTTGCTTCTTTCTATATTCCCTCAAAGGCCTACAAGATAGTGATTTCCTAGGTGAGGGTGGACTTTGGGTGGGGCTGACTCATTTCTTTAATCCTAGTCTCTCAGCAAGCAAACTGCTAAGGCTCCACTAGCTCCTGAGGCAAATGAAATATTCTGGCAGCCCAGTCCTAAAGAATTAACTTGGAGTGCACTTCTTTGTCTCAAGCCAATTTCCTGTGATAAGACCTCAGTGAAACAGTTTCAGAGAAGTATCAAGTATTCCAATAATCTGCCGGGGGGGGGGTATCATCAGCCCTGGGTTTGAAAGAAGAACACTCATTTTTTAAACAGAATATCCAGCAACTGCTCCATTGTTCCCAATTCTCTATAGTGGTGGAGGAAGTTTCCAACACAGAAGAAATCACCTTTCTGGTAGGCAGGGAACAGGTCCATTGCCAACATTTACAACAAGCCTGAATCCAAGCTGCATATATTATAAGGCACATTCAGGTTTTGGGCTGACTCATTGTCACACTGAGGTGGTAAAAAGAGTGGATCTTTGAAACATGGAAAATGGAGTACACTTCAAAGTGAGTAACAGAGTGGATTGAAAAGTGCATAGTAAATTTTTCTCAGTATACACATATAAAAGCACACAAGAAGAAGGTTGTACTGTAGGCTAGGATGAGATTAAATAGGTTTCCTGTCATACTTACACCTGGCCTGAGTTGCCTTGTGATTCCCTTGGTTTATTTTATAAAAAGGCCTGAGACATTGGATTCATGGTTTGGCACTGATCCAATGTCTGTATCATCGAGTGCAGCACTCATAGCACTCATGCCTGAGACCTGAGTCTCTTGAACTTTGAAAACAACACAGGAACATCTTTCTTGTTCCCGAGCTACAGGCCACGTGAGCTGGCTTGAGCTGACTGTCGGTTACAGTTGCCTGTCTCTCAGAGTTCCATATTCTATTCCATTGTAAGGGAGGCAGTGTCATCTCTCAGAGCCCAATGATCAGAGTTGCTTGCTCACATAAGAACATTCCAAAGACAACCTGGAGGCTGAAATCTCCCCTCCAACATCACTCTGTACACATGTGGACATGATCAAATCCAAACATCCTCAGCTAGGCCTACAAGCCAGCATGATCTCAGCCACAAGGAACCCTTCCTAGGTCAGACCCATGCCTTATTTGTCACTATTCCTTTCATCCTTCACAAATCATTTTGCCTCTCAGGGCCTTCTCAGCCTGCCATTTGATTCTTGGATGTATTTTTGACATCTACTTCTTAGGACATTGTTAGGTTTTTATTTCCTAATCTTCTGTTTGCTCTTGAAGCCCGTGTGTGCTGTCATGTGGAAAATCGTACAAGTATTGAAAAACAAACCTTACACCTATAGTCAGACATTTTTATGGGTGTTCATTCTTGTAAGATAAAAGACTATTCTTGATAATTTTCTCATATCTTATGACAGAGGTGAGGGGGAGAAGGGAAGAGGTGCTGCATTGTCTTCTCATAATTCAAAATACAATAGTTGAAGGAATGTAAGATTTAAAGATAAAAGCTATTTTCCTGTCCTTTTTATAAGCTAGTCGTTTATAAAGTATTCCTCACTAAAGTCTTGTCATCTGTGTCCCACGAACTATCCTCCTCATTCAAAATAATCAGGAAAAACTTTCACAAATAAGTGGGCTGTTGTCTAATCTCCGGATAAGAATTTAAGATATAACATTGCCTGCGAATCTGTGTGTGTACATGTGTGTGGGAGGGTGTGTGAATGTATGTGAATGTGTGTTTGTGCATATGTGTGTTTTAGGACTTGAACTCAAGGGCTATATGACATTCCCGAGCATCATTCCCTTGAGTGTAGTGCTCTAACAATTGTGCCACAGTTCCACTGCAAGTTTTCTGTAGTGAACTGGAGAGGAGAGACTCATAAAATTTCCTGCTCAGGCTGTCTGAACTAAATCTCAGGTCTCAACCTCCTGATTAGCTAGAGTTCTAATTATGAGCCTCCAGAACCTGGTGATAAAACTGTTACTGGCGGCAGTGGGGTTGCAAGTTTCAGTCCAGCTTCATAACATTCTATATCATAAAACAGCAACAGTAAAAACCTATATCAAAATACAATAATAAGATATACTTAGAATACAATTTAGTGATATAGTCTGCTAGCATAACTTTCAGGAATCTGTGTTCTTAATGATTTAGCATCACAAAACCAGACAAAATGAGATAATTTCAGTAGACTCTCCAAATTTTTTAATCCATCATATAATAATTTCAAAACATTATAATAAACTGGAAAACATTCATACTTATTAGGAGAATGTAAAAAAGATAAACGATGGCAGATTATGAAATGGAACATTCTACACTGCAGGAAAATTATTGTCATGATGGATATGTGGTGGTATTGTCATCGTGAATATATGATAATGTTCTTCAGAGCAGCAATAGATAAATATATATTTACTAAATATAGTCTAATTTGTCTCGATCTCTATCAACTTCCAATCTTCTACTGCACATTATCAGTTTATTCATGTTTATGGTATATTCCAAAATAACTAGCAGAGTCAGGTTACCAAATTCATTAGCTTCAATGTTTTAGGAGATAAACCTGCTAATTATATTGACTATTTAATATATTAAACATGTAGTGTGCTATCATTGTACTCTCTAAGTATGTACCTACAATTCTTCAAAGTGAAACGGAATACAAGGTTTTGCCTGTAAAGCTAGCTATTTGGGACATCAGTTTCAGACCAGTGTAGTTTTACCTTCAATGCTCCCAAAACCTAGCTATGCGTAATGGAATACATCTATCATCTCATGTCCATGGGGAGCTGAGAGCAGGAGGACTTCAATTTCATGCCATACTAGGCAAGAACTTCCATATGGCTCCATCTCAACCAAAGAAGGTTCAACACTGGCAGCACCTATAACCCCCACCTAGGTGAAAATAAAAATAAGAGCAATGTAGTATAAGAAACAAACAGTATTAAAACATGCTAATACAAACCATCATAAACAACACACGTAGTTCTTGTTTCTTATACCTGTAATCCTACCTATAGCTAGGATTATATATGTGAGCCAGAGGCACCAAGCAGTTCATCATTTTAAAAATGACTATTTGAAGCCAGGAGCCAGTGTCTCATGCCTGTAATCCCAGCTACTCATGATTCTGAGATATGAGGATCACAGTTTAAAGACAGCCCAGGAAGAAAAGTCCCCATAAGACTCTAATCTCCAATTAATTACTGAAAAAGCAAATGTGGCTTTGTGGCTCAATTGATAGAGTGCTAACTAACTTGAGCTCAGAATCTCAGAGACAGTGTCCAGGTCCTGAGTTCAAGCCCCACAACTGACAAAAAAAAGCATTTTAATGTCTGAATTTTTTTATTGTGAAAATACAGTACAGAGGGGTTACAACTACATGGGCAAGATAATGAGAACATTTCGTATCAAGCATTGTAGCCTCCTCTGTTTCCCCTTACCATCCCTTCCCATCCTCCCTCAATCCTCCCACCTAATCCTCCCCCCAACCAAAGTTATAAAGTTCATTTTCGACATAACAACTTGTATATATCATTGTTGCAATGGGTCCACCTGTATCCCTATTTAAACGATTTGTTTTTGCCCTTCCCCTATACAAATTTTACCAACATCAAATACAGTGAAAGCAGGGGTAAAGCCGTGGGGGAGGGACATGCAAAGCAACAAAGAAATAATCTTATAAATAAATGTGTTAGAAAAAATCGCATGAAAGAAAAAAAACATTTGAATACATATCTTAGGGTTCATTTCCCTAACATCAAATTATCTGACCTTTTCTGCTTGACTCAAACATATACTAGTTACTGCAAAAAAGGGAAAACATGGGACCTATATTTCTTTGGGCCTGGCTTACTTCACTTAATATAATTTTTTTCTAAGTCTTTCCATTTCCTAACAAATGGGGCAATGTCATTCTTTCTGATGGAGGCAAAGAATTCCATTGTGTATATATACCACACTTTCTTGATCCATTCATCTATTGAGGGGCATCTGGGTTGGTTCCATATCTTAACCATGGTAAATAATGCTGCAATAAATTGTCGTACTGGTAGCTTTAGTGTGATCTTGTTTGTAAACATTTGGGTAAATGCCCAAAAGTGGGATTGCTGGGTCATAGGGGAGCTCTATGTGGAGTCTTTTGAGGAACCTCCATACTACATTCCAAAGTGGTTGAACAAGTTTACACTCCCACCAACAATGCAGTAAGGTTCCCTTCTCTCCACATTCCCTCCAGCATCTGTTGTTATTTAGAGTTCTTGATTTTTGCCATTCTAACTGGGGTGAGGTGGTGTCTCAATGTTGTTTGAATTTGCATTTCTTTTTTGGCTAGGGAGGTTGAGCATTTCTTCATGTGTCTATTGGCCATGCTTCTTTCCTCTTCAGAGAAGTTTCTCTTTAAGTCTTTAGCCCACTTATTTATGAGGCAGTTGTTTCTTTGAGGATCTGTTGTTGGGGGATTTAATTTTTTGAGTTCCAGGTATATTTTAGATATGAGACCCTTGTTTGTTGTATGGCTAGTGAAGATCTCCCAACCCGTGGGCTTTCTATTGATCTTACTAGCTAAATCCTTTGCCATGCAGAAGCTCTCCAATTTCATGCAATCCCAATTGTCCAACCTTTCTTTGATTTGTTGTGTTTCCAGGTCTCTATTAAGAAAATTTTGAACTGTGCCAAGGAGACCTAGAGTTTCTCCTATTCCATCCTGTAATGTTTTCAGAGTGTTTGCTTTGACTCTGACGTCTTTGATCCATTTGGAATTGATTCTGGTGCAGGGTGATATATAAGGATCTAGCTTTAGTTTTCTACAAGTAGTTAATCAATTTTGCCAGCATCTAATGTCTGAATTTCTTGTGAACTAAAATGAAAGCTGTGGTATACAATTCTACAGACTACTGCAGATTTAATTATATTTGTAGTTAGAAAAAGTAGCAGCACTTGAACAAAAGACATTTTTTTCATAAACTAGGGCAGACTGGTCTCTAATTGGAGGACATTGCTACACTCATACGTAGTACTTTTTGGTTGTTTTTTGTTTTGTTTTTAGAACAGGACGAGTGAACTTCTTTCTGCCAGTGGCCATTTGGGTATGTCTGACTTCATTCACAGGCCATGCAGAATTAACAGTAAAGACAGGACAAAGTCAACTGGCAGTAAACTTACTTGTCTTTATGCCATGTTCCAAATAATTTGATTAGCGTATATGTCCCTATAGCCTATAGTTTCCTATTCCTGCCTTCCTCAAAATACAAGCATTTCCACCAGTTCAGATTTGAGCCAGGCAATATTCAGTATTAGTGCAAGAGTCGAGGAAAATTGTAACACAACCAGGGAAGCATGCAACCAACACTTCAGTAGCTGGACACTGGGAATTCAGGCCTATAATCCGAGCTACTCAGGAGGCTGATGATCACAGTTCAAAGCCAGCTCCAGTGAGAAAATCTGTAAGACCCTTCTCTCCAATTAACAATCAAAAATCCATAAAGGGAACCGGGGCTCCAGAGGTAGAGTAGCCTTGATTACAAAACCTCAAGGGCAGCACCCAATTCTGAGTTCAAGCTGCAAGTCAGGCACAAAAACAAAAACAATCACAAACAACAACAACAAAAAAACAGAAACTGGGAGAAAGCTAAGGAAAGGATAGCATTGCCTACAAGAAAAATGTACACATTACATGTTTTGTGAAATGGTAAACTCACTGTACACACCTGAGTAACAATTACATTTAAAAAAGAATGTGGGAAATTCCAAAGCCATAGGGCCTTATGATGTGCATCTGCTTTCCAGAATTTCAAAGTCCCATCATCTGAGCAGGTATCACATAGCCCAGGGTGATTAGAAAGTATGAAGGCAGAGATTTTTTCAGATTGGCCCAGCAAATCTTTGATTACTTTAAGCAAAAAAAGAAAAGAAAGCAAACCAAACAAAATAAACTTTAAGGTTAATTATGCTGCTATTAAAGATTCAGATGTTGGTACACTTTGTAGAGGGAAAGGGAAAATACAAATTCTTCATATAAGGATACAGGTGGACTCATTGCAACAATGAGATGTACAACACATTATGTCAAAAAACGAACTTTACAATTTTGGCGTGGGAGGTGGGAGATGGGAAGGGATGGGAAGGGGAAACAAAGGAGGAGGCAACAATGTTTCATAAGAAATGTACTCATTATCTTGCTCATGTAATTGTAACTTCTCTGTACGTTATTTTCACAATTTAAAAAATTGAAAAAAAAAGATTTCAGGCAGATTTATACTGGTAAATGATGAGTTAGTACATATGTTTTGTAGATACTGAACTCAAATGTGTCAGAAAAATATCCTTGGATTCATAACTAGAAACTGTGAAGTGTAAGGTATATTAATTAGGTAAGTTTCATTAGGTAGCCAATGAAGAAAACAACACATGGTATTCAGTCAGGTAAATTAGTTTATTTTTATGTATTGATTTATTTTTGGTCCAGTTGTGGGGCCTGAACTCTGGGCCTGGGCGCTGTCCCTCAGCTCTTCAGCTCAAGGTTAGCTCTACCACTTGAGCCACAGTGCCACTTCCAGCTTTTTTCTTTTTGCTTATTTGGTGCTGAGGAATCGAATCCAGGGCCCCATGCATGCAAGGCAAGTGCTCTACCACTGAGCCACTTTCCCAGCCCCTAAAGTAGTTTATTTACTGAACTGCTGCCCATGCCATACATGGTGGAGAGGCATGTAGAAAAGGGGGGGGGGGGTGTTGGTGACCCAACCTAGGGCCAAGTCGTATCTAAGCCAAAGACCAGATGAGGTATGCCCAGGTTGGGGAAAAGTCTGACCACATTGGATCTGGATGTGACCTCGGGGCCTGGGACTCTCCTCTGGTCAGATGGAAAGTGTGACCAGTAGCTGACCAGGTTGTGACTTAATGGGGGGGAGGGGTGAGGTGGCTGCCTTCAGGAGTCCCAGATAACTAGGTAACACATAAAGGGTGGAAACTTAGCAAAGAAGTGGGGAGGTGTCTGCATAGGGTCTGCATGGCCTGGGGCAGACCTAATACCAAATACAAGTAGTACCTCTGCCATGTAATTCCTGACTCCAAACCATTCATTCTCAATCATTTCTTCCTTCCTTCCTTCCTTTCTTCCTTCCTTCCTTCCTTCCTTCCTTCCTTCCTTCTTTCTTTCTTTCCTTCCTTCTTTGTTCCTTTGTTCGTTTGTTCATTCCTTCCTTCCTTTCTTTTCTCTCCCCATCTCTCCTCTCTCCCTCTCTCTACCAATCTCTCCTCTCCTTCACTAAACCTCCCTCTCTCCCCTACCCCAGTATTCTCAACTCTCAAATAATGAACACTTGCTGAATTGAACTCACAAGCTGGGAAGAGTAGCTCAATGGGCAAATATGAAATTTAGTTTAATGTTTCCTTACATCTCTACCACAGATCACTGGAATCAAATAATGTACACTCAGCAGCATGCCATCTCAAGCTATTTGGAGGAGGAAAGCAAGCATGTTTTCACTGCATTCTGTGAAGTCCACTCTGGGAAGGTGGGGCAGACTCCTCCCTCCTTTTGGCTAAATCTTAGCCCAGTTTCTGCATCAGAAGAGGTGACTGCCTCGAAGTGAACCAGTTACCTAAGTGACTCAGGTACTGGGCAGAAACCTAGCCTCTTGTGATACTGAGATTAATGGCATGATTCAACATGATTCACTAGTTTGTTGAGGCTGGGACTTCCTAAATTTTTGGTTAGGCTATGTTCAAATTGTGATCTATTTATTTCTGATTGCTAACCATGATTATAGATGTGAGCCAGTACATCAGATCATTCAAAGTCCTTTATCATGCATGGAAGACATGAGGTTTCCCAAATGACATACCAGTTGACAGACAGCAAAATAAGTCATTAATTCTGGTTAAGATGTGTTTTTAATGTGAAACAAAATTTACTTAGCAAAATATGACTACTGTGATTATACTTTTAAACTTACCCTACATTTTAATATCAAATCACCTATATTAGCCAATGATTAACTCAAATTACCGGTAATCATTTATTTCTGTCTTCTACAGATAGGCAGAACTGGATCACACACTATTAACTAAAGTGGTAGAATTTGAGAAGATCACACTTCTGAGACATTCTAGGAAGGAAAGTATCACCCATATCCACCTACTAGGTAGGGATATTGGAATGCAATTATGATCCCTGCTTTTTAGGCTAGGTGCAAAAATTGCTAATCTATGAGTAAAGTAACTTAAACAAAAAGGATTGGTGTAGTGACTCCAGTGGTGGAGTACCTGTCTGGCAAACACAACATCAAAACTCAAATCAACTTCCTAAAATTAAAATATGAAAAAGAAAGAACGAACAACTCATGTTGAACATGTGTTCAATGTAAAGATTTACAATAAATTATTGTAGTTATAATACCATCATTTATTTCTAGGGACAAACACATTTTGTGTCAAGCCTAAATGAAAAAATAACACACTATATACGCTTTGTATATGCTTTGGTAAAACACAGGTCTGGCTTACAATGGTGAACCCTTAAGTTTGCATGTGCAGTGGTGTTGCAGGGTTGTTAAAGTTTATGGAAGTCCATCTTTTTGATGAACTTAACATGAAATTACCTAAGCAAACAGTTCACTGGACGGATACTGCTGATACACACACACACACACACACACACACACACACACACACACACACACACACACACACACACACATGTATGTGTTTATATATTAAGTGATACATGAATAAAATTAATGATGAATAAACTCAGTGAACAGATACCTTTCCCAAATAATTATTTTACCTGAATAAATTCATGTCTTAAACTCTCCAATCACACTTACATAGCTGCTGATTCCCATCAGCTTTTTTATGATACTTTTTTCTTTGTTTTTCAGATGAAAAAACCTGCCAATAAATATACCTGTATGACATTCCTTTCTTTAAAAAATGAAAATGATGTTGTGTAATCTGGTTGTTTATGTGTCATCAAAATAATTTTTTATAATTTCAAGTACATATTGTCTTAGACTTGGATCTCACTCATTTTCTTCCAATAATACCTATAGGAAGGGGAAAATGAAGGATCATTCTGTTACTTTGTGAGCTTCTGTTATTAATCATTGCAATAAGTATTATGAAAATGAAACTCTGAAATTATTTGGAGATTATTTGTAAGTTACCTTTCTACACACTCATGCTACTCCCTCAACTAAATCACAGAACTTAAAATAAGTAACATTTTAGCTGGGAGCCAGTAGCTGATGTCTGTAATCCTAGCTACTCAGGAGCTAAGATCTGAGTATGGTAGTTCAAAGCTAGCCTTAGCAGGAAATCTGTGACACTCTTACCTCCAATTAACAGCCAGAAAAACTGAAGTGGCCCTGTGGCTCAAGTGGTAAAGTGCTAGCCTTGATCTTAAGAGCTTAGGGACAGTGCCCAGGCCCATGACCATGAAAAAGAAAAACAAAAAAGGAAAAACAGGGGGGAAGCAACATTTTAAAGCTTATGTATAAGGGGGGACCAAGATGGCGACGGGCAGTAGGGAAACGCCACAGCTCTCTCCAACCAAAAAGAGAGTTCGAGTTCCAACGCTTAATCTCCCCAAGAGACAGAAAACAACAAAAAGATGAACACTCAGAGAAAAACCAGAGGTGGAAAATAACAAAAAAGAAAGAGAGGAAAAGAAGAATTTCAGAACAGAAAAAAGCGAAGACCCCTCCCCCAACCTTTACTGGCCGCACTCCAGGCTGGGGCCGGAACCAGGCCCGGGGATCCAGCGCCTGAACAACACGACCAACTCCTCCCAACTGAAGTAAAAAGCTGAGCATACGCCTCAACAGAGGGGAGAAAACCAGGAAACAACACTCCCCGGGAAGCACGCCTGTGACAACAAAAGACCTGGAGGCCCAGGACAAGAGAAGCACAAACACCACCAAAACTCCACCCATATACACTAGACTGGGAATTGGGCAACACAGGCTGCCAGCACCTGATAGTAAGCAGGAGCTCAGACTGTTAAGGTGGCTCAGAAATAGAGTGATAGTCTTGGAGTATGAGGCTCTGGAACTGATTCCTCAGCATCACAAAAGCAAAAAGGGTCAGAAGTGGTGCTGTGGCTCAAATGGTAGGGTGCCAGCCTTGAGCTGAAGAGCTGAGGGACAGCACACAAACCTAGAGTTCAAGCCCACAACCAGCCCAAAACAAACAAACAAAAACGCATCAGGAGTCCATAGCAGACTCCAGTATTTGGGAGAGTGCATCCAGAGCATCTGTTCTTCAAAAGAGCACCCGTAGGAGCAAACACAAGCGGTCTAGACTGCTCAACCCTTCCAAAGGCGGGAACTGCCAGCAATCTACAGCAGAGAGCTGAGAATCCTAAGTAGGTCAGAATAGCAGCTGGAAATAGGCTCCCAACAGAACCTAGATCAGGCACAGACTCTCTCTACCAATATAGAATCAGCAACCAAGCAAAGACAGACACACCAAAACAAAATTGAAGAGCAGTCTCCTGAACCCCCATGCGAAAATCACAGAGAAAAATCACAAGGTTTACCACCATGTAGGACAGCAAGCTCACCTCAAAAGCCAGCAGCCACGCAGGGGAGAGCCCCAGTGGGAGCAAAGCAGGAATGGAAGACAAAAGCTACATCCAAGGGTTGCTGGAGGCAATGACTTAAAAAATAAAGCGAGAAATTGATCAGAAATTGAAAGAGCACAAGGATGATCTATCAAAAGAGATACAGGGTATCAAACAAGAGATGCATGCAAAAATAGAAGCTGCACAAACCTCAGTAAGAAGTGAGATAAACCCCAAATTAGAGGTAATGCATACCTCATTGAGAGGGGAGATCAGTACTCTGAGAACCAACATTGAATCCATAAAGGGATCCATTTCCTCCATGCAAATCACAATATAAGCCACGATCAACAGAGTGAATGAAAGGGAAGGTAGAGTGTCAGATACAGAAGACAGAATACACCAACTGGACCAAAAAGTGACAGATATGGAAAAATCACTCAAATTAAACCAAAGGGAAATTCAAGAGCCAGCAGATAATGCTAAAAAATTTAACCTTCGCATAATCGGAGTGGACGAAGGTGAGGAATTCCAGAACAAGGGAATGCAACACCTATTTAACAAGATAATCAATGAAAATTTTCCCCACCTCAAAAACGACCATCTTAACTACATCAAAAAAGCTTATCGAACACCCAACAAGCAAGACACCAGGAGAAACACTTCTAGACACATTATAGTAAAAATGATAGATCTGAATAATAAGGAAACAATCCTTCATGCAGCAGAAATGAAGAAGGACCTGTACTACAATGGGAAAAAAAAGTAGAATCACTGCAGATCTCTCCACACAAACAATGAATGCAAGAAAAGCCTGGGAAAGCACCATACGAGCCCTGAGAGCCAATAACTGCCAACCCAGACTAATATACCCGGCAAAGCTAGCATTCACATTCAATGGAGAACTGAAAACTTTTAATAGCAAAGAAAAACTAAATGAATACATAAACATTAAGCCAGCATTACAAAGAATTCTAAGAGGGGGCACACAACCTGAAGAAAGCAACCAGGAACTGGGGCCTGCCCCAAACAGGCGTTACTCAAAGTCTAACTGAGCAAGCACAGGAGGAAAGGAAAGAAGAAAAACTTAGGAAAACGGAATGGCAGGGACAACAATGCATCTCTCTATACTTTCTCTTAATATAAATGGGCTGAATTCGCCAATTCAAAGAAAACGAACTGAGGACTGGATCAGAAAACAAGAACCATCCATCTGTTGCCTTCAGGAGACCCACCTCTCAGCCAAACATACAAACAAACACAGAGTGAAGGGGTGGAAAAGGATCTACCAATCAAACGCCCCCAGTAAGAAAGCAGGTGTAGCCGTCCTGATATCTGACAAAATAAACTTTTCATTAAAATCAGTACAGAAAGACAAGGACGGACACTACATATTAATAAAGGGAACAATCCAAGAGGAGGATATAACCATCATCAACTTATATGCCACAAATATTGGTGCACCCAGAGATGTTAAACAAATGCTCTCAAACTTACAGAATAAAATAGATCCCAATACGATAATACTAGGAGACTTTAACACACCACTCTCACCAAAGGACAGGTCTACCAACCAGAGGATTGGCAAAGAAGCTACCGAATTAAGAGAGGCCATACTTCAAGCGGAATTAACTGACATCTACCGAGTATTTCACCCTAAAACAACACAGTACACATTCTTCTCAGCAGCTCACGGAACTTTCTCCAAAATAGACCATATCATAGTTCATGCAAGGAACTTAAGTAAATACAAAGGGATCGACATAATCCCCTGTATCCTATTTGACCACAATGGAATCAAGCTAGGTCTCAATAACAAAGCATACCACAGAAATTTCTCTAATACATGGAAATTGAACAGCACACTCCTTAACAATGCCTGGATAACAGAAGAGATCAGAGAAGAAATAAAGCATTTCCTACAACTCAATGAAAATGAAAACACCTCACAAAGAAACTTGTGGGACACAGCAAAAGCAGTCCTGAGGGGCAAATTTATTGCCCTCAGTGCCCACATCAAGAGAATGGAGACAGACCAAGTAAATAATCTCATGTTGCAATTAAAACAGCTAGAAAAACAAGAAAAAATGGGACCTAAAGCTACTAGACGAAGCCAGATAACCAAATTAAAAGCAGAGATTAACCAATTAGAAAATCAGAAAACCATAACCAAAATAAACCACACAAAAAGGTGATTCTTTAAAAAATTTACTAAATTGATTGCCCATTGGCTAGATTAATTAAAAAAAGAAGAGAGGAAACCCATATTAATAGGATTAGGGATGCCACGGGAAACATCACCACACGTACCCAAGATATCCAAACAATTCTAACAGACTACTTTCAAAAGCTATACTCTCTAAAGGAAGAAAATCGGGCAGAAATGGATGCATTTTTAGAGAAATACAAGTTGCCCAAACTGAGCAAAGAAGAAGTTAACCAATTAAATAAGCCAATATCCTACAATGAGATACAGGAAGCTATCAAAAGTCTTCCAACAAAAAAAAGCCCAGGACCAGATGGATTCACAGCAGAATTCTATAAGACCTTTAAACAAGAACTAATACCCATACTCCTCAAGCTCTTCAGAGAAACAGAGAAGGAGGGAGCTATCCCAAACTCATTCTATGAAGCCAATATCACACTCATCCCCAAACCAGGCAAAGACCCAACCAAAAAGGAGAATTACAGGCCAATCTCCTTAATGAACACAGATGCAAAGATCCTTAACAAGATTCTAGGTAACAGAATCCAGAAACACATAAAAAACATAATTCACTATGACCAGGTAGGCTTCATCCCAGAGACACAGGGATGGTTTAACATACGTAAGTCAATAAATGTAATCCAACATATCAACAGAGCCAAGGTCAAGAATCACATGATTATTGCTACAGATGCAGAAAAGGCCTTTGACAAAATTCAACATTCATTCATGCTAAAAGCTCTGGAGAAAATAGGAATAGAAGGAACATTTCTAAAAACAATAAAAGCCATTTATGACAGACCAATAGCCAATATTATACTTAATGGGGAAAAGCTACAACCAATTCTCATAAAATCAGGAACAAGGCAAGGATGCCCACTGTCTCCACTCCTCTTCAATATAGTCCTAGAACCCTTAGCCCGGACAATAAGGCAAGAAAAAGACATTAAAGGGATCCGCATAGGGAAAGAATAAGTTAAACTATCCCTTTTTGCATACGACATGATACTATACCTCCACGATCCCTAAAAGTCCTTCCCGAATCTCTTAGAAATCATAACTCTCTTCGTCAAAATAGCAGGATACAAAATAAACCCACAAAAATCAGTTGCCTTCCTATACACTGATAATGTACAGGAAGAGAGGGAAATAAAGGGAGCAACCCCATTCACAATAACCTCCCGAAAAATAAAATATTTAGGAATTAACCTAACCAAAGATGTAAAAGAACTATTTATTGAGAACTATAAACAGTTAAAGAAAGAAATTGCAGAAGACACTAGGAAATGGAAAGACCTCCCATGCTCCTGGATAGGCCAACTTAATATAGTAAAGATGGTAATACTTCCCAAACTAATATACAAATTCAATGCAATTCCTATTAAAATCCCAATGACGTACATCACTGAAATACAGAAAACAGTCCAAAATTTCATATGGAACAACAAAAGACCTAGAATAGCCAAAACAAAGAAACACATGAGGAAATGTTCATCATCTCTGGTGGTGAAGGAAATGCAAATAAAGACAACCCTGAGACACCACCTTACCCCAGTCAGAATATCCCACATCCACAAATCAGCCAACCACAAATGCTGGAGGGGATGTGGAGAACGAGGAACGCTATTACACTGCTGGTGGGAATGTACACTTATACAACCACTTTGGAAAGCAGTCTGGAGGGTCCTTAGAAAGCTAAAGATTGACCTCCCTTACGACCCAGTCATACCACTTCTAGGCATCTACCCTGAACAACAGGAACCAATATACAAGGACACGT
The DNA here is from genome assembly GCF_024711535.1 of Dipodomys merriami. Classification (NCBI taxonomy): domain Eukaryota; kingdom Metazoa; phylum Chordata; class Mammalia; order Rodentia; family Heteromyidae; genus Dipodomys; species Dipodomys merriami. The sequence continues at coordinate 61,277 of NW_027206399.1, read as the reverse complement.
GCACCTCCATGTTTATTGCAGCACTGTTCGCAATAGCTAGGATATGGAAACAACCTAGATGCCCCACCACAGATGAATGGATCCAAAAATTGTGGTATCTATACACAATGGAATATTATGCAGCCATTAGAAATGACAGAATAATGGCATTTGCAGGGAAATGGATGGAGCTAGAAGGAATCATGTTGAGCGAGGTAAGCCAAGAATGAAGAGACAAACAGTACATGGTCTCCCTGATAAGTGGATGCTAAATCCAAAATGTTAGGTGATATGACAAAACTAATAGGACTTAAGAAACAAAGAACTCCCACTCATCTGGTTGAACCACTACCAAATATCCCCATGCTGCTGATCACATATATGGTATATAACATGTGAGCACCGTTATATATTACAGACTGTGATAGACAATTTGCTCCAGGAAAATTAGAATGAACTTGTGACTTTAAATGAGCATCATTATTCCACAATACTGTGAATTTCCGGAAATTATGTAATCACTTAATCACAATCAAAAAAAAAAAAAGAACCTCAGGGAAGGGAGGGAGGGAGGGGATGGTAGGGGGAAAACAATGGAGGGGGTAACAATGTTCAAGAGGAAGTGTACTCATTACCTCACTCATGTAACTGTAACCCTCTGTATAGTATCTTTGCAATAAAAAAAATTTAAAAAACATCTCATACTGACCATGACCTCATCAAGGACTCAAGATCTCTCCCTGTCCTGCCTCAACACTGGGCAGTCAGTTGAGGTCTAGTTATCCAACCAAGGATATGGGAATGAATAGATTTCTCAGCCATGGGATGCAGACTGGAGGGCTCTAGGTCCCTCTCTCTCGAGAAGGAGAAATGGGCTGATCCATCCCAGGAATGATCTTGGGTTGTGAGTATCCTCAATGAAACAACCCTGCTCAGAACCCAGTGCCTCTGGTTTTCCAACCAGCCTCGACCTTCAGTCGGCCCTCTCTGAATCCTACATCTGTCTTCTAGAATAAAGGCTGAGCCAGCAAAGAGACCCACCTCTACCTCAGAGAGTGGCAGTCACGGGGCCCTAGAGTTCCCTAGAGGAAGTCTCAGAGCAACACGGGTCTGACTCCCGCCCTCATTTCCTGGCTGTCCTGTGCCAGTGGCATGTCTACCTCTGTCTCTTGTCCAGGAATGAACACTGCAGGTGTCATTTTCAGATTGAGCCAGCAAAATTCCCATTCCCCAAGGATGTACTGCACAGGCATCCTGTAGCCAACGACAACCAGGTCGTCAATGGTGAACCCAGAGTGCCAGGATTTTAAGTGCCATGTGGCTGTGTCGAAGGCTCTATCACTGATGGTCTAGGTTGTCATTTGAGGTCATGGCTACAATGGCCTGACATGCTTGATCTGGGATCGTCCTCCCTCTTCATCTTCATGCTTTGCCATGCCACATACACTTGGTTGAAACTTTTGGAATGAAAGGTTCTGGACAGAAGTGGAGCTTGGCATAGACTCAAGCCCCAGGCATCCCCCAGGAGATGGTGGAGAACTGGATTCCCTAAAAAAGACAATCTGGTCAGACTTAACCCGTTGTTGTCTGAGAAAGAGACATTCCAGTGTGACTGCTGCTCACCACAGTGTCCCAGGGCCCAGTGGCAGGATGCCTGCCCTGTGCCCTGACAAGTCCCACCTGGGAGAGCATCTGTCCTGCCTCCAGGCCAATTCAGACCTGCCATTGTATACAACAACTCTTGTTTCCTCCTCTAACAAGCAGCTCAGTATCCAACCACCATGGGAACCCAGTCCGAGAGGCACAATGGAGAGAAAGCTGCCGAAGCAAGCGTTTGGAAAGGAGCAGAGATCACAGCAGGCAAAGCAGCCATGAAGATGTGTCTGCAATGAGTCCTTAGCTGGGTTCAGCAAAGAGAGGCCGGCGCAGGTGGGCAGAGCACTTCCATAAAGCTGCCTGTGGTGGATAAATGGCTTCTGATTTGACATGGACAACAGAATAAGGGACTGCAAGTTCAATGAATAATCTCTGGCCAGAGAAACAAGGTCAAACGCTTAAGTTTCTTCACTTCCAGTGGTTCCTGGTATTTCCAGCTGAGTGGACATCTTTCTGTGACCAGTGGGTGCCACCCCACCTTCTGCGGAGTCTGCGTGAGAGATTGTGTTGGACAAAGAGCTTCAAGGAAGCATGCCCCCAGGAAAGGAGTGTTGGTTCAAGGCTTCCCATACACTTGGCTGCACCTTTATAGCCTCTACCCTTATTCTTACTATATTCTTCTTGGCTGTACATTCGTTGCCTTTATTCTCATTTTGGCTATTTTTCTATTGATCCGTGAACAGAGCATGTTGTATTTTTCCAGTCCAATAGAGATGGCTTCTCTAAGTAATAAAGACTAAGGCCAAAGATTAAATGTGGGCAATCCCCCAATCAATCTATCATCTGATGTGACGTTGCCTCCAGAAACTCCTACAACTTCACAAGCGGTTTTGCAGCTCACAAATAGTAAATATAGAGACTTAAAATTTCTAGATATGTCCAACAGACAAAATCAATAAACTAAACTAAGTTAGAAAGAGTTATCCCAGTAGTTTAGAGAGTTCTAAAAAAGAAGGGACCTCTGATTATATAAGAAAAAGAAAGATTCTCCCAACAGTTATGATTAAGTTTAGTCCAACTTACGTTATAGGGAATAGATGGTGTTTTCACACAAAATATAAAGTTAGTGACATATTTCCTGAACCAACCAAGAACCATTTCCTTATACAGGAGCTTATAAAGATGAAATTAATTGGATAAAATTAAAAAGAGTATAATGTAAGTACAGCCCTGTCTTAGGTTTGTTAATTATTAAACATAAAAAAGGCTGAATAGATGACGTATTCTATTAAACAATATGCTAGACTTGTTTCGCACCACTTAGCTTAAACAGTTGGTGGAATAGTCATTAATTTTCATGTAATTCATCAATGCTTTGCCTTTAAAAATTTGATTACGTGCTTAAATAAACAAAAAATCTATGTCACGATCACACACTGTATAAAAATGTTAATTCTCCTCAATAAAGATACACTCAGATGCAACTCTTTTGAGTCTATGTCTGTTTGTCACTTCGCCAACTCCTTTGCCCACCTATCCCGAGATCCCTGTCCCATCGGTCCCAGTGCTCCGGCCGAGCTGGTCCGTTGCAATGCTTATCCCTTGACAACCCCTCTTGACACTCTTTCACTCTATACCTCTCTAGCCATTGGACACTTTCTTATCTGACAGGAAAATAAACTCGGTGAGACAGGGGAGATTGAAACTCTGTGACCCACCCTGAACCCTATGGTCTACCCGAGACTGTTTCCCTCTGCAGTCAGCGACCATACAGATTCTAGATGTCATGAAGTGACTGAGGGGTCTGTGGCTTGGTCCTACATACTGGATTTTGGCTCTTAAACTGACCCCACAGAGATTGTGAATGGTTGGCTCCCTTGATCCAGGGACTCCAAACCAAAGCTTGCATGCTCCCTTCTTCCTTCCTTTCCTCCTTTTCTCCCTCCATTGTTTCCTCCTCTCTTTCTCTTTCCTCTCTTTGTGTCACTCCTAAGCCTTGAACTCAGAGCATGGGTGTTGTCCCTGAGCCTTTTTACTCAAAGCTAACAGTCTATGGCTTGAGCCACTCATCCACTTCTGGCGTTTTCTTTTTGGTAGTTACTAGGCGATAAGAGTCTTACAAGCTTTCCTGCCTGGGCCTTAAGCCTCAATCCTCCCATCTCAGCCTCCTAAGTAGCTAGGATGACAGGTGTGAAGCACCGGCATCCAACTCAAACCAAGATTTCTTCATGTGCTGTGGAACCAGCACTGGAACCTTTCATTGTCTATGCCGCCCCCTTCCCTTCCGGCCCTGGCACACACTGTAACCGTTTGTTGTATAAATAAATGAGCATTTGCCTACAACAATACTACAGAAAAGTCCCATTCAATTCAGGTAAGCATCCTTGGTGGGGGCAAAGCCTGATGTAGCTTTCTCACTGTTCTCTCTCCTTTCCTACCCTCCTGGTGCCACCCACTTAACTGTTTTGTTTCCAAGGATGTGAGCCATGATGTACTCACTGGATTCCGGGGTCTCTGGGATGCCTATCTTCTCAAAGATCTCTATCCAGCCACTGACCTGCTCTGTGGAACTCAATTCCCTACTCTGGTGTGAACAAGGTTGCTGGGAAGTGAATGCCCGGCTCAAGAGCCCTCTTCTCCACTCCCTGGGGCCAGAAAGGATGGTTCACCATATCCGGCCCCCAAATTTCATGTTGCAGAGAAAGGATCCTTGAGGCATCCCGGGTCTCTGAATCTCCCAGAGTCCAGTACAGGTTTGGGGAATTGTCTCTGTTCACAGCTGGCAGGTTGCTGCGGATGGTGAGGTCACAGTCTGTGCTCCCCATGACATCCTCAACTGTAGTGGTCACCCTAGAGAGAGCCGGAGGAGAATCAGCAGCTGCCGGAGAAAGGCAGTCAAGGCATGACCTTCATAGCAGGAGACCATCTGGCTTGGGAACTCTGCTTGTGCCACTTTGAACGTCATTGTTTGGTGGCTGAAATGGTACATCTAATTTGACCAATCCAGAATCCCAGGCATTAGTAGAAATTGCCAGCTTCAAGAAAAAAAAACCCTGGAAAATCTGGTATTTCACTTGTCCCAATCAAACTTAAAGGGTTCCAAAGTCAGTGGTCCCCTTTTCCTTGCAGACAGCCTACAGCAGGTTACAGAAAATGGCATTCAGAGAGCCCTAGCTAACTGCCATGTCCTGATCCCAAGCAGGCTCCAGCATGGGGAACACACTTGCTTATCATTGCCCAGCTGGAAACAGCCCAGGAGGGCACAGATTGGTGTCTGCAGAACTCCAGGGAGGACTGCCCACCAGTGCACTGCCCCGGGAGGGTATCCACACCACCATTGGGTGCCCGGAGCCCCCTTCCCTGATGCCCACAGACACTGCCAATGCCTGGGTAAGATTCCCCTCTCATTCTCGGTCACGGTGAACCATCTGCCATGTCACACCGTTTGACACTTCCCAACCCTCCTAGCTTCACAGCCACTGCCCTACTCCCCCCCATCTCATTCCCTATTTATGTTTGGCAGACACATTCCCAACTTTGAATTAGCTCCAATTATACACACCAGAGCATATTGTCTGGCTGGAAGAGTGCAGCTGTTGTCACAGTAGCCTCATGAGCCTTCTGGCTGAAGACAGAAGGGCAGGTGTCCACTCTGGTCTGCAGTTCACACAGGCCTCCTAAGGGAGACCAACACAGGTCCAGCAGCTACTGTGGGCTGCAGGAAAGGGGAAGAAAGAGGTGGAAAGGAACATCTACTGAAACCTTCCCTAAAGGAGCCATGAAACGGTGAAAGAGAATACAAAAATTGTGGCTGGGCTCATACTGGACATTAGTGATTAAAGAACAACAAATAAAATGCTCTTGCTCTTTTTAGACACAGTGACAAATATATTTTCATTGTTCTCATCTCCCTGCTATCCCAACACACACACACAGAGAGAGAGAGAGAGAGAGAGAGAGAGAGAGAGAGAGAGAGAGAGAGAGAGAGAGAGAGAGAGAGAGAGAGAGAGAGAGAGAGAAACACAAACACACAAAAATCCAAACCAGTGACAGAAGACTTATCCATGAATTTGACAACTGATTATTCACCTGAGCACAGACAGGCTGTACCTTGAGAAAGATGATCTCTCTCTCTCTCTCTCTCTCTCTCTCTCTCTCTCTCTCTCTCTCTCTCTCTCTCTCTCTCTCTCTCTCTCTCTCTCTCTCTCTCTCTCTCTCTCTCTCTGTGTCTTTCTCTGTCTCTGTCTCTTTCTCTCTGTCTCTCTGTCTCTCTGTCTTTCTCTCTTTCACTCACACACATAAGCATACAGACTCAGAGCAGTGCCTCTCCTGAGTTTGTTGGTTTCTCATCTGGGCATGTACCAGCTCGAGCACGGGGGTTCCCTTGTCAGAACCAGGGGCTCCCACCCAAGGGGAACAATGCTCTAATAATGCAGAACCACCCTGCCTCCCCCTTTTTCTAGGGCCAGACCCTTCCCCTTGGCAACAACCAGCCTTGAATCCCCATTCACCAAAACCCTAGGACGCTGGGTGAAGGAGTCTGGAGACAGGTGGCTCCTCAGAGCCTGGACAGAAAACAAAGTAGGAGGTCATGGTGCCTCCAGAGACGTGTCTGACCTGGGGTGGGGTCGTTGTTGGGGACTTTGTTGGGGTCCTAAAGGCTATATATATGGATGGACTCCCTACTTCCAGCCTAGATACTTCTGGGCTACTTGGCAGATTCTTGGGGAGTACAAGGAGACCAGATGGCCTGGGAACACTAGCAGAGGTTGGCAGAGCTGGGAAATGTGATCACCCAGTCAGAACTGTTGAAAACTGGGGTTGTCAGCCCCCCCCAGGTTTGGGGGTACAAGACAGGTGTATGTTTGTCAGAGGGGGTGTGTTTCTCTGCCAAATACCCACCTTCTATCTGACCCCAGTGCCCTCACCTCTCTAGTGAGCTCTTCTGGGAATGTCCTCAGGTGAAAGGGTGACTGAGCACAGAAGACAAAGGTTCACACATCAAGGGGGCCTATGTTCTGCATCTAACACCCCCTCCCAGTGAAAAGGAAAAGACCTTAGAAGGCAGGTGTGGAGGTGCTGCTTCCCACCTCTGACTAAAGCCACCAGGTTCCCAGCAGGGAAGGGTGCAGATGCGTGGCTATGTGGCTCCCACTGCTCCAGGCCAGGGGTTCTGTGGTGCCCCCTCCCCACCCATCCCTGCAGCTCCCCTTTTCCTGGAACACTGGCCACTAAGGATGAGGGTGGGATCCCTGGGTAGACACCCACATCCACCCCCCACCCCTGGAGTGCATTTGTGGCAGAGCCAGGGTGGACTGTGGGGCGCAGGGGATGTCCAGGGGGGGATGGAGAGGGGAGGTGAGAGGAACGGTTCCTGGTCCTCACGGGTAGGGGAAGGGTAGAGTAGGGGGGTTGCAGGGTGCAGGGGTCGTGGGGTGCAGGCATGCAGGGCGGCCATTCACATGTGCTGCTGGGAGAAGCTGCAACTCCGGGTGTGTGCCCCGAGTCTGAGGACCACAGGCCTGGACCAAGTCAAGGCCACAAGCCATCCAGGGGCACACCATCTCCCCTAGGTGCCTGCAAGAGGCTCCGAGTTTTGGTGCTGTCAGCTCCATGTTTGAAACACGGTGCTGCTGGGTGGAGGAGGAGGCATCTGCAGGCACGTGGTGGGGCTGTGTGCAGCCTCTGCTCCTTCTCCTCAGCCACCACCGCCGCCTCAGTGGCCTCCTGCCCTGTGAAGGCGGCTTCCGCCACCGTCTATGCCTCCACCTCAGTAGCCTCTGCTCTGCTGTGCTCCCTGCCGCCATGGCTGCCGCGACTCTGAGGGGCTGCGTCCAGCGAAGTGCCTGCCATGCAGGCTCAGCATCCCACGCTATGATCTGGGCGGCCACCACCACTGAAGCCGTTTCCACTGGTGCTTGTGTTCATGCTAACTCTTTTTTCTGCTCTCTCTTGGCCCCACAGTCCTCTCCTGGGCCACCCCATCCCTGTTGCACACATGACCCTGAACCCTTGGGTCCCTGGCCATTGCTGCCACCAAAGTGGGCACCTGGGCTCGGCCCCCTCCTCCCCTGGGCCCAGTCCCCCACCCACAGTCACAGCCCTGACTGGGCCCTGAGGCTTCCTCCTCCACTCCACTCACCAAGCAGTTGCATGGTGACACTCATGCATGTATGTGTGTTTGTGTTTGTGTGTGTGTGATTGTTGGGGATAACTACGTCTCAAGGACTCAGAACATAGCACCCTCTGGGATGACTCAGCACACAACGCACTTCCAAAAACAGCTCAAAGCACCCTGTGTAAAGGACTCAGCACACAGCTCCCTTTGAAGGACTCAACATGCAGTACGCTGGGTAGAGTACTCAGCACACAGCACCTTTTGAAGGAGGGAGTCCATAGCCCGCAGTGTAAAGGACTCAGTGCATGGCATACTTTGAAAAACTCAGCACGTAGCACTGTTTCCCAGGGACATCATGTTAAGACTCCACACATCACACCATGTTAATACTCCACACAGCAACCTTTGAAGGGCTGAGTATGAAGCACCCTGTGTAAAACACCCAGTGCACAGCACCCTTCAAAAACTCAGCACATGGACTGGGAAGGTGGATCAGTGGTAGAGCACTTGCCTTGCATGCAGGTGGCACTGGGTTCGGTTCCCCAGCACCACATAAGCAAAAAGGAAAAAAGCCAGAAGTGGCACTGTGGCTCAAGTGGTAGAGTGCTAGCCTTGAGCTGAAGAGCTGAGGGAGAGCGCCCAGGCCCAGAGTTCAGGCCCAATGACCGGACCCCAAAAAGACAAACAAACAAAAAAACAAAAAAAAACTCAGCACATAGAACAATTTTGAGGGCCTCAACACATACCACACTGTGGAAGAACTCAGCACACAGCAACATTTGAAAGACAGTACAGAGTACCCTGTGTAAAGGACTCAGCACACTGCACTCAAAAAGCTCAACTCATCCCTCTCTTCTCAAGGGCTCAGCACATAGCACGACCCTTTGGAATGAATTAGCATACCACACATTTTGAAGGACTCAGCTTACAGTATGTTGTGTGATGGACTCAGCACACAGCACCCTTTGAAAAACCCAGGACAGCCCACTCTTCTCAGGGACTCAGCACATAGCACCCTTTGGGATGATTCAGCAAACAGCACCATTTTGGGGACTCAGCACAAAACCCCCATGCAGGAAGGACCCAGAAATTGTGCCTTTTGAAGGACTCACCACAAAGCTGTATGTCACAAGTTCAGCTGTCATTAGAATTAGGGTGCTTTCTTCAGTATCACCATTCTTAAACACTTCACAAATCCTACTAGTTCACATTTAGCTAACCTGTGTTTTATGGGGAAAGTTCAGCTGGGAGGCTTGAACTCAAAGCTTGGGGGCCCTGTCCCTGAGCTCTCTGGTTCAATGCTAGAGCTCTACCACTTGGAGGCACAGCTCCCATTTTGTTTTGTGGGGTTGTTCTTTGACAGGTCGTATGGTGATAAGTAAGGCCAAGTTGGGGTATCCGTAGGCAAAGGTTCTTAGCTCAGCCTGGAGCTGACCTCTCCCTTCCTTGTGTCCCTGGTAAGCAGGGCCTCCTGGAGCTCTCTTGGCCTAGGGTGGAACAGACCTGCTCTGGCATCAACAATCAGGGTGAGCAAAAGTCAGCTTGGCCCTGGTCACTTCCCCAAATTGAACTCTTGAGGATGATGGCATGGGGCCGCATGTTCTGCGTCTGGCCACCAGGGAGCAGGAGTCGCCCACCATAGAGATTGTACCTGCGAGTTGTGTTTACTCTTGCTTCCCTGGGGCCCCCATCATGCTTCAACCACCCTGGACAGGAAAGTCCTTGAGACTCTTACCTACAGTTAACCATCGAAAAGCAAATGGGGCTGTGGCTCAAGGGGCTGAGCACTAGCCTTGAGCAAGAAAACTCAGGGATAGAGCCTAGGCCCTGAGTTCACACACACACACACACTCACACACACACACACACACACACACACACACACACACACACACACACACACACACACACCCCACATGCATACAAAATCAGAAATTCCTACACTACAATCTTTGGGTATTCTCTACTTTTTCCCCACTAAGCCTGGTGGCTGCTGGCCTAGGTCTTTGATGCATATACCACCTGACATCTTTAATTTTTGGGAAACAGAATTGCTAGGAGGTCAGCCTTCCCCCATCCCAGCTCCTTGAGTGGGTCATGTTCTATCCAGGCCCTTTGGGGCTCATTTACAGACTTGCCAAGATGCCTCAAAAGGCATCATATACTGGGCACTGGTGGCTCATGCCTGGCATCATTGCTATTCAGGAAGCTGAGATCTGGTGGATCATGGTGCCAAGCGAGTCTGGGCAGGACAATGTATGAGACTCTTATCCTTGATGAACAGTCAGAAAACAAAAGTGGTCCTGTGGCTCAAGTGGTAGAGTGCCAGCCTTGAGAAAAAGAGCTCAGGGACAGCGCTCACGGCCAACAACAACAAGGAGAGGCATTGCATGTTGGCTTTGGGATTGGCATGGGCCAAATATAATTGGAATTTTCAAGTGCTCCAAGACAAAACAGTACCTGCTTTAGTCCCGTGCTCCTCCATCTCGTCTCACCCCTTGGCCTTGTCCATGCTTTGTGTCAGCATGGCTGTGGCTTGATAGGAGGGCTCCAAGGAAGGTCCCACAGCAATCATCCCTCCTCCTTCTGCCCTCCTCACCCTGCTGCTTCTGCTCTTTGCCATAGACTGTCTTCCTGTAATCCATGCATGAGGTCATCACCGCCAACATAGTGGTGAGTGGTGGGTCTGGCCTAACTCGTGGCAGTCAGAGGTGGAAGTGGGTCTGGGACTAGGAGCTTCCACCCTGGGTGTGGGCTGAGGCCAGGGCTGACATTTAGCTCATCCTGAGCCTTGCAGTGGTGGGGAGACAGTGTAGACTCCACATTGAATCAGGTAAGATCAGAATCTGGAGGACCACGTGTGGGAGAGGATGTAGGACTCAGGGGGCCATTGTTGTTGGTACTCTCTCAGGACTCCCTTCTCCCTTTCTCATCCCTCAATGTTAGAAGAGAAACTTCAACTAAGGGTTTGGGAAGAGGGGGCGGGGGAGTATTTTGTTGTGAACCAGACTTGTGCTTCATATTCATCCTAGCCCTATTTATCTGAGGAATGGCCATATGGGTTTGGGGGGGGAATCATCTTAGCTGAACATGTGGCTCAGTGGTAGAGTGGTCGCCGATCATGCCTGAAGCCCTGGGTTCGATTCCACACAGAAAATGTTGGAAGGAGAGGTGGGGCTCAACTGATAGAAGGCCAGCATTGATCAAAAAAGAGCTCAGGGACAGTGGCCAGGCCCTGAGTTCAAGCCCCAGGACTAGAAGAACAAATCTTTGTTGGACAGGTTTTTTTTGCTTTGTAAATAATTTATTATTTGTGATAAGCATAACATGGGCCTCTTTCCTGGCCACCAATGGGCCATTAGATGTCCCTTGAGTTTGGGCCAAGTCCCAGCAGCCTATGCCCTACCCGACCCCCAGTTTAACTTCCTGTCACCTGGCAGATGGAGTCCTGAGAGAAGGGCACCTGGCCACTTACTTCTGGTGGCTGCCAAGGCTTTTGAGAGTCAGTATGTCACATAGAGAGTCATCATCTGCATCAGTCTACAGAAGAAAGTGAGGGAGCACTCCTCCCCTGAGCCTGGGAGCTGTGGGTGGATCTGGATGTGGGGCATCTTTGGCAGGATATGCTTCTTGGGGGAGTCCACTATGGGTTCGGGAACCCTGACCTCTCCTCTGGCAGTTTCCATGCTGTCTTCAAGTTGCAATTCTTCAAAACCTTTCTGCTCCTCCCTCATTTCACCCACCACCGGCCCTGAGGCATCTGAAGCGGTGTTGGTGGTTGGGGGCTCAGCCTGTGCTGGCATCTGGAGACTGCTGTCTGTGCCTTCCCCTGCTGGGAGCAACTGCAGCTCCTGCAGCACTCTCCTCTTCTCCATCTTCTCCTGGGACAGCCAGTGCAAGCACTCGGCTTTCTCCCAGCACAGCTCATGCAGGACCAACATCTGCTCTTTACACACCAAAGGGGACTCTTCGATGGTTCAGATGTGTGCTGATAGCTGGCTGTATCCATGGTGGAGCTCACTTGCTGGACTCTGGAAGTCCACCTCATCAGGCAGGTCATGGATGAAGCAGATTTTCTTCTTAGATACCCATATGTCCTGCTTCCCATCCCCACACATATTGTGGTGACAGCTCATGGGGGAGAGGGCCTGTGGCTCCAGCTTAGTCTGGCACTGAGCTGCCTGGTGGCCCGGGTGCCTACAGCGGGCCTGCTGCTCCTGTGGAAGGATTTTCCCCCTGTGGATCTCAGCCTCCAAGTGTGCTAACAGAACCTAGTCCATCTATAAGACAGCATGGAATGTGGGCGTGGCAATAATTCTTGTATCCCATTGGTCAGAAAGAACCATGAAATAATGGGGGTGTGGCTGAATCCTGTGATGCACCCAGAATGGGCGGAGTCAAGATGACAGTGGCCCTCTAGCCCCTTTCCCAGGGAACTCTGTCCAATTGAGTTGGGGACAAAAGGGTGACCTGTATAGCTGGATGGCTGCACAGATTGTTGTGTATGTCTGTTTCTTGCCAGTCCCGGACCTTGAACTCAGGATCTGGGCACAGTCCATGAGCTGCTTTTGCTCAAGGCTAGCCCTCTGCCACTGGAGCCATACGGCTCTACTTCTGGCTTTGTTGGCACTGAAGTTAGACAGGGGTCTCAAGGACTTTTCTGCTTAGGGTGACTTTGACCATGATCCTCCTATCACAGCCTTGTAAGTATCAAGGAGGACTGCTGAGAGCCACTGGTACCTGCCTAATCACTGGTCTTGCTGATGTTCTTGGACAGACCGGTGAGTTCCCTATCCTCAGGTTGAAGTGGTGGGAGCTGGAGCCCACAGTTTGAATCCTGGTCCTGCCATCTCCAAATGGCAGGTGGGAGATCCTAAGAAACTCATTCCTATCCATATGAATACCAATGGAATGTGATGTATGTCATGATTGAATGGGCAGTTCTTGAATGATTCTAGGATAAAATTATACACAATTATTTTATAGGACACTGATTGATTTTAATTAATACTTGAAGAAGATTTAAACAATCACATTCATTAAATGGGGGCATAATGAATTACCTAAGTATTGGGTGTCACATAGTATAGAGATGCCATTTTTTCTGCCCGGACTTTCTTTACTTAATTGCTATATAGAATTTTCTGAATGTACTTTGGAATATGCAACAAGGATATATTATAGCTGACCTGAAAATCAATTATTCAAACAGTTTTTTAAATCAAAAATGACTATAGCAAAATAAAGAGGTAAATCCAAATTATGTGCATTTAAAGATAATGCTAGGTTAGTCCTCTTCTCACATTCCTCATTCCCTTGAGAATAATACACATTGTAAGGAAATGCTTAGAAAGTTTTGGAGAAATAGGTTGACTTTAAACTAGTGAGTTACTCTATGCTGAATCTTGTTTACTTTATATCTATAAAGATAAATTCTCACCTTATCATTTTTCTTAGGTTTATACTCAGGTTTAATCTCCGATGGGTGACAAATAAAGATATAAACATTTTTTAACAGTGGCTAAATTTAGGCTGAGGAATCTAGGCACAACTATACTCATGCAGGTAAGCCTCATCAGTCATGAGACCACGATATCAAAATGTTAACCAATGCTTACTGGTGTCAGGCTTATGAGATTTTGTGTATTATAAACAGTGGTGGGATGGGAAGGTGGCTCAGTGGTAGAGCGCTTGCCTTGCATGCAAGAGGCCCTGGGTTTGATTCCTCAGCACCACATAAGCAAAAGGAAAAAAAGCCGGGAGTGGTGCTGTGGCTCAAGTGGTAGAGCCTTAGCCTTGAGCTGAAGAGCTGAGAGATAGCACCCAGGCCCAGAGTTCAGGCCCCACGACTGGACCCCCCCAAAAAATAAATAAATAAAACAGTGGTAATTAGATTTGTTTTGTAATCAACATCATTTCTTGGGTTAGGAACTGAAGTTAGACATTATACTCAGAACTAAATTGAAGGAGGAATCCAAAATTAGTCACCAAGATATACATAATTAACACAGTATTTTAAAAATGCAAGCTAAAGGAAATAATTTATGAAAAAATCAACATTTACAATAAATACAGAATCAGCATAACTGGTATTTCTTTTATCCCAGTTGCAATATGGCTTGCATGATGACTTTTCTGATTATATGTTTAGTTAGGTCTTGATATTTATTTGAAATTCTGTTCTTTCATATAATCATTTGTCAGATCAAAGAGGAAATTAATTCCATGCCAGAGTCAACATTTATAGTAATGTTACAGTTGTATCCTGCTATTTTGCCAAAGTTTCAAATCACTTTGAGTATCTTGGATCTTTTTTGGATCTAACTAAATAGGCATGCAATTTTGTCTGTACTAGAAAGATTTTGACCACCACTACTTCTCTCTTTTCATGAGATTTTTTAAATGTCATTTATATCATGGGTTGATCTTTTCCTTTAATTAACCCGCATTCAGTCTTCTACAAAGTGTAATTTGGAGTAGTTTAAAATTATGTACACTCAGGTACACGGCTCAGATTCTATTATTTGCATATTTTGTTCTTGTTAAATCAGTAGGATTTAGGTCTCAATATGGATACTATTGGACTTATTGGTTGCATTTCTGAATTTTTTAAGTATGTGATGATTTTTATTTTATTCTTTTAAATATGTGCAGCTCTCACTCCACATACAGTCACATTTGTTTTAAACAATTTGATCCATGCACATGATTTGCTATATTAGGTTCATCTAGATGAATTTAATTACAAATTAACACAACTGTACTTCTGAGACAGTTATCTTTATGGAGCTACTCAAGGATAACATGTATTTGAGGATTTTGTGATTCAAAACAACCGGACACAACATGTTTTTGTTCCTAGGGGAGTTCTACTTTGTTGGTTGTTTTTCCAGGTGTGGTGACTTCAACATATGTGTGCATTTTATTTCAATTGTTATATGTCTATATTTTGTTTCATATAACAGATAGTACATAAATAATCAGTGATTTAGAACTTTTCCAAATAGATTTCTAAGAGAGATACTTGAAGTTTTGTGACATCTGGTACCGGGTAGGTCTTGTTAGTGGAAGGGGTAGCAGAATAACAGAGACATTCTTTGACATGATTGGAATTCTTCCTCCTCTTGCCTCACTATTTCCAATAGTATTCCTTCAAACCTTTAGTGGAAAGAAAATAATTTTGTCTGTATGAACTCATGAATTTTGCATTAATTAGGACATACTACACTTTTATACTTTCCTTCTTTTAAAATCACAGATGCGAATTTATAATGCTAAAATACCATCTAATAATTTAAATGAAATGGTCCAAACTATTTTTGCTTCACACTATATGTAATATAGAGTGTAATAATAGTGAGTAATAGTATGTAATAATTGACTTTGGGGAAAGTCAATTACAAGGGATTTTGTGAGATACTGAGCAATAGTAAAAATTATGTTTGTTTCTATTAAAAACTTTACAGTTACATCAAAAATAACTCATAGTTATAAACTAATGCTAAAAAGTAAGATTGTTTATTGGAAAAAGCCAGAAGTTTCAATAAGCTTGCTTTTTACAAATTGACTTGCATCTGGGCTTTGGTGGCTCATGCCTGTAATCCTAGCTATTCAGGAGTCTGAGATTGAGGATGGTGGTTCAAAACCAGCCTGGGCAGAAAAGTCTGTAAGACTCTTATCTCCAATGACCCACTTGAAAAGTAGAAACGGCAATGTAGCTCAAGTGATTCAGTGGAATCAATGAGCTGAAGAGCTGCGAGATATCGCCAAGGCCCAGAGTTCAAGCCACACGACCAACAACAACAACACAAAAAATTGACATGGATTTTTACTTTATTATTTCATGATTTTTATTGTGAAAATACATATAGAGGGGTTACAATTACATGAGAAAGGTAACGATTACATTTCTTATCAAGCATTGTTGCCCCCTACTTTGTTTCCCTTTCCCATCCCTTCCCATCCCCTCCCACCCAAAACCAACCCATGCACCAAACAATGGGTCCACTTGTATCCCTATTTAAAGAATTTGTTTTTCCCTTCTCCTCCACAAATTATACCAACATCAAATACAGTCAAAACGGGTTATAACATGGGGGAGGGACATACAAAGCAACAAATAAATCATCTTATAAATAAGCTAGAAACAATACCAAGACAAAAAAAAACATTTTTGTCCTTATCTTGGGGTTCATTTCACCTAACATCAACTTATCTGACCGTTTTTGCTTGTCTCACAAATATACTAGTTATTGCAAATAAGGGAAACCGTGGGACCTATACTTTTTGGGCCTGGCTTACTTCACTTAATATAATTTTTTCCAATTTTTTCCTAACAAATGGGGCAATGTCATTCTTTCTGATGGAGGCCAAGAATTCGATTGTGTAAGTATACCACATTTTCTTGATCCATTCATCTACTGAGGGGCATCTGGGTTGGTTCCATATCTTAGCTATAGTAAATAAGGCTGTAATAAACATAGTTGTGCTGGTAAGCTTTAGTATCATCATGTTTGTGATCATTTGGGTAAGTGCCCAAAAGTGGGATTGCTGGATCATAGGAGAGCGCTATGTGAAGTCTTTTAGGGAACATCCATACTGCTTTCCAAAGTGGTTGAACAAATTTACACTCCCATCAACAATGCAGTAAGGTTCCCTTCTGTCCACATCCCCTCCAGCTTCTGATGTTATTAGAGTTCTTGATTATAGCCATTCTAACTGGGATGACGTGGTATCTCAATATTGTTTAGATTTGCATTTCTTTTATGGTTAGGGAAGTTGAGTATTTCTTCATGTGTCTATTGACCATCCTTCTTTCCTCTTCAGAGAAGTTTCTCTTTAAGTCCCACTTATTTATTGGGAAGTTGTTTGAGGATTTGTTGTTAGATTTACTTTTGTGAATTCCTGGTACATTTTAGATATGAAACCCTTGTCCGTTGTATGGCTAGTGAAGATCTTCTCCCAATCCGTGGGCTTTCTATTGATCTTGCTAGATTTACTCTTTGCCATGCAGAAGCTCTGCAATTTCATGCAATCCCATTTGTCCAACCTTTCTTTGATTTGTTGTGTTTCTGGGTCTCTATTAAGAAAATTTTGACCTGTGACAAGGAGACCTAAGGTGTCTGCTGTGACTCCAGGTCTTTGAACCATTTGGAGTTGATTCTGGTGCAGGGTGATATATAAGCATTTAACTTTATTTTTCTATGAGTAATTAACCTATTGTGCCAGCCACTTACTGAGGAGGCTTCCTTTCTTCCATTCTATTTTTTTAGCTCCCTTATCGAAAATTAAATAGCTATATGTCTGTGGGTTTATTTCTGGGTTTTCACTTCTATTCCATTGGTCCTGAGATCAGTTCTGGTACCAATACCAAGCTGTTTTGATTATTATGGCTCTGTAGTAGAGTTTGAAATTTGGTATTGATATTCCTCCAGCACTATTCTATTAAGGAATGTTTTTGTTGTTCGAGGTCTTTTATTGTTCCATATGAATTTTTGGATTGCCTCTTCTATTTTCTTGAAGAATGAGGTTGGAATACTCATAAGTATCACATTGAATTTGTACATAGCCTAGGGAAGTGTTGCCATTTTCATGATGATCATCTTTCCAATCCAGGGATGTTTTTCCACTTTCTAAGTTCTGTTTTGATTTCCTTTTTTAGGTTTTTAAGTTTTCATCATAAAGATTTTTACATCTTTAGTTAAACTAACTCCTAGTCATTTTATTTTTTGTGGGGCTATTACGAATGGAGTTGTTTTCCTTATTTCAGCCACACTATTCTCATTGTTGGCTTATAGTAAAGCCATTGATTTTAGAGGGTTAACATTATACTCTGCTATTCTGCCAAAGTTTTCAATGAGCATGAGTGATTTGGGAGTGGATTCTGTGGGAATCTTTAAATATAAGATCATATCATCTGGAAAGAGGGAGAGTTTTACATGATCTTTACCTATTTGGATCCTTTAATGATGGCCTCTTGTCTTATTGCTGTAGCTAGGTATTCTAATACTAAATTGAAGAGAAGTGGAGAGATTGGTCATCCTTGTTTCGTTCCTAAGAGGAAATGGCTTTAGTTTTTCACCATTAAGTATAATGCTGGCTGTAGGTTTGTCATATACAGCCTTTATTGTTTTGAGGAATGTTCCCTGGATTCCTAATTTTTCCAGAACCTTCATCATAAAGGGGTTTTGGAACTTGTCAAATGTTTTTTTTCTGCATTTATTGAAATAATCATGTGGTTCTTATCCTTGCTTTTGTTGATGTGATAAATTGTATTAATTGATTTGCATATATTTAACCAGCTTTTCAACCTTGAAATGAATCCTGTTTGATCTTGTTGTATGATTTTTTGGATGAATTGAAGTCGGTAGGCCAAAATTTTGTTGAGAAGTCTTGCATCAATGTTCATCAAAGAAATGGGTCTGTAGTTCTGTTTCTTTGATGAGTCCCTGCCTGGTTTTGGGATGAGGGTTATGATGTCTTCATAGAATGAGTTCAGTAGTGCACTTTCTCTTTCAATTTCATTGAAAAGTTGGAGGAGTATTGGTGTGAGCTCTGCTTTGAAGTCCTTGTAGAATTTCACTGTAAATCCATCTGGTCAAGGGTTTTTCTTAGATGAGAGTACTCTTATTGATGTTTCTATTTCAATGCTTGATATGGGTCTGTTAAGTTGGTTTAACTCATTTTGGTTTAGTTTTGTCATGTCAATATTTGCTAGGAAAAGGTCTATTTCTACCAGATTCTCAAACTTATTAGCAAAAGCTTTGAGAAGTATTCCCTTATAATGTTCTGGATCTTGGTTGTTTTTGTGGTGATGTTTCCATTCTCATATCTGAGTTTGTTTATTTCCTTGTGTGCTCTTCTTCTTCTGATAAGGTTTGCTAAGGGTCTGTCAATTTTTGTTAACTTTTTGAAGAAACAACTCTTTGTTGTGTTGATTCTTTCTAGGTTTTTTTGGATTCTAATTAGTTTAATTCTGATTTAAATTTAATTATTTTTTCCCATCTACTGGATTGGTGTTTATTTTGTTGCTCTTTTTCATGAAGGTTCAGATGTCTAATTAAATTGTTGTTTTCAGATCTCTCTAATTTGTTGATGTAAAAACTCAGAGGTACAAAATTGCCTATGAGAACTGCATTTCCTGTGTCCCAGAGAAGCTGGTAATTTATGTGTTCATTTTTGTTGAATATCACGAACATTTGCATTTCCTTTCTAATCTCTTCTATGACGCATTGGTGATTCAACAGTGTGTTGTTTAGCCTCCATGTGTTACAGGACTTTTCTTTGGTGGCTTTTAGTGTTGAGTTCTAATTTTATTCCCTTGGATGCCATTTATTGGCCTTTATTGTGGTCTTATTGGTTTTCTATGTGTAGGAAATCTTTAAGTATCCATTGTTTGTGTGGAGAGCTCTGCAGTGATTCTAATTTTTTTCCCGTTGTAGTATAGCTCCTTCTTCATTTTTGCTGCATGCAGGATTGTTTCCTTATTATTCAGATCTATCATTTTTACTATAATGTGTCTAGAAGTGTTTCTCCTGGGATCTTGCTTGTTGGGTGTTCTATAAGCTTCTGGAATGTAGTTAAGATGGTCGTTTTTGAGGTGGGGAAAATTTTCATTGATTATCTTGTTAAAAATTTGTTGCATTCCCTTGCTCTGTAATTCCTCACCTTCTTCCACTCTGATTATGTGAAGGTTAAACTTCTTGGCATTATCTGCTTGCTCTTGAATTTCCCTTTGGTTTAATTTGAGTGATTTTTCCAAATCTGTTACTTTTTGGTCCAGTTGGTGTATTCTGTCTTATGTATCTGACAGTCTACCTTCCATTTCATTAACTCTGTTGACAGTGGCTTCTATTGTGGTTTGCATGGAGGAAATGGATCCCTTTATGGATTCGATGTTGGTTCTCAGAGTACTGATCTCAGTATGTATTTCCTCTAATTTGGCCCTTATCTCACTTCTTACTGAGGTTTGTGCAGCTTCTATTTTTGCATCCAACTTTTGTTTGATATCCTGTATCTCTTTTGATAGTTCATCCTTGTGCTCTTTCAATTTCTGATCAATTTCTCGCTTTATTTCTTGAGTCATTGCCTCCAGCAACCCTTGGATGTAGCTTTTGTCTTCCATTCCTGCTTTGCTCCCACTGCGGCTCTCCCCTGTGTGGCTGCTGGCTTTTGAGGTGAGCTTGCTGTCCTGGGTGGTAGTAAACCTTGTGATTTTTCTCTGTGATTTTCGCATGGGGGTTCAGGAGACTACTCTTCAATTTTGTTTTGGTGTGTCTGTCTTTGCTTGGTTGCTGATTCTGTATTGGTAGAGAGAGTCTGTGCCTGATCTGGGTTCTGTTGGGAGCCTATTTCCAGCTGCTATTCTGACCTACTTAGGATTCTCAGCTCTCTGCTGTAGATTGCTGGCAATTCCCGCCTTTGGAAGGGTTGAGCAGCCTAGACTGCTTGTGTTTACTCCTACGGGTGCTCTTGTGAAGATCAGATGCTCTGGATGCACTCTCCCAAATACTGGAGTCTGCTATGGGCTCCTGATGCGTTTTTGTTTGTTTGTTTTGGGCTGGTTGTGGGCTTGAACTCTAGGTTTGGGTGCTGTCCCTCAGCTCTTCAGCTCAAGGCTGGCACCCTACCGTTTGAGCCACAGCACCACTTCTGAACCTTTTGCTTTTGTGATGCTGAGGAATCAGATCCAGGGCCTCATACATCCAAGACTATCTCTCTATTGCTGAGCCGCCTTATCAGTCTGAGCTCCTGCTTACTATCAGGTGCTGGCAGCCTGTGTTGCCCAATTCCCAGCCTAGGGTATATGGGTGGAGTTTTGGTGGTGTTTGTGCTTCTCTTGTCCTGGGCCTCCAGGTCTTTTGTTGTCACAGGCGTGCTTTCCGGGGAGTGCTGTTTCCTGATTTTCTCCCCTCTGTTGAGGCGTATGCTCAGCTTTTTACTTCAGTTGGGAGGAGTTGGTTGTGTTGTTCAGGCGCCAGATCCCCGGGCCTGGTTCCGGCCCCAGCCTGGAGCGCACTTGTTAGGCCTGTGCTGATGTGTATACCACCTAGGTTATGCAGCCTGGAGGACACAGTTCAAATTTCTTCTACTGTTATATTGGGCATTTAAGCTCCCTTCCAGGGGCACTCTTTCTCTGGCCTGGCCATCGGAATGTGCTCCATGGGCTGGTGGAGCTCTCAAACAGTTCCCAATTTTAGTGGGTCCTGTGGTTCGGGTGTTGGTGTAGGGAGTCTAGGTCAGGGTCTGGGGATTCCCTCCAGCTCTGGTCTACCTTGAGGGATGCACTGTCCCCTGTGGGGTACTCACCCTGGAGCTGGTTGTTTCTGTGTGGTGTAGGTCATCAGTTGTTTTTGCAATCCTAGTTCAGTTGGGGTGGTTGCGGGCTGGGCTGGGCGGTGGTGGCTCTGTGTGATTCTTTTCTGTCTCTGCCTCTATCGAAGCTGTTGGGGCCACAGTGTCCATGCTCAGGTGGCTTCTGTGCGGGTGATCTGCAAGCAGCCCCCTGTGCTTCTGGGACCCGGGAGGGCCCTGCCGGGTTGTTGCGCTCAAGAACGGGCGGGTCTAGTGCTTCCGGCAGCTTCTGCGCGGTTGGTCTGCAGACAGGTTCCTTTGTCGTGCTGCCAGTGCCGGGTGGCTTTGGCAGGATGTAGCCTCTATGCTTGGGTGGAGAGTGAGGGGTGGGGGTGGGATCCTCTTAGAGACACCCGGCTGGTAGGTTTCTCTGTTCCTGGCGAACAGTTGTTCTGCAAAACGGTACCTCAGGCCGCTTCTGTGCGGGTGGTCTGCAAGCGGCCCCCTGTGTCTCTGGGGCTCCGGCAGCCCCCACTGGGCTGGCTGTCCGGCAGCTTGGCGCATTGCCATGCGGCCAGTAAAGGTTGGGAGAGGGGTCTTCACTCTTCTCTGTTCTGAAATTCTTCTTTTCCTCTCTTTCTTTTTTTGTTATTTTCCACCTCTGATTTTTCTCTGAGTGTTCGTCTTTTTGTTGTTGTCGGTCTCTTGGGGAGATTAAGCGTTGGAACTCAACTCTCTTTTTTGTTGGGGAGATCTGTGGCGTTTCCCTACTGCCCCGTCACCATCTTGGTCCCCCCTCCTTATTTTACTTTGGAATGTAACGAATGTAGTATTTTTGTGTGTATTTTACTATTCTAGTATAACTTTATTTGCACCACTTACATACAATTTTTTTTAATTCTGAGATTTAAGAATGTGTTTTTTGGATAAGAGTTTTGTTGTACTTTTATTTCAGTTTGCCATTAGGCCTTATAAACGCATACAATAAAATCCATTCTTGCTAGTATCAAGTTCAATGATTTTGTAGACTAGAGACTCAAGGATATATCATTATATATCATACAGTAATGTGGGTCAATTTGTTTATAACTGCTCCATAAAATAATTACTAATTGAGGAAGCAGCCACTTCATCTGGCATCCTGGTCCCTCTGATGAAGTAGGATCCTAGTGGCAGCCTGCCCAACTCAGGTGCTTCTGGGCATCTCGCCTGATTCTGTGGGAGGATATCAGGGTGTACCTGCTGTTGGACTAGGGAAGCTGCTGCGTGAATGACACAGTGCCACTGACCCACATCTAGCACCCACCAGCCCCATGGGACTGGGCCCTAAGGATCAGCCCGTGATAGCACACACACACGGCAGGGCGGGGGAGCACCCACCTAGAAAGGAGTGCAGACAAAACAGAAGCCACTCTGGGGATCAGCTTGTACAGTATCATCCGTGGAGCAGTGGACGATTGTGCTCAGCTGTGGGGAGAAGACAAGAAATACAGGCCCAGGTGGGGTGATGCTAACTTTTGTACTCAGGCTGGCAAGGAAACTTTCCTCCAGACACTCTCCTGCAGGCTCAGGGTGCCCTTCCATGCTCCTTGTCCTTGGATTATCAGCCAGGGACACTCATGTCCGGTACTCCTGGCTGCTCTTTTGGGGTTTGTTAATTTACACAGAGAGCCCCTGCCTCAGACAGCAGAGTTATATTCTGGGTTTTGTAAAACTTTCTGCATCTGAGCATTTCCCAGTGTTTGGTCTTTGTATTGTTTCTTATAAATGCTTTGTGACATTTGTGTTTAGGTGTTGAGGTGCAGGAGGAGCCAGATTATGAACATAGTTTCCTACAATACTTTCATCTAAAAATGAAAATATATTCTTTCTAAAAATGCCTATCAGGAAATGAATTTGAGAGAGGGAAAAGGCAGTTTTCTCATGAGATCAAAATATGCTAGTTTTATATGCATGTTTTATGCATTCAAAATACAACTAAGTAATTCACTATCTAGGAACAATTGTCCAGACCTAAGAGTTAGGTGTCTTGGGAGCTAGAGCCAGGGTTTTTGTGAGGTTTATCCAAAGGGAGGGAAGAAAGTTAAAATCCATAGATTACTTTGTAGAATAAAAGTGGTAATACCAAATGAGAATCACATAAATCCTCTCTGCTATTCGGGGTCTTTTATTCTTCCATATGAATTTTTGGATTGCTTCTTCTATTTCATTGAAAGTGAGATTGGAATATTGATAGGTATCACATTGAATTTGGATATAGCCTTTGGCAGTATTGCCAATTTAATGATGTTACTCTTCCCAATCTAGGAGTGTGGGAGGTTTCCCACTTCCTTAGTTCTGCCTTAATTTTATTTTTCAGGTATTTAAAGTTTCCATCATAGAGGTCCTTCACTCTTAAGTTAACTCCTAGGTATTGGGGGGGATATTAAAAAGGTATTGTGTTCCTATTTTCAGCCTCACTCTTATCGTTATTGGAATACAGGAAAGCCATTGAATTTTGAGGGTTAATTTTATATTCTGCTAGTTTGACAAAGTTTCTGATCAGCTCAAGTAACTTGGGAGTGGAGTCCATGGGGTTCTTTAAATACAAGCTCATGTCATCTGCAAAGAGGGATAGTTTTACTTCATCTTTCCCTATTTAGATCCCCTTTAAGTTTGCATCTTGTCTTATTGCCCCAGCTGGCATTCAAATACTAAGTTGAAGAGGAATGGAGAGAGAAGACATCCTTATCTCATTCCTGAATTTGTAAGAAATGATTTTAACTTTTTGCCATTAACTATAATGCTGGCTGTAGGTTTGTCAATCCTTAGCAGAAAGAACAGTACTGGAGCAATATCAGTTCCAAATTTCAAACTCTACTAAAAAGCCATAGTAATAAGAACAAAGAGATAATGGCACAAGAACAAACCTGAGGACAAATGGAAAAGGACTGAAGACTCAGAAATGAATCCATTGACCTATAGCCACTTAATCTTTGACAAGGGCTAAAAAACATAGAGTGGGAAAAGACAGCCTTCTCAGTAAATGGTGTTGGCAAAATTGGTTAAACACCTATTAAACTAAAACTAGATTCGTATATATCGCCCTGCACCAGAATCAACTGCAAATGGATAAAACAACTCAAAATAAAAGCAGACACTGTGAAAACATTACATGAAGGAATAGGAGAAACTCTAGGGCTCTTTAGTGCAAGCCAAAATTTTCTTAATAGAAAACAAGAAACAAAACAAATCAAAGAAAAGTTGGGCAAATGGGATTGCATGAAACAGCAGAGCTTCTGCAAGGCAAAGGTAAAAGCTAACACGAACTGTAGACAGCCCACGTACTGGGAGATCTTCATGAGTCATAAAATGGACAAGGTCTTATATCTAAAATATACTTAGGACACAAAAATTAAATTCTCAAAGAAACAACTGCCTGATAACTCAGTGGGCTAAAGACTTAAAGAAAGATTTCTCTGAAGAGGAAGTAAAAATGCCCTTTAGACACATGAAGGAATGCTCAAGTTTTCTAGCCATAAAAGAAATGCAAATCAAGACAACATTGAGATCGCACCTCATTCCAGTTAGAATGTCTATAATCAAGAAATGTAATAATTACAGATGCTGGAGGGAACTCTACTGCATTGTTAGTGGGAGTGTAAAGTTGTTCAACAACTTTGGAAAGCAGTATGGAAGTACTTCAATAGACTCCACATAGAGCTCCCTATGACCCAGCAATCCCACTTTTGGGCATTTACCCAAATGATCACAAAAAAGATCACACCAAAGCTACCAGCACAACCATGTTTATTGCAGCATTACTCACCATAGCTATGATATGGAACCAACTCCGATTCCCCTCAGTAGATGAATGGATCTAGAAAATATAATATATATACATATATATGTGTGTATATATATGTATGTACACACACACACACACACACACACACACACACACACACACACACACACACACACACACACACACACACACACACACACACACACACACTGGAATTCTATGCCTCCATTAGAAAGAATGGCATTGCCCCATTTGTTAGGAAATGGAAAGACTTGTTAAAAATTATATTAAGTGAAGTAAGCCAGGCCCAGAGAAACAGAGGTCCCATGGTTTCCCTTATTTGCAAGGACTAGTACATGTCTAGGACAAGCAGAGAAGATCAAAGGTTATGTACATATGATCATATAAGATGATGTTAACTGAAATATACCCCAAGTCAGTCTTGGTTTTGTTTTTAATATACTTATAAGGCACTATGTGTTTCTTTTGTAGGTTCATCCCCCCCACGATATAACCCCTGTTTTCACTGTATTTGATTCCAATGTTGTGCATCTTGTATATTCACTTTTGTAATTTGGGGAGTTGAAAGGATGTAGCAAAATGCTTAAATGGGGCTGCAGGTTGACCCATTGTGACGAAGAGATGTACAGGACACTATGTAGAAAATGAATTTACACTGTCAGGCAGGGATAGTGGAAGGAGGAGTTGGAGAGGTGGGGAGGGAAGGGATGGTAGGGGAAAAAACCAAGGAGGAGGCAACAATGCTCGATAGGAAATGTACTCATTACCCTACTCATGTAACTGAACCCCCTCTGTACAGGATTTTTCCAGTGCTGCCCTCCGCATTGAATTTTTTGCCTTTTCTGGCTGTGGTTAAGTCCACCTGCTCAGTGGATTAGTAGTCTTCAAGGTATCTTGGTCCTCAAATGGGACTTGGATTATCCAGTGGTGGTTGGAACCGGGCCAAGGGCAGTGCAAAAACCACTTCCAGGAAATGGCTTCTTCATTCCCCATGCAACTAGGATTGCAAGCAGTATTTCTCTGAATTTGACTCCAGAAAACAATCACTGAACCAAAAAGCAAGGCCGCCAAACACCTATCCTACTTCCCCCATTCCCTCCTTTCTCCATCCTTGGGAGAGTACAAAATAATTTCGCAGGTTTCATCAAACACACAAATTGCCCACCACCTCCCCTGGTAAACTAGGTTTCAAGTCACTAAGTTATGTAAACGGATAATGCCTCACTCATTATTCTGGTCAACATATTCAGGTTGGTTGATGCTTTAATTTTTTGTTGTTGTTGTTGTTGGTAGGGGGGCCTGAACTCTGGGTCTGGGCATGGTCCCTGAGCTCTTCAGCTCAAGGCTATCAATTGAGCCATAGCGCCACTTCCAGTTTTTTCTGCTTATGTGGTGCAGAGGAATTGAAACCAGGACCTCATTCATGCAAGACAAGCACTCTACCACTGAGTCACCTTCCCAGCCCTAATGCTTTAATTTTTTAAATTTCTTTTTGTCAGTCCTAGGTCTTGAACTCAGGGACTGGGTTTTAGCATATCCCTGAGTTCTTCAGCTCAAGAGAAGATCTCTTCCACTTGAGCCACAGTGCCACTTCCTGTTTGGAGACAAGTGACTCACAGTCTTTCCTGCCAGGGTTTGCTTTGAACCGTGAATTTTTAAATTATATTCCTTCTAGGTGTTTATTGGAACATTACACTTTTTCTTGAATTTAAAGTTTTCTGTAAACATTTGTCTTCAAGTAATCCAACAACATTAAATATTACATTTAGAAGCTATCCTGTAGCACATCCATTTTGAAATTATTTTGTTAAGATGAAATTCTTATTCTTTGTAGAAAAAAACCATTAAAATCCAAATGAGAACATGCTAATTTCAGGTGCCTTGAGTCTCGTTCCTCTTTTTTTTTCTCTCCAGTATCTTTTCTTGTTTTGGAACAAGTGTCATGGACTGTCCAACCATTCAAAGGAAGCTTATTCCATTAATTTAATAGAAAAGAATCCAATCTTCCTGCATCTCAAGGCAACTTTGAATATAATGTTAATCTGATAATTCACATAATTCAATTTTCATAGTAATTTTGATAATTTTTGGTTAAACCATTCATTAAAGAGCTTCCAAAAAGCAAGAATAAAAAATAATGTTCTGCTTTCTAAGAAGGTTTAAAAAGCTAGTAATTCAACAAAACACATTCTATTCTTCCAAGATTCTATGGTGAAAAATTTCTCTTTCATCATCGCCCTTACCACTGATCCCTTCCCTTCAAACTTTCAGCTTTCTTGTTCCAGCTTTCATTTTGGTACTAGCATCAGTAATCTATTTGTAG
Source organism: Dipodomys merriami (assembly GCF_024711535.1). Taxonomy (NCBI): domain Eukaryota; kingdom Metazoa; phylum Chordata; class Mammalia; order Rodentia; family Heteromyidae; genus Dipodomys; species Dipodomys merriami. Next base: position 34,160 of record NW_027206399.1, on the reverse strand, counting down.
TATTTGACAATGAAATTCCATTTGTTGTTGGAGATCTCAATTCATATTGCCAAAGGCAGACTCATGAGCATAACATTGAACATAAAATATTGAATATCATTAATGTGATCTTATGTAACTATTTCATAAATTAATATAAGTACCACATAAATGTGCATCTTCATATAATTTTTATTTTTTTATTTTTTTTCAGTTACACATCAGCTTTTTCATTTATTTTTTTTAATTTTATTTTATTTTATTTGAGAATATACTGTACAGAGGGGCTACAATTACATGGGCAGGATAATGCATACATTTCTTACCAAGCATTGCAGCCTCCTCTTTTGTTTACCCTTCACCTCCCTTCCCAGCCTCCCCCCTCCCCCCACCCAATTATACCCCCCTCCACCCCCACACCGACATTGTAAAGCTGGTTTTGACATGACATTTTGTACTGCTCATTGTTGCAACAGGTCCACCTGAATCCTTAAATGACTTATTTATCCCCATCTCCTCCACATGTTATAGTGACATCAAATATAGTGAAAGCGGGGGTTACACTGTGGGGGAGGGACATACAAAGCAACAAAGAAATAATCTTATAAATGCGTTAGAAAACATGCATGAAAGAAACAAAAACATTAAAATACATATTTAAGGATTCATTTTCCTAATATCACATTATCTGACCTTTTCCGCTTGACTCATACCTATACTAGATATTGCAAATAAGGGAAACCATGGGACCTATGGTTCTTTGGGCCTGGCTTATTTCACTTAATATAATTTTTTCCAAACCTTTCCATTTCCTAACAAATGGGGAAATGTCATTCTTTCTGATGGAGGCATAGAATTCCATTGTGTATATATACCACATTTTCTTGATCCATTCATCTACTGAGGGGCATCTGGGTTGGTTCCATATCTTAGCTATGGTAAATAATGCTGCAATAAACATAGTTGTGCTGGTAGCTTTAGTGTGGTCTTGTTTGTAAACATTTGGATAAATGCCCAAAAGTGGGATTGCTGGATCATAGGGGAGATCTATGTGAAGTCTTTTGAAGAACCTCCATACTGCTTTCCAAAGTGGTTGAACAAGTTTACATTCCCACCAACAATGAAGTAAGGTTCCTTTCTGTCCACATCCCCTCCAGCATCTGTTGTTGTTAGAGTTCTTGATTTTTGCTGTTCTAACTGGAGTAAGGTGAAATCTCAATGTTGTTTTGATTTGCATTTCTTTTATGGCTAGGGATGTTGAACATTTCTTCATGTGTCTATTGGCCATCCTTCTTTCTTCTTCAGGAAAGCTTCTCTTTAAGTCTTTCGCCCACTTTTTCATTGGGCAGTTGTTTCTTTGAGGATTTGTTGTTGGGGGGTTTAATTTTTTGAGTTCCAAGTATATTTTAGATATGAGACCCTTGTCCGTTGTATGGCTAGTAAAGATCTTCTCCCAATCGGTGGGCTTTCTATTGATCTTGCTAGCTATGTCATTTGCCCTGCAGAAGCTCTGCAACCTTATGCAATCCCATTTGTCCAACCTTTCTTTGATTTGTTGTGCTTCCGGGTCTCTATTCAGAAAGTTTCGGCCTGAGCCAAGGAGACCTAGGGTTTCTCCTATTCCATCCTGTAATGTTTTCAGAGTGTCTGCTTTGAGTTCAAGGTCTTTGATCCATTTGGAGTTGATTCTGGTGCAGGGTGATATATAAGGGTCTAGCTTTAGTTTTCTACATGTAGTTAACCAATTTTGCCAGCACCATTTACTGAAGAGGCTGTCTTTCTTCCATTCTATTGTTTTAGCTCCCTTATCGAAGATTAGATGGCTATAGGTCTGTAGGTTCATTTCTGGGTTTTCAATTCTATTCCATTGGTCCTGAGGTCTGTTCTTATGCCAATACCAAGCTGTTTTGATTACTATGGCTTTATAGTAGAGTTTGAAATTTGGTATTGATATTCCTCCAGCAATATTCTTTCCGTTGAGGAGCGTTTTTGCTATTCGGGGTCTTTTATTGTTCCATATGAATTTTTGGATTGCCTCTTCTATTTCCTTGAAGAATGAGGGTGGAATTTTGATAGGTATCGCGTTGAATTTGTAGATAGCCTTGGGAAGTATTGCCATTTTCACGATGTTAATCTTGCCAATCCAGGAGCATGGGAGGTTTTGCCATTTTTTAAGTTCTGTGTTGATTTCCTTTTTCAAGATTTTAAAGTTTTCATCATAGAGGTCCTTCACTTCTTTAGTTAAGTTAATTCCTAGGTATTTTATTTTTTGTGGGGCTATTACAAATGGAGTTGCTTTCCTAATTTCAGCCACACTTTTCTCATTGTTGGCATACAGAAAAGCCATTGATTTTTGGGGGTTAATTTTATAACCTGCTACTTTGCCAAAGTTTTGAATCAGCTTGAATAATTAGGGAGTGGAGTCTATGGGATTCTTTAAATACAAGATCATGTCATCTGCAAAGAGGGAGAGTTTTATTTCTTCTTTCCCTATTTGGATCCCCTTTATGTCTGCATCTTGTCTTATTGCTGTAGCTAGGCATTCTAATACTAGATTGAAGAGAAGTGGAGAGAGTGGGCATCCTTGTCTTGTTCCTGAATTAAGAGGAAATGGCTTTAGTTTTTCACCATTGAGTATAATGCTGGCTGTAGGTTTGTCATATACAGCCTTTATTGTATTGAGGAATGTTCCATGGATTCCTAATTTTTCCAAAACCTTCATCATAAAGGGGTGTTGGATCTTGTCGAATGCTTTTTATGCATCTATTAAGATAACCATGTGGTTCTTATTCTTGCTCCTGTTGATGTGATGAATAATATTAATTGATTTGCGTATATTGAACCAGCTTTGCATTCCTGAAATGAATCCTGTTTGATCGTGGTGTATGATTTTTTGGATGAATTGTTGAAGTCGATTGGCCAAAATTTTGTTGAGAAGTTTTGCATCAATGTTCATCAAAGAAATGGGTCTATAGTTCTCTTTCTTTGATGAGTCCCTGCCTGGTTTTGGGATGAGGGTTATGATACCTTCATACAATGTGTTCGGTAGTGAGCTTTCTCTTTCAATTTCATTGAAGAGTTGGAGGAGTATTGGTGTGAGCTCTGCTTTGAAGGCCTTGTAAAATTCCGCTGTAAAACCATCTGGTCCTGGACTTTTCTTAGCTGGGAGGTCTCTTATTGCTGTTTCTATTTCAATGCTTGATATGGGCCTGTTAAGCTGGTTTAACTCATCTTGGTTTAGTTTTGGCATGTCAATATTTGCTAGGAAAAGGTCCATTTCTGTCAAGTTCTCAAACTTATTAGCATAAAGTTCTGAGAAGTATTCCCTTATAATGTTCTGAATCTTGGTTGTTTCCGTGGTGATGTTTCCATTCTCATCTCTGAGTTTATTAATTTGGGTGTGTTCTATCCTTTTTCTGATGAGGTTTGCTAAGGGTCTGTCAATTTTGTTAAGTTTTTCAAAGAACCAACTCTTTGTTTTGTTGATTCTTTCTATAGTTTTTTTGGATTCTAATTCATTTAATTCTGATTTAATTTTGATTATATCTTTCCTTCTACTGGATTGGGGTTTATCTTGCTGCTCTTTTTCAAGGAGGTTTAGATGTGTCATTAAATTGTTAGTTTCCGATCTCTCCAATTTGTTGATGTAGGAGCTCAGAGCTATAAACTTGCCTCTGAGTACTGCCTTTGCTGTGTCCCAGAGGAGCTGGTAATTTGTGTGTTCATTTTTGTTGAATAGCATGAACATTTGAATTTCCTTTCTAATCTCTTCCATGACCCACTCATGATTCAGCAGTGTGTTGTTCAGCCTCCATGTGATACCGGACTTTCTTTGGTGGCTTTTGGTGTTGAGTTCTAATTTTATTCCCTTGTGGTCAGAGAGAATGCAAGGTATAATTTCAATGTTTCTGAATTTAGACAAGTTTGCTTTGTGGCCTAAAATGTGGTCTATTTTAGAAAACGTTCCATGTGCTGCTGTGAAGAACGTGTATTCTGATGCTGCTGGGTGAAATGTTCGGTAAATGTCTGTTAAGTCTAGTTGATCTATGCAGCTGTTTAGATCTGCGGTTTCTCTGTTGAGTTTTTGCCGAGTTGATCTATCTAGTGGGGAGAGTGGTGTGTTAAAATCCCCAACAATTAATGTCTTTGGATCTATATGGGATTTGAGGGAAAGTAGTGTTTCTTTGATAAATTTGGGTGCTCCATTGTTTGGCGAATAGATATTTAGAATTGTAATATCCTCCTGAAGGAGAGATCCTTTAATTTGTATGTAGCGACCTTCTTTATCTCTTCTCACGAATTTTACTTTGAAGTCTATTTTATCTGATATTAGGATTGCAACTCCCGCCTGTTTATGAGGGCCGTTTGCTTGGTAGATTTTGTTCCAGCCTTTAACATTGAAAATGTGTTTGTTTTTATGGGCAAGATTTCACTCCTGCAGGCAGCAGATAGAAGGGTCTTGTTTTTTAATCCAACTAGACAGTCTATGTCGTTTAATTGGAGAGTTCAGTCCGTTAAGGTTAAGAGATAGGACTGAGAGGTATTTGGGAGTTCCTGCCATGTTATCCACCTTCTTGGGGGCTGCGAAAACTGGGTTCTTCCTATGGTTCTTCGATTCTCAGTTTGGGTGCAGTTTGTTGGCCTTTATTGTGGTCTTGTTGGTTTTCTATGTGTAGGACATCTTTGAGAATCTTTTGTAGGGCTGGTTTGGTGGTGATGTATTGTTTCAATTTTTCTTTGCTGTGGAAGGTTTTTATTTGGCCTTCAGTTATGAAGGAGAGTTTAGCTGGGTACAGTATTCTTGGTTGATAGTTGTTTGTTTTTAGGGCATGGCATACATCATTCCAGGCTCTTCTTGCTTTGATTGTCTCTGCTGAGAAATCTGAGGTGATTCTAATTGGTTTCCCTTTATAGGTGATTAACCTTTTCTCCTTGACAGCTTTAAGGATCTTTTCCTTGGTCTGGGTTGATCCTGTGTGGATTATAATGTGACGGTGGGATGTCCTATTCTGGTCTGGTCTATTTGGGGTTCTAAAAGCTTCTTGTATCTGAATAGGCCTATCTTTTTGTATGTTTGGGAAGTTCTCTGCTAGGATCCTGTTAAACAAATTTCCTAGACCATTAACTTCTGTTTCTAGGTGCTCCTCTACACCCATTATCCTTAGATTGGGCCTTCTGATGGTGTCTTCCAGGTGTTGGATAGACCTATCATATTTCTTGGACTTGTCTTGGATGGTTGTATGTTCTTTCTCTATGATATCTAGGCTGTCTTCAATCCCTGAGATTCGATCTTCTGCATGGTCTAACCTGCTGTCAAGACTCTCTACTTTGTTTTTAATCTCTTTTCCTTCTAATTGGTCAGCTTTGATGGCTTCAAGTTCTTTGTTGAAGCTCTGTTTTAGGTCTTGTATGAATTTCTTTACTTCCTTAATTTGGTGTTCAGTGTTTGTTCTCAAATCACTTAGTTGATTGGTTATGGTTTCTTTGGACTCCCATTCCTTCTGTTGGGTTCCATTCAGCATTCCCTTTGTGGTCTCCCTGACTTCCTTCAGCTCTTTGTTAATGGATTCCATGAATGCCTTTAGTGATCTTTGTGTATTCTCTACCTGGTCTCTCAATTCCTGAATTACTCTTTGATTAGCTTCCTCCCGTCTGTGGGATTCCTGCAGTTCTCTTTCTTCCCGTTCGTGGGATTCCTGCAGTTCTCTTTGAGTGTTCTCTGCCTGCTCACGCCATTCCTCCCTTTCTCTTTGAGTATTCTCAAGTTGTTCACGCAAATCCTGTATCAGTTTTTGAGTAGCTTCCTCACGCTTATGATATTCCTGTATAAACTTCTGGGATGCCTCCTCTCTCTCCCTATCACGCTCATACAGAGTCCTTTGTACATCGTCAAACTTCTCATTTATCATGTTTGCTATTAGTGTTGTAGAGCTATTTGGGAACTCTCCTCTGGATTATTCTTTATCTGTTCTAATCCTTGATTATCAAGATTGGTAATTGAGATACCCGAATTTGCCATTTTTCTTGTGTTTTTCCGGCTTACTCTGCCCATTTGAGATGAAGATTGCACCAGTTTTGTGCTAGAACACTATCTTAAGGCAACCATCAACCAAAGTTTGCGTTTGTACAGTCAATAGTCTACAGATACAATCTAGTTCAACAGATACATATATTCAACATCAAACAAGTATATGTTAAAGGACTTCGAACCGCAGAAAAGAATTTGGAAAACCCGAAATTATTAGGATTAGGGAGAGATGTGGGTAAAAAATAGGAATAGATTGGTGTGGGGAGGCACAGGGAGAGTTAACTATGTCCTAATCACAATGCAGGAAATGGGTTGGGTAGGATGCAAGTAGAGAGAGAGAGGAAAAGAAGAGACGGAAAGGGGAATGAAAAGAGACCAGAAAAAAAATAGAAACGTAAAAATTAATGTATTTAGAGAGGAATGTGAATATGTTGAGAGAAGAGGAGGGACATAGAGGAGATGTGAAAGACTTTAAGGATGGGAAAGGGAGAAGAAAAGATCAGAATTTCAGTAGAGCTAGACAAAAAAAAAAAGATAATTAAGAAAGAAAGAAAAAGAGAAAGAAGACAAGAAAAAAAGGATAACGCTCATTCACATATTCCTAAAATAAAAATTATAAGATGAGGGAAAAAAAAGTTACTGGAAAACAATTATTTTTTCAGAAGAGGCAAAAATTAAAGATTAATAAAAGTTTTAGAAGGGACAAAAATTTATATATATATATATATATATATATATATATATATGGTAACAAAAAACAAAAAACAAACAAAAAAAAGAAAAGAAGACGAAGAAAAAAGAAAGAAGAAAAAAGAAAAAAAAAGTCTTTTGATTGTTTTTGGGGGGGAGGGGTGGGAAGAATCCTGTATCTCCCTTTTGTCTGTAACCAGTCTCTTGTTGGAGTCTCTGGTCAGCTTGAGGTCCTGTGGCTTCATTGGTTTCTTAAGTCGGTTTGTTGGAGGAGGCAGAAAAATGCTCTGCTTTACCCAAGATTTTGAGATCCCCCTCCCAGGTTAGTTTTTTGGGAGGGTGATCTGCTTTGAGAATCACAAAAGAAGGGGATGCGGTGATGAGGCTAGGTTCTGGGTAGAGTTGAGGCCTTTCAACAAACAGTAGCTTTTCCCTGGGTCTGTTTTGTGATAAAGCTCACAGAGCCTAGCCTGGAGCCATTCTCAGGGTTTCTGTTTTTCAATTGATTGTGGAGGCTGCTAGAGGGAGGGGCAGCCTCTGGCTCTGGTTACCCAGTGAGGCAAGCCACTCCGATGGCTGGCGCCTGAGCTGGGTTTCTTTTCCCTGGATGGAGCTGAGCCTGGCAGGTCACTTCGCCGTTAAGTTCTTGTGACCTGCTAAATGACTCCTTTTATTCCAAGGCCTGAGTTGGAGCTAGCAGCTCCTCCGAGCTTTGTCGGTATCCAAGATGGAGATCACCGGTGCTGGGGGGAGGGGTGGCCTTCCCTCCTCTGCTCCCTGAGAAGGAGTGAGGACGTCGGGCTTGTACTCACGCCGCGTCTTGGATCCTGGGTCGTTTCTGGTCTGCAAACAGCAGGATGAAGATGTCTGCTCCTTGTTGGTTCTTGTTGGTGTTGAGTAGAATCTGCTCGTCAGCTGCGTCTGGGTCCTTCATCCCGGACTCTGTGTCTCAGGTATGACCTCGCGGCGGTGGTCGCCACCGCGACCCTGCTGCTGCAGCGGCAGCTGATGTGTTTCCTTGGCTTCCCCTCTCTTGACTAACTCTCTGTCCTGTGATGGCACACTTGGTGTGATTATCTGGCTTAGGACTGTTCACTGGAACTCTAAAACTGCGAGAGCTTGTTCAGATTCCACCTTCTCCTCCGCCATCTTCCCGGAACTCCTCCTCGTATAATTTTTAAAATGCAAAGTAGTTACATATCTACGTCAAAAAATAATTCAGATCACTAGTAGAAGAGTATAAGCTAAACCTATTGCATCATCCCCAATATCTTTGTAAAATTTTCTTTTCTCATTATCTTTCACCTTAGGGCTTTCTTTTCCTAGCAACAAGTTGTCAGTTGATATCCTTGGATATTGGTCACCTCTGAGTAACCTCATTTCTTTCCACCACCAGTAATTCCCCTGTGTTAAATACCTGAGGAATAACATCCCAATGTGCCTGCAAGAGGAGTACCCAAGTCGACTTTCTGTGCCCACTCTTCCCTTGTTTTGTTTGGGAATGTGGTATCAGAGACAAGGGTGTCAGGGATCAGGTGGCTGGAACCATGGTGTTATGAATTATGGGTAGCAGAAAAGAGTAGCAGAGAGTAGGATACCAGGGAAAGTGTAATTGTGACTGTCATAACTTAGTTGAAGTGGCAGGAAATTAGGTAGCAGCAACCGCTTTGCAAGTGTTGGGGTAGCTAATACAGGCATCCAGAACAGTTTATCGGGGACAAGAAAGCATAGACTAAGTGAAAGAGTAAAAGTTGTGAGGGATTGTGGGGCACAATCAGGGTAAAAAGGTCATGAGTGGGTAAACTGGGTAGCCAGTACTATGGTAGAAGCAATTGGCATGGCGGACTGATGTGGTGCAGAGCTCTGGGTTTGCCTGTCCAGTTTTGGCTGTTAGATTTTTTTTTTATTGTAAAGATACTATACAGAGGGTTACAGTTACATGAGTGAGGTAATGTGTACACTTCCACTTCCTCTTGAACATTGTTACCCCCTCCATTGTTTTCCCCCTACCATCCCCTCCCTCCCTCCCTTCCCCAAGGTTCTTTTTTTTTTTTATTGTGATTAAGTGATTACTTAATTTCCGGAAATTCACAGTATTGTGGAATAATGATGCTCATTTAAAGTCACAAGTTCATTCTAACTTTCCTGGAGCAAATTGTCTATCACAGTCTGTAATATATAACGGTGCTCATATGTTATATACCATATATGTGATCAGCAGCATGGGGATATTTAGTAGTGGTTCAACCAGATGAGTGGGAGTTCTTTGTTTCTTAAGTCCTGTTAGTTTTGTCATATTACCTAACATTTTGGATTCATCATCCACTTATCAGGGAGACCATGTACTGTTTGTCTCTTCGTTCTTGGCTTACCTCGCTCAACATGATTCCTTCTAGCTCCATCCATTTCCCTGCAAATGCCATTATTTTGTCATTTCTAATGGCGGCATAATATTCCATTGTGTATAGATACCACAATTTTTGGATCCATTCATCTGTGGTGGGGCATCTAGGTTGTTTCCATATCCTAGCTATTGCGAACAGTGCTGCAATAAACATGGAGGTGCACGTGTCCTTGTATATTGGTTCCTGTTGTTCAGGGTAGATGCCTAGAAGTGGTATGACTGGGTCGTAAGGGAGGTCAATCTTTAGCTTTCTAAGGACCCTCCAGACTGCTTTCCAAAGTGGTTGTATGAGTGTACATTCCCACCAGCAGTGTAATAGCGTTCCTCGTTCTCCACATCCCCTCCAGCATTTGTCGTTGGCTGATTTGTGGATGTGGGACATTCTGACTGGGGTAAGGTGGTATCTCAGGGTTGTCTTTATTTGCATTTCCTTCACCACCAGGGATGATGAACATTTCCTCATGTGTTTCTTTGCCATTTTTATTTCTTCATTTGAGAAGTCCCTCTTTAGTTCCCTTGCCCATTTAGTAATTGGTTTGTTGGGTTTGGGAGGGATTAGTTTCTTGAGTTCCCTGTATATACAGGATGTTAACCCCTTGTCTGATATATTGCTGGTAAATATTTTTTCCCAATTAGTTGGTTGTCTTTCTAGCTTGGTTGCGATAGCTTTATCTGTGCAGAAGCTTTTTATTTTAAGGTAGTCCCATTTGTCGAGTCTCTCTCCAATTTGTTGTGACCCTGGGACTCTGTTCAGGAAGTTCCTTCCTGTGCCTATTAGTTCAAGTGTCTCTCCTACTCTGTCCTGCAGTAGTTTCAGAGATTCAGGTTTAATGTTAAGGTCTTTAATCCATTTTGAGTTGATGTTGGTGCATGGTGATAGGCTGGGGTCCACTTTTAGTTTTCTGCATGTGGCTGCCCAGTTTTCCCAGCACCAGCGGTTGAAGAGGCTGTGTTTCTTCCATTGTATGTCTTTGGCTCCTTTGTCGAATATCAGCTGGCTGTAGGCCTGTGGGTTTATTTCTGGATCTTCTATTCTGTTCCATTGGTCTTCGGGTCTGTTTTTGTGCCAGTACCATGCTGTCTTTGTTATTATAGCTCTGTAGTAGAGTTTGAAGTTCGGCATGGATAGCACTCCCATATTGTCTTTATCCCCTAGAATTGTTTTGGCTATTCTAGGTCTTTTGTTGTTCCATATGAATTTTTGGACTGTTTTCTGTATTTCAGTGATGTACGTCATTGGGATTTTAATAGGAATTGCGTTGAATTTGTATATTAGTTTTGGAAGTATTACCATCTTTACTATATTAAGTCGGCCTATCCAGGAGCATGGGAGGTCTTTCCATTTCCTAGTGTCTTCTGCAATTTCTTTCTTTAACTTTTTATAGTTCTCATTAAATAGTTCTTTTACATCTTTGGTTAGGTTAATTCCTAAATATTTTATTTTTCGGGAGGTTATTGTGAATGGGGTTGCTCCCTTTATTTCCCTCTCTTCCTGTACATTATCAGTGTATAGGAAGGCAACTGATTTTTGTGGGTTTATTTTGTATCCTGCTATTTTGCCGAAGTGATTTATGATTTCTAAGAGTTTGGGGATGGAGTTTTTGGGATCGTGGAGGTATAGTATCATGTCATCTGCAAAAAGGGATAGTTTAACTTCTTCTTTCCCTAAGCGGATCCCTTTAATGTCTTTTTCTTGCCTTATTGCCCTGGCTAAGGGTTCTAGGACTATATTGAAGAGGAGTGGAGACAGTGGGCATCCTTGCCTTGTTCCTGATTTTAGGAGAATTGGTTGCAGCTTTTCCCCATTAAGTATAATATTGGCTATTGGTCTGTCATAAATGTCTTTTATTGTTTTTAGAAATGTTCCTTCTATTCCTATTTTCTCCAGAGCTTTTAGCATGAATGAATGTTGAATTTTGTCAAAGGCCTTTTCTGCATCTGTAGCGATAATCATGTGATTCTTGATCTTGGCTCTGTTGATATGTTGGATTACATTTATTGACTTACGTATGTTAAACCATCCCTGTGTCTCTGGGATGAAGCCTACCTGGTCATAATGAATTATTTTTTTTTATGTGTTTCTGGATTCTGTTAGCTAGAATCTTGTTAAGGATCTTTGCATCTGTGTTCATCAAGGAGATTGGCCTGTAATTCTCCTTTTTGGTTGGGTCTTTGCCTGGTTTGGGGATGAGTGTGATATTGGCTTCGTAGAATGAGTTTGGGATAGCTCCTTCCTTCTCTGTTACTCTGAAGAGCTTGAGGAGTATGGGTATTAGTTCTTGTTTAAAGGTCTTATAGAATTCTGCTGTGAATCCATCTGGTCCTGGGCTTTTTTTTGTTGGAAGACTTTTGATAGCTTCCTGTATCTCATTATAGGATATTGGCTTATTTAATTGGTTAACTTCTTCTTTGCTCAGTTTGGGCAACTTGTATTTCTCTAAAAATGCATCCATTTCTGCCCGATTTTCTTCCTTTAGAGAGTATAGCTTTTGAAAGTAGTCTGTTAGAATTGTTTGGATATCTTGGGTACGTGTGGTGATGTTTCCCGTGGCATCCCTAATCCTATTAATATGGGTTTCCTCTCTTCTTTTTTTAATTAATCTAGCCAATGGGCCATCAATTTTGTTTATTTTTTCAAAGAACCAGCTTTTTGTTTGGTTTATTTTGGTTATGGTTTTCTGATTTTCTAATTGGTTAATCTCTGCTTTTAATTTGGTTATCTGGCTTCTTCTAGTAGCTTTAGGTCCCATTTTTTCCTGTTTTTCTAGCTGTTTTAATTGCAGCATGAGATTATTTACTTGGTCTGTCTCCATTCTCTTGATGTGGGCACTGAGGGCAATAAATTTGCCCCTCAGGACTGCTTTTGCTGTGTCCCACAAGTTTCTTTGTGAGGTGTTTTCATTTTCATTGAATTGTAGGAAATGCTTTATTTCTTCTCTGATCTCTTCTGTTATCCAGGCATTGTTAAGGAGTGTGCTGTTCAATTTCCATGTATTGGAGAAATTTCTGCGGTATGCTTTGTTATTGAGAGCTAGCTTGATTCCACTGTGGTCAGATAGGATACAGGGGATTATGTCGATCCCTTTGTATTTGCTTAAGTTCCTTGCATGAACTATGATATGGTCTATTTTGGAGAAAGTTCCGTGAGCTGCTGAGAAGAATGTGTACTGTGTTGTTTTAGGGTGAAATACTCGGTAGATGTCAGTTAATTCCGCTTGCAGTATGGCCTCTCTTAATTCGGTAGCTTCTTTGCCAATCCTCTGGTTGGTAGACCTGTCCTTTGGTGAGAGTGGTGTGTTAAAGTCTCCTAGTATTATGGTATTGGGATCTATTTTATTCTGTAAGTTTGAGAGCATTTGTTTGACATATCTGGGTGCACCAATATTTGGGGCATATAAGTTGATGATGGTTATATCCTCCTCTTGGATTGTTCCCTTTATTAATATGTAGTGTCCGTCCTTGTCTTTCTGTACTGAATTTAATGAAAAGTTTATTTTGTCAGATATCAGGATAGCTACACCTGCTTTCTTACTGGGGGCGTTTGATTGGTAGATCCTTTTCCACCCCTTCACTCTGAGTTTGTTTGTATGTTTGGCTGAGAGGTGGGTCTCCTGAAGGCAACAGATGGATGGGTCTTGTTTTCTGATCCAGTCCTCAGTTCGTTTTCTTTGAATTGGCGAATTCAGCCCATTTATATTAAGAGAGAGTATAGAGAGATGCATTGTTGTCCCTGCCATTCCGTTTTCCTAAGTTTTTCTTTTTTCCTTTCCTCCTGTGCTTGCTCAGTTAGACTTTGAGTAACGCCTGTTTGGGGCAGGCCCCAGTTCCTGGCTGCTTTCTTCAGGTTGTGTCCCCCTTCTTAGAATTCTTTGTAATGCTGGCTTAATGTTTATGTATTCATTTAGTTTTTCTTTGCTATTAAAGGTTTTCAGTTCTCCATCAAATGTGAATGCTAGCTTTGCCGGGTAGATCAGTCTGGGTTGGCAGTTATTGGCTCTCAGGGCTCGTATGGTGCTTTCCCAGGCTTTTCTTGCATTCATTGTTTGTGTGGAGAGATCTGCAGTAATTCTTATTTTTTTCCCATTGTAGTATAGCTCCTTCTTCATTTTTGCTGCATGCAGGATTGTTTCCTTATTATTCAGATCTATCATTTTTACTAGAATGTGTCTAGAAGTGTTTCTCCTGGGGTCTTGCTTGTTGGGTGTTCGATAAGCTTTTGTGATGTAGTTAAGATGGTCGTTTTTGAGGTGGGGAAAATTTTCATTGATTATCTTGTTAAATAGGTGTTGCATTCCCTTGCTCTGGAATTCCTCACCTTCGTCCACTCCAATTATGCGAAGATTCAATTTTTTAGCATTATCTGCTTGCTCTTGAATATCCCTTTGGTTTAATTTGAGTGTTTTTTCCATATCTGTCACTTTTTGGTCCAGTTGGTGTATTCTGTCTTCTGTATCTGACACCCTACCTTCCATTTCATTCACTCTGTTGACAGTGGCTTCTATTGTGGTTTGCATGGAGGAAATGGATCCCTTTATGGATTCAATGTTGGTTCTCAGAGTACTGATCTCACCTCTCAATGAGGTATGCATTACCTCTTATTTGGCATTTATCTCACTTCTTACTGAGGTTTGTGCAGCTTCTATTTTTGCATGCATCTCTTGTTTGATACCCTGTATCTCTTTGGATAGTTCATCCTTGTGCTCTTTCAATTTCTGATCAATTTCTCGCTTTATTTCTTGAGTCATTGCCTCCAGCAACCCTTGGAAGTAGCCTTTGTCTTCCATTCCTGCTTTGCTCCCACTGGGGCTCTCCCCTGTTTTGCTGCTGGCTTTTGAGGTGGGCTTGCTGTCCTGGGTGGTAGTAAACCTTGTGATTTTTCTCTGTGATTTTCGCATGGAGGTTCAGGAGACTGCTCTTCAATTTTGTTTTGGTGTGTCTGTCTTTGCTTGGTTGCTGATTCTGTATTGGTAGAGAGAGTCTGTGCCTGATCTGGGTTCTGTTGGGAGCCTATTTCCAGCTGCTATTCTGACTTAGGATTCTCAGCTCTCTGCTGTAGATTGCTGGCAGTTCCCGCCTTTGGAAGGGTTGAGCAGCCTAGACTGCTTGTGTTTGCTCCTACGGGTGCTCTTGTGAAGAACAGATGCTCTGGATGCACTCTCCCAAATGCTGGAGTCTGCTATGAGCTCCTGATGTGTTTTTGTTTATTTGTTTTGGGCTGGTTGTGGGCTTGAACTCTAGGTTTGGGTGCTGTCCCTCAGCTTTTCAGCTCAAGGCTGGCACCCTACCGTTTGAGCCACAGCACCACTTCTGACCCTTTTTGCTTTTGTGATGCTGAGGAATCAGATCCAGGGCCTCATACATCCAAGACTATCACTCTATTGCTGAGCCGCCTTAACAGTCTGAGCTCCTGCTTACTATCAGGTGCTGGCAGACTGTGTTGCCCAATTCTCAGTCTAGGGTATATGGGTGGAGTTTTGGTGGGGTTTGGGCTTCTCTTGTTCTGGGCCTCCAGGTCTTTTGTTGTCACAGGCGTGCTTCCTGGGGGAGTGTTGTTTCCTGGTTTTCTCCCCTCTGTTGAGGCGTATGCTCAGCTTTTTACTTCAATTGGGAGGAGTTGGTTGTGTTGTTCAGGCGCCGGATCCCCGGGCCTGGTTCCGGCCCCAGCCTGGAGCGCACTTGTTAGGCCTGTGCTGATGTGTATACCACCTAGGTTATGCAGCCTGGAGCGCACTCGTTAGGCCTGTGCTGATGTGTATACCACCTAGGTTATACAGCCTGGGGGACACAGTTCGAATTTCTTCTACTGTTGGTAGTCTTGACCCAGGGGCGCTGTTCCTGGCTTGGGCATTTAAGCTCCCTTCCAGGGGTGCTCTTGCTCTAGCCTGGCCAGCTGAGTGTGCTCCACGGGCTGGTGGAGCTCTCAAACAGTTCCCAGTTTTAGTGGGTCCTGTGGTCCGGGTGCTGGGGTAGGGAGTCTAGGTCAGGGTCTGGGGATTCCCTCCAGCTCTGGTCTCCCTTGAGGGATACACTTCCCCTGTGGGGTACTCACCCTGGAGCTGGTTGTTTCTGTGTGGTGTAGTTCGTCAGTTGTTGTTGCAATCCGGGCTGGGTTGGGCGGTGGTGGCTCTGTGTGATTCTTTTCTGTCTCTGCCTCTGTCGAAGCTGTTGGGTCAAGAGTGTCCACGCTCAGGCAGCTTCTTCTCGGTACCTCTGGGGCCCGAGTGACCCCGCCGGGTCGTTGCGATCGTGATCGGGCGGGCGGGTTGTTTGCAGACAGGACCCTTTGTCGCACTGCTGGTGCCGAGCGGTTTTGGCGGGATGGAACCTCTCTGCTCGGGTGGAGAGTGCTGGATCGTTGCAATAGCGATCAGGAGGCCCGGGTGGTCTGCTGGCAGGTCCTTTTGTCACTCTGCTGATGCTGAGCGGCTTTGGCGGGATGGAGCCTCTCTGCTCGGGTGGAGAGTGAGGGGTGGGGGTGGGATCCTCGTGGAGACTCCCGGCTGGTAGGTTTCTCTGTTCCTGGCGATCTGCTGTTCTGCAAACCAGTACCTGATGTTCTGAAAGCGGCCCCCTGTGTCTCTGCTGTGTCTCTGGGGCTCCCCCAGCCCCTGCCGGGGCCGGCTGGCCGGTGGCTTGGCGCACTGCCGCGCGGCCAGTAAAGGTTGGGGGAGGGGTCTTCGCTTTTCTCTGTTCTGAAATTCTTCTTTTCCTCTCTTTCTTTTTTTGTTATTCTCCGCCTCTGGTTTTTCTCTGAGTGTTCGTCTTTTTGTTGTTGTAGGTCTCTTGGGGAGATTAAGCGTAGGAACTCGAACTCTCTTTTTGGTTGGAGAGAGCTGTGGCGTTTCCCTACTGCCCCGTCGCCATCTTGGTCCCCCCTCGGCTGTTAGATTTTTTAAGGAAACTACCTCTAGCAGCTCATTATCAGCTTTTTTTGGGGTCGGTCATGGGCTTGAACTCTGGGCCTGAGTGCTCTCCCTCACCTCTTCAGCTCAAGGCAAGTGCTTTACCACTAGAGCTACAGTGCCACTTCCGGTTTTCTGGTGGTTTATTGAAGATAAGAGTTTCACAGACTTTCCTGACCGGTGGCTTTGAACCTCGATCCTCAGATCTCAGCCTCCTGAGTAGCTAGGATTACAGGCGTGAGGCACCAGCAACCGGTGAGAAGTGAATGTTTCCACTGTATCATTGGTAAATATTTTTGGATAGATACCTAATCCTAATTTCACTGGGTTTTGTGGCATTGTGTTTTTGCTTTAATGAGGGACCTCCATATTGATTTTCAGAGCAATTACAATAGGTTGAAGATAATCTATAATATGTGGATATTAGATCAAAATTTAAATATAGCAATGAACACATACAGGACCATCATATATAGTTTACAATTTGAAGAAATTTTAAGAAGACCAACAGTTGGGGAAAAAGAAAATTTCAGAAGCTTAATAAAAAAACATACACACATAGGAAAATACAAAAACAGGTACAAATAATTAGTGCAGTAACAAAACATTTTCCTCAAGTTTTAAAAATGAAATTATTAAAATAATACTTAACATAAAATAAATATGACATGGAAGAAAATGTACCATAGACATAGTTTTCTCCATAATTTGTTTGATTTTTATAGCAAATGGATTAAAAGAAAATGTAATTACATGTCGGAAGATGATAACACTGTCAAGTGTCATTGATAGAACCCAGCAAAGGAAAGTAACAGAAAAATAGAGAGTAAGAACAACCTGGCTATGGCTGAATATACTCAGAACTTTGTGAGGAAAGAATGTGCTCCATTTTCCTCATCAAAATAGATTTAGGACAGCTACCTTTTGACAGAATACTTGTAATGCAGTCAAAGCAGTGGAGTTACTAATTTAGGTAGTAATTTATTACTTTTATTCCCTAATCTTATGATGTGATTCCCAAATGATGTGAGTGATCTTAGATTTTCTGAGCCCTTTTTTCACCCAAAATTTCTAATTCCTCTCCCTGCCTATGATTTTTCTGCTACTCTCATTTCTCCTTGTTTCTGAACTCAACTCCATGACTTTTTTGTTCATGAGAAAGAGCTGGAGAAATATGAGAATGGCCTGGAGTCTGAGCTAACATCCACTCCAACTTGAAGGATCTGGTGAAGGACCTACATCTGGGCCTCAGAATCAGATATTAATTGAACTCTTTGGAAATGGAGAAACTCACCCCCCCACCCCACCCCAGGCAGAATCTGTCATTCCTTGACTTTCTCTGAAGAGATTTGGTACTAGGGCACAATTCAGAGAATGAGCTTTCCTACCACCCACCACAGCCTTGTCAGGAGGAACAGGTTCAAAACTAAAAGTGGCCTCAGTTCCCACAGGGCCAGTCAGAAGCCAAGAGATCACACTTTTCTCCTCATTAGGGATCTTCTGGTAGGAATAGAGTCGTCTGGGCAAAGTCTAATATGGAGATTAAGTGAGATTGGATCTATGGAGGACACAAAAGAATGACCCTTTCTTTGACTACAAGTGAGTTGTGTAGTGAGACATGACAACTTCCTTCATATATGAAAATTCACTAGGTGTTATCTCACTGCCACTTTGCAGGAGGTCAGTTTCCCCAAAGGAGAAGTTGTTAAATGTTGTGACTTCCAGTTTGCTCTCTAGGCTCTTGTCTCTCCCACTCCTTCCCATGCCAGGAATGCATTCCTTCTTTCAGGCACTCAACTACTTGACTGACTCCTAGGCAGGAATACTGTAGGCTATTATTTGTCTAACCTCTTGTATTTGAGGTAGAATAAGCCTAGTCTCTGCTTATGCCATGAGGTAGATGCACGAAGCTGAGTATAACCAATCTGAGAAAACCAATCATATTGAAAAACAATTAAATGAAATTAATAGTTGAGTGATTTAGGGTTTATAGCCACTAAATTTAGGTTATTATTAGAAACACACCTAGAACCATGGATTAGGAAGAGAACAGTGAAGTAGGTTTAAGATAAAATGGAAAAGACACATAATAGCCATAACAGGAGATGAGAGTGTGAAGGAACTATTGGTATAGTTCCTTTTACTATCTTAGGAGTGACGTTGGATAGGAGGCTTGTAGAATAATATCTAAAATAGAGGGACGTGCTGGGCCCTGGTGGCTCACATCTGTAATCCAAGCTACCCAGGAGGGTGGGATCTGAGTATCATGATTCAAAGCAAGCCCAGGAAGAAAAAGCCAGAAGTGGTGCTGTGGCTCAAGTGGTAGAGCACTAGCCTGGAGCTCAGGGACACTGCCTAGTTCCTGAGTTCAAGATTCAGCATCAGCAAAACAGCAACAACGAAACATTAATGATAAAAAGAAATAAAAGAAGGACTTAAAGATATGCGATGGAATGATGATCCTGTGTAACTGATTAGGAAACATAAAAGGAAACAAAATTTGGAGCAAAATGATACCTATTCATTACTAATCAAGGATGCAAAGCAAATGACAAATTCCTCTTCTTGAAAACTTCCAAACTTGGGCTGGGAAGGTGCTTGCCTTGCATGCACGAGGCCCTGAGTTCGATTCTTCAGCCAGAAGTGGTGCTATGGCTTGAGTGGCAGATCACTAGCCTTGAGGTGAAGAGGTGAGGGACAGCACCCAGGCCCAGAGTTTAGGCCCCATGACCGCCCCCCAAAAAAAATCCAAAAAAATTTTCCAAACTTACCTTTTCTCATAATTGAGAAGAGGCTTCTTTTACAGGAATTCTCCTTATCTAGCTCAAGGTCATTAGAACTTCAGTAGACTTTTCCTATTGAGATGTAATGCACCTAACTCTACTGAACTTAATCAAGGCTAGGAAAGTATGGACATTGATAGGTTTATTGTATTTTTCTTTGTAAATATATACTACTGTCAGGTATTATATATAGCATATATTATAATATACAATATATTATACATTATATATAATATATTAAATATATTATAATATAACATATATTATATATTAACAGTTTTCCTAATTTTAGAGTTAAGAACAAGCAACATATTGAAAGACAAATGCTTGAATCTCTGAGTAATTTCTCTACCACTGGACAATTCCAGGTTTCATTCTTATTACCCAAAGAGTAACGTAAGAAAGTGATGCCCATGAAGGTGGTTCTCTGGATTTTGGAAACTGTGATCTGCAAATATATATATATATATATATATATATAATATGTTTATATATATAAATTTATATAAAATATAAATTTACATATAAATAAATTATATATATAAATATAATATATATTTATATATAATTGTTTTACTAGTGAATGTGTAAATCTATAGCAGCAGATAAACAAGTGATCATCTATGTGCACACACACTCAATCACTTATAAAAATTTCTTTTCTATGGTCCCTATTCACCTACACAGAGAGTACATGAGTTGCCCTTGAATTGTCCTGGAAGTTCTTTATCTGGCTACTGTAGTTTCACATCCTTTGTTTTCTAAGCAGCCAGATGTTATGTGTTCAACAATAATACTTGATACAGGCAAAAGTATCTACCTTGAAACAGAGAGAAACTTGGATTTCAGAAATGCCACAAATAAGTGGGAGGTACAGCAGTACTTTTCAAAATTGAATAGATTACATATTTATTAAAAAGTTTGAAAGAAAAATAACTTCAATGTAGGATGAAACATCTGAAGAAAACTTCAGTTTGGATTACATATATCTAGGTGCTGGTAGCTCACGCCTGTAATCTTGGCTAATCTGGAGGCTGATATCTGAGGATCACAGTTCAAACCCAGCTTGGGCAGAAAAGTTCCCTTGAGATACTTATCTCCAACTAATCACTCAAGACTAAAATTGATACTGTGGCTTGATGTTTTAGAGAGCTAACCTTGAGCCAAAGACCTCAGGAACAGTGCCCAGCGCCCAAGTTCAAACTCTGCAATAGAAAATCAATAAAAATAAAAAATAAATTACATATGATTTATTACCAACTCTGTACAAGGAAAATAGGATATGACACATGGCAACATATGACTTCAAGGTACAAAGTTCCAGGGCATTTCCCCATGCTTGAGAACTAGGATTAATCCATATTGAAAAAATAAAACGATGAATGATTTATACCAAATTTCCAAACATACTATATGTTATACAAAGGAAATGCAATAAATAAACATACATTTCACAGTCTACTAACATCATATTGTATAAGCATTCTGATTAACTGATTCATCATAATCAATACAATGCAGTTAAAACATCCAATATCTCAGGTGTCAACTTAGCAGAATACTTTCAACATATGATGGTTATTTTGTATATTATCCAGCCCTATCTATCCCGCAACTGCAGAAGGCTCTTCCTGAGAAAGACCAGAGACCTGTCTACTGTGAGTGCTCAATGTATACCTGTTCCCATTCTCTGTTATTTGGGCATGTGATAGACTGAATATCTGGTAACTTGCCAAAGGCACAATTTGGGACTGGCTTTCAGTGATGATAGTTTAGTTCTCAGAAAAAAAAAGGGAAATTGAAGACAGAGGGAAAATCTACCAGATCCCTGAAAGATTTCTATCATTGTACTAAAACTGTACCCTTCTACTGACACTTGAACAAACTGCAGTAATTGTCACTCCAACCACATGTCCAAAAAATGGCTTTCCAAATATTGGCCTGTTTTCACTTTGGTATATCAAGACATACTCTTATGACCCCGTTTTCATTAAACTATCAGCTATCGTTGGCCCAAGGAATAGTGACCTTCCAATTTCTTAAATTTTAGGTCATCACACAATCACTTCGTAACCCTTAAACATTAAAAATACCTATCCGTATAAGTCCGCATTAAATACTTATTAGTTTTTCTTCATTTGTCATGTTTTACATATTTGTGTATCTCAGGGCTTAGTTCTGTAATCTTCCTTCTCATGATTGTTACCACTGAGTGCACGTAATTATTTGGCTTTTTTTCTCTAGCTCTGTTCTTTCTTTAATTCAAGTCCTTAATAACATCCTGTCTACTGACAAATCCTAGCTACTGATTTTTTTGGGGGGGGAGTCCGGTCATGGGGCCTGAACTCTGGGCTTGGGCACTGGCCCTCAGCTCTGCAGCTCAAGGCTAGCGCTCTACCACTTGAGCCACAGCGCCACTTCCGGCTTTTTTTCTTTTTGCTTATGTGGTGCTGAGGAATTGAACCCAGGGCCTTGAGCATGCAAGGCAAGCGCTCTACCACTGAGCCACCTTCCCAGCCCACTAGCTACTGATTTTAACAAATTCAAAAGATCCCAAAGTGAGCTTTGATCTTTATCTACAAACCTATCCCTCATTACTATTTGATTAAGTGATAACTCTTCCAGTTGTCTTGTCAAAATACCTTGGGGTCACTTCAGACTTACATACTTTTTCACACCTCATATGTAATCTATGATCAGGTTTTGACAAATTAACTCAGGATATTTTAGGAACCTATGTGTGTGTGTGTGTGTGTGTGTGTGTGTGTGTGTGTGTGTGTGTGTGTGTGTGTGTGTGTGTGTGTGTGTGTGTGTGTGTGTGTGTGTGTGTGTGTATTATATGAGTGCTAATACTGTGACTTAAATTAGGGGCATAGGTTTTTTTACTTTTCTTTTGTGCTCAGGCTGCCAGTCTTCTATTTGAGCCACAGCTCCACTTTTAGCTTTTTGGTTCTTAGTTGAAGATAAGTGTCTCATGGTTCATTTCTCTGTTTCCAGACTTTTAAGTAGCTAGATTTAAAGGCATGCACCACTAAAACCACCCCTATTATATTTGAATTAACAATAAATTTAAAGAACGAATATTTGTAGTATTTTCAAATCAGTATGTTTTCATTTACACTAAAACACAACCAAAGAACCTCTGAATGTACCAGTGCTCAAGTGCCAGGCACAATTTCATTGCTGGGAAATAACAAAGATGATATCGTCTACAGGCAAAGCAGGAGAAAATGCTCTTCACTGAAGTTGCTGAAAGGCTGATAAGGATGAAGACAGGCAACATTATCCAGAAAGTATCACAAAGTGTTTGCTGTGGATAAGTGTAGCCAATCTTAGAGGATGTTCATAGGGATGAGGAGAATATTTGAAGGTGAATATGTGATTACAGAGGTGTGCTTTCTTGAAGATATATGTTTATAGCA
Source organism: Dipodomys merriami (assembly GCF_024711535.1). Classification (NCBI taxonomy): domain Eukaryota; kingdom Metazoa; phylum Chordata; class Mammalia; order Rodentia; family Heteromyidae; genus Dipodomys; species Dipodomys merriami. Next base: position 11,952 of record NW_027206399.1, on the reverse strand, counting down.
CAGTTTACATACTGTTGAAAATGAGATAGTTAAGATAGGGATGTTGTCATTCCTTGTATTCTTCACAGTATAATATTAAAACCAGTTTTATACATATATTATTTATAGTAATTATACAATATCCCTAATTACGCATATATTATAAACATATCATTTATATATTGTGCAATATAGTATGTTACATGTATTATGCACACATAATTTAATTTTTCTACTTGTCTGTCCAGGAATTAAACTAGCAATATCTTTGAAAATTGATAGTAAAATAGGGTCCTTACAATTTCGATTGCAATATATAGTTTTACCCAATAAGTAGTTATTTATTCTGAATTGGTTTAGAAATGGAATATCATAATATAATTGAACATTCAAAAATAATTATTTAAGAACCTACCAAGGATGGAATTAAAAAATTTAACAAGACTAATATCTGCAATCCCAGCTATTTAGGGGCTGAGATCTGAAGAGAGCTATATGAAGCCAGTATGAGTGAAATGGCTCAGGGACAACACCCAGACCATAGTTCAAGTCTCAGTACTGGCACAAAAATAACTTAGGTGACTAAAACTTAATATATTTATTTAAATAAAGTTGTCATTCCTTGTATCCTTCACAGTATAGTACTAAAACCAGTTTTATACATATATTATTTATAGTAGTTATAGAATATCAGTAATGATATATATTATAAATATAACATTTATATGTTATGTAATAGCATATATTACATATATTATGCACACGTAATTTATACTGATATCACTAATATCCATTAAATTAATCTATGTTTTAGAATAGGGAATAGATTTTCTTTGGTACAACAAGGAAGTAAGTAGCCACAAAAATTACTTCTTTTGGATTATATATCCACAACAAACTATTCCCTGTGTATTCAAGGTACTTAATGCTAAAAGCCTGTGTTCATCAGCACAAGTGTCTTTGACATGGATTTGTTCTCCTTAAGCAATTACTCCAGGAATAATAAACAGTGGAAGCGGAATGATGTTCACTCAGTTATTTCTTTAGAAATTATACCGAACTTTATTTGGTATAAAGATCACTTACAATGTCATTACCCACACCCTTTTCATTTAAAAATATTTATATTCTGTAGCAATGTCATTGCCATTATTACCATAATTAGGAAGATAATGTGGGTTCATCTGCTCCATAGCTCTCGAAAGGTAATGAATGTGACACAGAATATCCTCACATGTGCCTGGTGGAAACCTGGATTTGAATTATGGGTCTACAACGGATAAGTCTTAGGTACTTAGGAAATTTGTTTAGCCTTATGCCTACTTCTGTTTTTAATAAAATACTTAATTCATTTCCTAACTTGAAAAATACTCATGAGCACTAAAATTACCCTAATGCAGGTGCAGTGCTTGAAATGATTCTGCACATTGTGTAGTAGGTCCCAGAGAAATCAGCTTCCATCAACATGGTCACAGCATTCTTCCTGAAGGCCGTAAGAAATATATACCCAATTGATATTAATAACTGTGAAAAATTGTCTTTACTAAAAAAAAGTCTTTTCTTCATATGAAACAATGAAAGCAATGTAGGGGTTGTCCTGTGGCTTTTACTCTGAGGGAATTTTGCCTAAATTTCATTCTTACTCTATTAGTGGTAGCAGTAGCATTCTTTAGTGCTACCCTTCATGTTTCTAGTTCTGTGTTCCATTTGGCATACTATTGTAACTTAGTTTATAATCTTTGTTATCAGAATAAACAAACTACAACTGCTGAAGTTTCCAATAAAGAGTCAATGCATTACATTTGGGGGGGGGAGGGGTCCGGTCGTGGGGCATGAACTCTGGGCCTGGGCACTGTCCCTCAGCTTTTCAGCTCAAGGCTAGTGCGCTACAACTTGAGACATAGCACCACTTCCGGCTTTTTTTCCCTGCTTATGTGGTACTGAGGAATCGAACCCAATGCCTAATGCATGCAAGGCAAGTGCTCTACCACTGGGCCACCTTCCCAGCCCTGCATTACATTCTATGTGCTTAATAGTTTCCTGAAATTATTCCTTTTGGATTACATATCTCAACAAAACTATTTTATATGATTTCTTATATTATTTATATAGATTTCTTATGCGATTCTTATATGATTTCTTAGAAATCCATTAACAAAACAGCTCAGAATAGGAAAAGAGTAGGCAAGAAGTCATGAACAATACTATTATAGTGGTCTCAATGGCTAAGTGTAAAGAATATGTAACAAAACTGTTGGAAGATTCATTTGCTTTTTTTGATATTCTCTCCCCCTTCTCTGTAGAAAGGTTCTCACTATGAATTGCCAAGTGGGCTGGACCTTTCAAGCCTTGTCTCAATGACAGAAGTGATGGGATTAGGGACATGTGCTCCCATGGCTGGCTTTTAGCAAGTTCACAATAAAGTAATACCAATACTCATAAAGAAACTTTTGTGAGTGATGTGTATTCACTTATTCAATTGCCAAAATTAAATTCATATGTCGAAACATCAAATTATTTACATTATAATATGTGCAGTTCAACTGGCATCACTAGTACCTCCATAAATCAAATGCAAACTAAAAGCTCTACTTCAAAAACCAACATCTAAGGCAGTGTTGGAAATACAAGAAGATACACAATAAATCTATAGGGGTGAGATCTTTAACACTGGCAATGAACAGTGATAGCTGAATTTTTAACCAGGCTTGAAAATTTCGGGTGTCAACTAACTATGTGATTAGAGTTGCAGAGTTGACCTTGGTATCAATATTGGAGATAAAATTCAAAGGCAGCTAAGGTTGATGCAGTATTGTAGCTCAAGACAGTGTGACACTCCCTGATAATGGTAAAGCACAGAGTAGAAGCTAAGTTAGTAAAATGTATAGGAAGGATTCTCCAATGAGAATAATTGCAGGGGGTGATCATCACTCTTGCACTGAAAATGTATAGCCTATCATTCTATTTTAAGCTCTAGCGTTTCTCTGATCTGAAGATAATTATAACATACCAATGTGCCATGAGTGCTGAGCAGTGTAGGTGTATATTATTCTAATATACGTAAAAATCCTTACAAGTATGGAATGGCCTGACCCTGACACTTCATTCTGTGTTGTTGAGTTTCATGAAGAAATGTTCATAATTAGGCAATTCACAATCATCTAAGTCTGAATCAGGCAACTGAGATAAGACAATAGGGTCATCGTTCCCGTGACGTGGTCTGTGACCTATAAAATAAATAACATTATTTCACAACGTATATGTGTTTCTGAAAAATTATGCAATACCAAATATACAAAAGGGACAATTATCCATCTCTTATATTATCAGAAGTTAAGATACTTCTGAATTGTACTTTTTTGCTAGAGGATCACAGTATGACTGCTGATGTTTGGTATCTTTCCAGGTGCTCCTATACATTCGTCAATCTTCTTTGAGGAAGTGTTTTTCCATTTTGTTTTGAGGTGTTCAGAATATCAGTATTGTCACTAACCACAACCATGGGACAGCAAAGATGATGGGATACCTGGCCAAAGAACTGAGAAATCATAGGAAGTGATAGGAAAGAAGACACCAGAGGACCCAAAGCCTCATTGCCAGCTTCTGGATCCCTAAATCGTGCTTGACATGCTTTATATTCATTCTACTATGGGGGGGTGGCATGGTCAGTGGCTACAGGTATGTCCACATCAATCTTGCTGGTGTTTACAACAACTATTGACATGAGATATTGTTTGTATACATAGTGATAATGAATCCCTTATTGTTAGGGAGCACAAGGGCGCAATAGTCATTACAACCATAACAAAGACATACATCTTGTCTCCAAAGTCTTAATCTTTCATTGTCCAACAGCTCTAACTTAAATACTCTTGAGGTAATAGCTTATACCCCTGTCTTCCCTTGACTGTTTGACCTTTCCAGAGCTCAGCTCTCAGACTTTTGACTGCTGTTTGAGATGACTTCCCAATCTATCCCTTTCCAGGTCTAATAGCTTGACTCTAGAATCCCTCACAAGTACTTACAGATGTATTATTTTGAAAAGGATATTTTTCCTGGGATAGAATCAATTTTTGTATTTTTTTTATTTCAAAAATACTATACAGAGTGGTTACAGTTACATGAGTAATGTACCTTCCTTGTTGAATAGTGTTACCCACTCCATTGTTGTTCTCATATCCCTTCCCACCCTCCACACCCCCCACCCCAAAGTTGTAAAGTTCATTTCTGATATAGTGCCATGTGAATATCATTGTTGCAATGGGTCACTCTTTATACTTCTTTCATCACTATATTTTTCCCTTTCCTTCTCCAAATCAGATAAATGCATATACAAGATGGAAGGTACCAGAATCAAGACAGATATTTCCAGGGATAAACCAGTGGAAAAAGACAAATGAAATAAAATAAGATCTAGATACACTACTTTACTACATCAAGGTTGATATCTGGGGAAAAAAAGGCTTGTTGTTTCTATGACTTAGAGTTCATTTCAATTAGCATCATTTTGTAAGGTCAAATATATATAGCTCTGGAACCAGCAATCCCATTCCTGGGCACTTGTGGAAATGTTCTCAAGCTAAACCACACTAAATATACAACTATGTTTTTGCAGCATTATTACTATAGCTAAGATATGGAACCAATCAAGATGCCCTTCAATAGATGACAAGATCAAGAAAATGTGGTATATATACACAATGGAATTTTATGCTTCTATCAGAAAGAACAGAAGCCAGACTCAAAGAAACATAAGTTCCATGGTTTCCCTCATTTTTATTAATTAATATATGCTCAGGATAGTCCTGGCAGACAGGTTCACTTTAAACTCTTAATATTCTACAAGGACACGTGCACCTCCATTTTTATTGCAGCACTGTTCGCAATAGCTAGGATATGGAAACAACCTAGATGCCCCACCACAGATGAATGGATCCAAAAATTGTGGTATCTATACACAATGGAATATTATGCAGCCATTAGAAATGACAAAATAATGGCATTTGCAGGGAAATGGATGGAGCTAGAAGGAATCATGTTGAGCGAGGTAAGCCAAGAACGAAGAGACAAACAGTACATGGTCTCCCTGATAAGTGGATGATGAATCCAAAAGGTTAGGTGATATGACAAAACTAACAGGACTTAAGAAACAAAGAACTCCCACTCATCTGGTTGAACCACTACTAAATATCCCCATGCTGCTGATCACATATATGGTATATAACATATGAGCACCGTTATATATTACAGACTGTGATAGACAATTTGCTCCAGGAAAGTTAGAATGAACTTGTGACTTTAAATGAGCATCATTATTCCACAATACTGTGAATTTCTGGAAATTAAGTAATCACTTAATCACGATCAAAAAAAAAAAAAAAAGAACCTTGGGGAAGGGAGGGAGGGAGGGGATGGTAGGGGGAAAACAATGGAGGGGGTAACAATGTTCAAGAGGAAGTGGAAGTGTACTCATTACCTCACTCATGTAGCTGTAACCCTCTGTATAGTATCTCTACAATAAAAAAAAATTAAAAAAAAATAAATAAACTCTTAATATTCCCTTTTTTCTCTCCCTCTCCCTCTCTCATTCCATTTGTGCTAAGTGATGATCTTGTTGATTTTTCTCCCCTTTTACATTCATCATTGCATCTTGCGAACTACTGGTATGTCCTACTGTACTTCTGTCCATTCTCCTTGTGCTTCGGCTTGTACCCCTGTCACAGCAGAGGGCCAGAGATTATGGATATTTTCTTCACTCTTTAATTCAGACATCTATCTTTACTTTCTAGCAATACATTCATTGAATTCTTTCTGTAAATTCTAATGCCTTGAAAATGATTACTGTATTTTCATGTCTTTGTTATTTGGCATTAGGGAAGAACATAAGTCAGTAACTGTAACTTAGGTAAAAGAAGATTGCAATCATGCCTCTGTAGATGTTGTTCATTGGATAATGTTTACTTCTAGGTCTGCCTGCCTGCTTCCTTTTCACTGTTTATTTTTCAATGTAGCCTTTTTTTGTGGAAAGTATTTATTGGCCTACACTAATTAGTCATTAATTTTATTCCAACATCATTTCACAGTTCCTTCTGAGTTTCTTCAGGGTCTGTATAGTAGTGCTTCACATTCTTAGAAGTTTTAACATCAATGCATCCAATGATAAAGACACATTGCTTAAGTCACCATTTTGATGACTGAAAAGAAACCATGCTGCAACCTCACTATATGGCAATTTTCTGGTTTTAAATTCTTTTAGATTAGAATTGATGGTGGAGAACGAACATTCTGCATACAATTTTATATTTTCCTAATTATTTTTAGTATACATCCCAATATTGTATAAAGTTAAAACATTACTACTTACATTTAGGATTTCTAAAATGGTCAGAGTAAAAATTCTATTCATTTCCAATTTTAAGACAATAGTGTCCATTATGACCAAGTGAGAAATTTTAAACTTTTTATTTGTGGTCCTTAATGGTGGTGATGGGGAATCAAATCCAATGCTTCATATGTCTTAGTCTCCTGTGTGCCTCTGAGCCTGATATGACCTGTGGTTTATTTTCACTCAACTGGAATAAAGAAAAATTTCACTAGGAAGGAATTATTACTTGGTTACTTTCTCCAGTATCTCTTGCATACATAAAAGTAATATAATTCTACACTGACAGAAAATGGTGTTCTTATATTGTATTTATTAGTAGTAACTTTATGTTTTGTTGCTCCACTATTCACAAAGCCTTGCCCCTTTCTTATCCCCTCTTTCCATAAAACTTGACTGGATCCATTGGAAATACACTTCCAGTCAGCCTCTTCCTTAAAAAGCCCAACCTTAAATAACCTACCCCCTGGTAGCCCTGCTATAAACTTTCAAAGGCCTGACTGAAACCAGACTCCTTCCTGAAAGCCCTTCTCTGCTATAGGGAAATTCCTCTTCCACTCCACCCCTTCCTGGAATCCCTGCTCTGCACCACCAGAAACCAGGTCACATCCATATCTCCTTCTATGTCCCACCTGACTGCACCAAGAACTCTGTCTACATTGGGCTACTCCTCGAATCCCCACCTCATCCACCAGATACCACGCCCCTCACTACTCTAGTCCTTCATAGTCCCATTGCTCCCATATCCTAGTACCTACAAGCTCCTCCCTTTCCTTTCAAACCTACCCCGATCATCCTTCTCCCTCGAGTCCCTCCTGGTTTCATCAGAAACTCCTCCCACAACTAGCCTACTTCTAAGTGGCCTAACCTCTCAAACAAAGCCCTGAACCTACCTCTTCCCACAAAGCCCGTCATGCTACACCAAAAACCCTCCACCTGCCTATAACTTCCCTTGAAGCCCTACCTTGCTTGGCCAAAGATTCTCACACAGCCCATGTCCTGCCTAGAAAGCCAGCCCTTCTCCACCACAAGCCTCTCCACCTCCCACATCTACTCTCTCAATGCCCTGCCTTGCTCCCCAGATAAGCCCGCCCCCTATTGGTTCCTTCCTCAGATCCACACACTAAACCACCAGATACCATGCCCATAATTATCCTACACCATTGTAGCCTTTCCACTCCTTCTCAAAGCCCCTCCTTCAACTAGCCCCATGGCTCCAAACTCTGTCCTGCTCCAGAAAAACCCCACTAGAAAATACCCATAACACTATTCAATCTCCCGACACCCACATTGCTCCACTAGAAACCACTGCACCAGTTGGCCTCCCTCTGGAAGCCTCACCAGACTGAATTGTAAATCCCTGTCCCTCCATAGTCCCTTTTTGAAGGTTTCTTTGCTCTACTAGAAACCCTGTCCAAAGTCCATGTCCTGCCTTGCAACACTGAAATCCCCACCCAACCTGATTTTTCTTTTAGAAGTGATGACTGGCTACACCAGAAACTCCATCCTAACTAGTCTAGTGCACTTTATCCTCTCACTGCTCTCACAAAGCTCTGGTCCTGAAAAAATCCTCCATACATTGTGACTACATCCTGCTGTGCAAGAAACCCCACCTCCACCCTAGCACACTTCCCTAAGGCCTGCCATTCTCCACCAGAAACCTCACCAATTACTAGCCCACGTCTTCCTAGTACCACCCTGCCCTCTCAAAGCCAGACCTTGAAAACCCATCCCTCATAGCTCCTCATTCCTGCACCAGAATCTCCACCTTCCGTCAGCCTCTTGCCTCCATTCCCTTCCCTGCCTTATGGGGAACCTCACCCTACATATCCCACAAGGGTTCACAGTGCTCTACCAGCACCCCTCCTCTAAGTAATCTCCTCCTTTGTAGCCTTGTTCTTCCTTCTCAAAGCTCTGCCCCCAACAGCCTCCTCCCCAGTAACGCCACCTTCTTCCACTAAAAACCGGTCCACCTGCCAGCCTTCATGCTCAATCCTGCCTACTCCACAAGAGACCCTGCCCCTAACAAGTCTAGTCCTTCCTGTCCCCTCCCTGCTGTCTCAAAGCCCTACACAGACTGCGCTTCAGCCTCAAAGCCCCACCCTGCTCCACCACAGAGACTGTGCCAATACCAACTCCTCCCTTGAATCAGACAAGGCTCCACCAGAAACCCCACACCACCTCATCCATGAAGGTCCCATCTAGTAACTTTTATTACAAATGCGATTTTATACTGGCCATAGAATTCATACTAATCAATATGATAAGAAAACAGTATTGCAAAAAAGCAACAAAAAATAAATAGCTATTAAATGCGTTAGTCTAGTTTGGGATGCTGTTACCAGGCAGATACACATTGTGTGAAAATGTCTGAAAGGGATTCCTCTTATTGGAAAGCATTCTTTGTAGTATCAGTGACCGTGAGTGATCATTTTATTTCTAGAAAATTCATGCACATTTGTGCCAATAACTTAAAAAATATTAGTTATTTTAAATCCTCTGTTTTCGTTGAGGAAAGAGTATTAGTGTGTAAAAAGCTGACTTTCAACTCATCTCTCTAATGAATAATTTTGGAGTTGCTTACCTTATTATGTACCAGAGTTTTTAGTAACAGAAATTCTCTACCAGAATTCACTTTGAATTTCCTCCTTCCACTAAAGTGCCCTTTGGAAAACATTGAAGTGAGATTATACAGGTAAAATGCCAGAAATAAAAAAGTATTTGAGATCATAAAAAAATTATGATGAAGACCCCACCCAATGTGCTTTTAATTTTCTAAGGAAAGAAACTTAAGCTTATTTAACTGCAGACTTTCTGAAGACTGGAAGACAAAAATATAAGAAATATCCTATTATACCATGGTTCTGAAAACAAAACAAAAACAAGGAAAGACAACATAATGAGAGAAAAGAATGAGGAACTTGTACATGTGATATAGAGTGTAAAAAATACACTGAATCAGGTAAAACTAATTTTGGTCATGATGTCTGGTTGTTCAATATATTTCATTGTAAATATTGCTCTTTGTTAAGCTGTGACTTATAGAGGTCTCAGCAGAGATCTTCTCAGGTAATTATGGAGATGGTCAATTTCACCATTGCAAGATCATCAGGATGAAAAACTCCACACACCTTAAGACACACCTGCAACAGCACTAGACATACACTTCTATTGGTCCAACAGTGTAAGACAGACCTGTGTTTTACCAAAAGTTTGGATGTGGTATGCTATGTTTTATTCAGGCTGAAGAGCCTAAATAAGTCCAATTTGAGATTAACTCCACCATCTTGTGCTAGTCTGCCCTCAGACTAACCCCAAGAGAGAGAGAGAGAAAACACATGTTGCCACCAACCCTGCCCACCCTTAAGAAAGCAGAATAGTTGCCCAAGCGTTCCAGGAACAGAAAATAACAATAGTTCAGAGAAAGGGCAGTGTGGTTAGAGTGGACTCAAACCAATCATGTAACTGCTTGTGTGGAAATTCCCTAAACTTGTTTGTTCAATACTATAAAAGCTGTGTTGATTTTGTGTTGATTTTTCGGGGACTTTGTGTCACTGGTTACCCAGTGCACAGAAGACCAAGCTTGAGCTTGCAAATAAACTACTCTTTTGCTGTTCGCAGTGGTTGTGGTCTCTGGTGGTCTTTCGGTGGTACCAAGTCCATAAAACATTTCTGGGGGCTCGTCTGGATTCTGCCTCATAAGACCCTCCAGACGCCCCCAAAAACCCAGCTGTCAAGTCTAGGCATTGCTGTTTTGTATATTTGGTTGCCTGCAGGTTCTGTATCTGTAATTCTGGTGTCCAGCGAGGTCTGTATTCTGGTTGGCAAGGAGTCTTGGCGGACATGCTATAAGACTGTCAATGAGGTCTGTGAGGAGATGTCCCCAGACCCCTCTGGATAGATTGCTGTTTAGTACAGACATTTTTTGGGAAATTTTCCATCTGTAGTCTGGCACTTTCATGCAGACATTTTTTGGGAAGTTTTCCGTCTGTATTGGGAAGTTTTCCAGTTTTTTGGGAAACTCTTTCTGTAGTCTGGAACTTTTTGGTTGGCAATTTACAATGCTGCAGCATGCCTTTGTAAGTTGTGTCTGTATGCTGAGTGTTCTGTCTGTCATTTGGAGTTTATCTTACCCTTAAGCCTTGACCCAGGGAGTACTGATTATAAGGGAGAATCTGCCACTCTGAGGGGATGGCAACTAGGGACTTATTTCCCTTGCCCCCAAATGACTGGGACTTCTCTTCCACCTTGAAAGGCCCCTGGGTCAACACATGTTGGTGAGATGTCACCCCATTCACTGAGGCCTGATTGTTCTCGTTCTATATTTCCTGAGACAGGGAAGTTCTGGGTGAGAGTGGCAGGCTCATTCAGCAGACTCTGGATTCAGCTTGCTGAGTGAGAATGGCACAGAGTTCTGGTAGGGATAAACTCAACCTTTGGTTGTTGTGCTGTCTAGTTCTGTTTTAGAATTGGTACTAGTTATTTTTCGGTTTTTTTTGGGGGGGGGATCCGGTCATGGGGCCTGAACTCTGGGCCTGGGTGCTATCCCTCAACTCTTCAGCTCAAGGCTTGCGTTCTACCACTTGAGCCACAGCTCCACTTCCAGCTTTTTTCCTTTTGCTTATATGGTGCTGGGGAATTGAACCAGGCCCCCATGCATGCAAGGCAAGCGATCTACAACTAAGCCACCTTCCCAGCCTCTTGGTACTAGTTTTAAATGTGGGTTTTTGGTTTTGTGTTTTTGAAATTTATTCAAACATCTATGGGGAAATAAAAGTTCCAGCCTCCAGCTGGGCTCAGTGAAAGAGAAGGCTGTGTGCCTGGTTTTGACTTTTCAGCTAGTCCCAACAATGTAAAGTGCTCTGATCCAAAATTGGATAAGAATCAGGCCAGTTTAGTTTCAGGTGACCTCTCCCGCCCCCCCCCCAGCCTTTCTCCAACAAAAGGGCTTCAAAAGACCAGTTGGTGAAATGCTTTGCTAAACAAGCAAGACCTGGGAAAACGAAACTCAACAAAGTTACTTAGTTTAAAAGAAATATTGTCTTAAATTTTTGTTTGAAAACTTTAGAAAATGTACATAAAACTGATTTTTATTTTTTGTGGACTTAAAGATCTGTGTTTTGTATGTGTTTATGAACATGTTCATGATAGAAATTGTCCGCATGCTGTAATAATTAGGTGAGTTTAACTTTAAAATTCAAAAATTATGAGGTTGGGACATTACCAGAAAAATTTTATAGAATTTTCACGTTGTTTTAAATGGCTTTTTAATGATTGTTTAATATGAAAATTTGAAAATGTGTTAGTTTAGAATGCATAAGGCTGTTTGCACTGTAATCAAAATATCTGGCTTAACAAAAAGGTGAAACTTAGAAGCCAACAGAATATCTATCATTAGGAGTGAAGGGTGAACAGGCAGAAGTGGAGTTGAGCTGGTCATGCATGGTGGAACAGGTCCTGGGAGAAGTCCACACATGGTTAAAGAGGGCAAACTGGCACAAACACAGTTCATCTAACCCTAAAGATTGAGAATGGGTGTGTGCCCATTCCACAGGAAGGACCAAGTGGCCCATCTTCATTCTGTCCCTTTT